>NC_030683.2:80955242-81279409 GCF_000004195.4 Xenopus tropicalis
AGTTGGGATCAATTACAAGGTACTGTTTTATTACTACAGAGAAAAAGAAAATCAATTTTAAAATTCTGAATTATTTGATTAAAATGGAGTCTATGGGAGACGGGCTTTCCGTAATTCGGAGCTTTCTGGATAGCGGGTTTCCGGATAAGGGGTCCGATACCTGTACTACATTTGGATCGTGACTGAATGGAAGTGTCATGTTAAACGGATTAAAAAAGAATTCCATTTGGACATTTATTAAAAGCTGAATCAACTGTTTGTCAGAGAAAATACCACAGTTCTCCAATCACTTGTATAGGCTTTTTAGAGTTCACCTAATAAAAACTGAGGTAACCTGTCTGATAGCTGTTTGATAAATTTACCTGCAATTCAAAGGGACAGGCTGGCAAATATGATTTGTGTTTCAAAACAGTCCTCTTACTAACATGAACTTATAAATACTTATAGACAAGCATTGGAACCTCTGATGTATGATAATAGTTCCTGTAAAATCATTAAACATATGACTCTCTTCCAGGGCGACATATTCAAGTGGTGGAATCTCTGGACCATCCTTCCAATTTAGTACAAGAACAGGTTAGTAGACACAAATGGCAAAATTCATTGTATTCATCTAATGTGATTTCATAATTGAATATTAAGCCTTTAAATAGCTTCATGGCAAAATATTCCATTAACCCTATAAGTCACTCTTTCTTACACAGAGGGATCCACATAAAATATATAGCATTATCTAGCTGCCCCAAATGTAATGTATATAATCTCTCCTTTCTTGTAGTGTATCCAGCTGTCGCAAATATAATGGCTCGCAGTGGAGGCATGGTGGTGATCACTGTCTTGTTAAGCATTGCGATGTTCGTGCTCTTGGCTGGGCTAATCGCTGTTCTTATTCTTGGAAGGAAATGAGTACAGAAAGGGGATGGCCTTGGAGGGCTAACAGATTTCTGTGTCCTTTTTAATGGATGTTCATCTAACATTAAAAATATTTTTATGTTTATCTTAAATAGAATAGTATGCATATTCATCTTGAGCAATAGCAAAACCAAAATAATTTGTGTAAATAGTTTTTTTTTACCATGATTTTTATAGAATTGAACTCTCCACCTTTCAGCACTGTGGTGGGAGAGTGGCAAAGTAGAATGGACTGGTGTTTGGTGAATCAATGTGCCACCATGTATGCGGGGATTCTTGATAATGTATACAAACTGTTATGTGTTTTAATTGAACAGTGGTTTATTTGTAATAAATGTTTATTATCCATAACATAGCAATAGAAAATGCCTCTTGATTGCTAGTCTCATAACAGAAGGATTTCACTAATACATATATCAGTTTGCTAAAACTGGGAGGAGATAGAGCATAATAGCATTTACCTACTGTGTGTTTAATAGCCAAAACACTACCCTCTTTGACAGTTGCCAAAAAGCTCTAGTTTAAGTGCTTAGAATTAAAATACACTGACATTTCAGAATTTAGGCATCACATTTAGGCAACTAGAAAACATGGTGGGCAAAACACCTACAAGTAGGACCATATAGCATGGCCTTAATAGAGAATCAAACACAAAGGCTTGGTTGTCTCTATATGCAGAACTGAATAAAAGAGAGGTAGCACAAAGTAAGTTAGGTTGAAAAAAGACATACGTCAATCAAGTTCAACAATAATGCCTGTATATGTACCTGCCTAACTGCTAGTTGATCCAGAGAAAGGCAAAAAAAACCATCTGAAGCCTCTCTAATTTGCCTCGGAGGGGAAAAAATTTGTTCCTGACTCCAAGATGGAAGTCGGACCAGTCCATGGATCAACTTGTACTAAGAGCTATCTCCCATAACGCTGTATTCCCTCACTTGCTAGAAAGCCATCCAACCCCTTCTTGAAGCTACATAATGTATCAGCCAGTACGACTCATTCAGGGAGGGAATTCCACAACTTCACAGCTCTCACATAAAAAATCCTTTCCGAATATTTAAATGGAACCTCCCTTCCTCTAAACGGAATGGGTGCCCTCGTGCCAGTTGGCAGGGCCTCCTGGAAAATAAAGCATTAGAGAGGTTATTATATGATCCCCTTGTATATTTAAACATAGTTATCATGTCACCTCTTAAAGGAGAATGATAGGCTAATAAACTGTTAATCTCAAGCTGCAGGCATACCTTCAGTTCTCTCAATAGTGCCCTTAAGTCTCCCCATATTTCTCCCGTTCAGATGATCAGAAGCCTCATAGGAAAAAAAAACGCTAAGCTCTGTAAAGAAAATTCCCATAATGCCACGCTCCCACACCAAGACCAAGACCCCTGTACATGCTTAGTTTGTAAGACTATGAGGAAGCTTCCTGCTGTATGGCTCAGATCCACATTCCTAAGGGGGGAGGGAGTTCTTATCATTCTAATGGGAGGGGAAAGAAGGAGAGAGGAGAGAGCTGCGCAGACTCTGGAACAGGAAAAAAAAAACAAGACAAGAAATCTTTTTTCTTTTGATAGAGGATTAAGTGCAATGTTTCTGTTAGTGCTTATTGCTGTATTTACATAGACCTTTCTGATAAAGCTTACTTAGTTTTTACCTTTCCTTCTCCTTTAAGTGCCTCTTCTCCAGCGTAAAAAAAAACAACCAAGCCAGTCTTTCTTCATAACTGAGACACACGGGATATTTGGCGCAGAGAGCAGTCTGTAGATACGGAATCAATTGCTTTGTGTATGGGCTGTAAAGTGCTCTAGCAATTCAGCCTCTGCCCATAGTTAATGTATCATTCATTCTCAGATTTTACAGATCTAAGGGCAATGGCACATGATTGCATAAATGTAATTGCTCATGCAAAGTATGTATTGAGGCAGAAAAGCAGAATAGCATGGAGCAAAAACATTGGCTGCTAGTCACATCTATGAATGCTATGAAACATATTCTTTGAAACTGGCCAGGGGCCTTCATATACTTTGTGACATTTCACCAGTAAATCTTATAAGTATGTGAATTGAGAGGTCAAAGGTTATTCTCCAACACAAGACACCTTGAGATTTCTTGAATCGTTGCACCAAGCATAGAATAGCAGTACAGCATTCATCCGTTTCTGACAACATTGTCTGCACCCTCCGTGACATTTTCTTTGAATAAACATCATTATCATAAGTAATTACATATTAGTAATTTTGTTATCTCATTGGTTAACACATTAGTATACAGCATAAAACCATTATTTTATTAGATTGGATGGTTAAGCGTAAAGAGGGGAGAATGTATTGAAGTGCATTTAAAGGAGAACTATACCCCCCGGTCTATAAAAGCCCCCTTAACTAGCACTGCCTTGACCCCCCCCTCACCTTTCCCTTATCACAGTTTCTAACTTTAAAAACTGTCCCTATCGCTAACCCCAAGCTAAAAAAGCAGAGTAGCGCAGCTGCATACCTGGCTGACATCTTCCCTGCAAGTGAACAGTCTTCGGGTCTCACCGCGACACAGACCATGCTTGCGCATGCGCGGTTTAAGTGGGTTTCCTGCTACCACCAACTGCTTATACGCAAGCAGGGTCCGTATCGGCAGAGAGCCTGAAGACTGTTCGCTTGCAGGGAAGATGTCACCCAAGTACGAAGCTGCGCTACTCTGCTCTTTTAGGTTGGGGTTAGCAATAGGGACAGTTTTTAAAGTTAGAAACTATGTGGCAAGGAAGAGGTGAGGGGGTCAAGGCAGTTCTAGTTAAGGGGGCTTTTATAGCCCGGGGGGTATAGTTCTCCTTTAGGAATATTTGTATTCCTTTTCCATTATCATGGATCATGGGTGTTTGGGAGGTTGCAAAACAACTGGATATATTTATGCCATTTTTGTCTCTTTCCATGATCTGATACTTCAGCTTTTTTTCTCCCTTCCTCTCCTTATTCCCTCCACATGTTTATACTCTCTATGTTTGGGTGCAGAATTACAGAACTGTATGCATTCTTGTTAAAGCAGTGGTGCTTCAGCCATGAGGCAAGCTGAGAAAGTGCCCCATGGGTTACTAGGCAGGGCAAAAATCCACTCCTGTTAACTTTAAGAGCCAAAAATGAATTTTGGCTCAACCACGAAGAGCGCATACATGTTTTAAGACATAGGGGCCTATTTATTAAAGAATGACAGGTACGAACTACAAAAAATTTGTATTTGATTGTACTGTGCATATTTTCTGCAACTGTTTCGTACTTTGTGACAAAATCGTTTTGTTGTGCCGAGTGCGAAAGTTTCGGATTCATTCAATCTTCGGTATTGTGACTTTCCTTGGGCCAGGTTGGAGCTGCAGAGTGCCATTGAGTCCTATGGGAGGCTTCCAAAATCATACACAGATGGAACAAAGTCAGAAAGGTTTTCCTGCTGTATACGATAATTCAGATTCAGAAAATTTTGTGATCGCCAATACGATATTATCGTGACTAATACGATTTTTTCGTAAGCATTTTTGTGATACTTGCGATCATCAGAAATTATTGTACTTAATCCGAATTTTTCCCAATTCGGGATTCGAACTCGTACTTTGATGAATACACCCCATAATCGAATGGTATACTGCCTCCCCTCGCCTGCTCTTCACTAAGGGCTAAACTTGACGAGCGTTTTTCATCAGATTTTGTGGGATAGAATTGATGTGATTCTTCATGCAACAGCACAATATTTTGTAGGGTCCATGTATGGATCAATGCACCACTTACTTATTATGTTTTATTCTAGATGGGTAAATTTTAGCCAAAAAGAAACTGTAACCATTTTCTCAGAATTACAATTCCACAGTATATGAAATGTATACCTGCCATTCACACATACTTGTAAATTAATTTGGGAAAGGACTGAGCACACCTTTTTAACATATGTTCTGTTAACATATGTTGCCTTTAATAGATACTTGGGGGGTAGGGACATACTGACACCAGGCATTTACTATAGGACACAAGTCTCTCTCTTGCTCTTTCTCTTCCCAGGAGGGATGGACAGATCTATAACTGAAAGAGGGGCACACATCCAGGCACGCACACACATATATGACACTTACACATATATCACATATACTTAACATTATATTTAGATGCATTAATTGTACAGATTATTCCTGTGAGGGTATGTTTGACTGGCTGTTTGTACTTTGTATATAATTTGTTTTAACTCCACACAATAAAGATATTTTGTTATAACCTTGGTGAGTGGTACTTTGACCATAATACTTATACAAAAAATTTATAATAAATATATAATACTCTACAAACCTGTAAATCTGACCCCATGGGTAGTACTGTCACCATAAGATACAGAAATTTGTACAGAAAGCTGGTCATAGTAGCTCTAGAATCTGTACTAGTAATTAAAACATCTCAGTCAATATTCTGAGATCCCAATCATTTTGCATGGGTGACAATAAAATTAAAGAGGAAGTATCATGAAAGTATCATAAGTTTTCTGCTTAACTTGGCTCAGAACTGAGAGGCAGCTTGTGTTCTGAGCAGAGAAAAGTGGAAGTGGTCCAACCATTCTTGACTGACATCTAAAGTGCAACGCAATCCTGCCCATCTTTCCTATTCAATAGAAAACCTAAAAAAATTTAATTCAATTCGCCCTTACATTGTCTGACACTTTCTGTCTCACTTACCTGAGTCGCTAACAAAAAAACTACAACTTTATTTCTTGGTTATTTATGAGAAAGACATGCAATAAGCAACATATAATTTGTTTTTTTGAGCAGCAGTCATCAAGTTATTTAGCACAAAAGCCCAGCAAATTTGAAACATACATGCCAAGTGAACTGGCAGGTGATGTGGAAGTTGCAATTAAACAATAACTTTGCCTTTTGTATAACTTATAAATAAATGTTGTAGGAACAGTAACTTGTGCTACTGTTTGTGCAATAACATTGTATGCAAGCTAATTGATATGTATGCAAGCTAATTGATAACAGAATATATGGCCATTTCTTAAGAATACATGGACTGAATATAGCAGAGTAATTGCTACAGACTGACCAGGTGGGCCTGATTAGACTAAGTTGGCTAATCAAGAAGCCTGAGAGCCTGGCTAGTCAGTCCACAAGAGAGCTCTGAGAGACATAGGGAGTTGTCTGTGAATCCAACATACAGGAGTCCATGTGCCGGTACACACACACAGTTGCCTGTGCAGAGGTCTGTAATATTGCTGCAATTGATGTATCACTGTCACTGGTATGGAGCAAGTCTCTTTTATACACATGTATCTGGCTACTGAAGTAAGATTTGTATCTGCATGGAGAAGGGATTCAATAAAATGTAATAAATTAGCTAAGGCATTTTTGATGTGCTCAAACGCACAAAAATCTCCTGTGTGTAGAGTCCTTAGAATAATTAATATCAGGCTGAATGCTAATTATTATCAGTTAACAGACCCTGAATTTATGCTACACAAAGCAACACTAGCATTCATGAGCTCTAAACCAATATTAAGCTGCCATGATCGATTGCTGCACAGTGCTGTGTACATAAGTAGCACTGTATTAATAAAAATATACATTACTGGCTCTAGAATTGTTTTTTTCATTGGAATGGAAATTAGAATAGTTTTTTCCTTGTTGATACAGATAATTACCATTTTCTCCTTCTAGTATGGATTACATCAAATTATCTTGTATAACAGCACACTTCCTAGCAGTCTTGTATAGATGATATCACTTTCTCATAGCAGCCCTGTATGGTTTATACAGTACCTTTATACTATAAAGCTCACACTCCCCACCCCAGATGCCCATTATAGACTGAACTTTGATCATCCTGTAGCAATTAAGCAGCAGAGTACTGGATCACACACTGTATTCCCCCATCGGTTTAATATAAAACCGTGTTTGCCCCCAGCTGCCTGGTACAGATTACTCAGTGCTACTTCTTCCCCCGGCAAACCTCATGACAAAACTGTGTGCTCTCCAGAGCCCTATATATATTACATTGTGCTACCAATTCAGCCCTATACTTATCACATTGTGCCATCCATGCAGCCCTGTACATAATACACTGCACTACCCCTACAGCAATGTAAATATCACATTATGCCACTCCTGTACATTTAGGATTGCCACCTTTTTTTGAAAAAATGCCAGCTTTCCTATATGTTTGCTTTTTTCCTGTTAATAACATTGGCAGCAAGGATTACTGTGCAGGTGGCATCAATATGTACATATCAACACCATGCCACCCCTGCAGCCTTTTACATTTCACAATGTGTTACCCCTGTATATATAACATTTTACCACTTGTAAAGCCCTATACATATTACATTGTGGCAGCCCTGAATGTATCACAGTGTCCCCCCATGAAGCCCTGTACATACCTCACTGTGCCACCCCTGAAGCCCTGTGCATATAACTTCGTGCCGTCCCTCCAGCCCTGTACATACCTCACTGTGCCACCCCTCCAGCCCTGTACATACCTCACTGTGCCACCCCTCCAGCCCTGTACATACCTCACTGTGCCACCCCTCCAGCCCTGTGCATACCTCACTGTGCCACCCCTCCAGCCCTGTGCATACCTCACTGTGCCACCCCTCCAGCCCTGTGCATACCTCACTGTGCCACCCCTCCAGCCCTGTGCATACCTCACTGTGCCACCCCTCCAGCCCTGTGCATACCTCACTGTGCCACCCCTCCAGCCCTGTACATACCTCACTGTGCCACCCCTCCAGCCCTGTACATACCTCACTGTGCCACCCCTCCAGCCCTGTGCATACCTCACTGTGCCACCCCTCCAGCCCTGTACATACCTCACTGTGCCACCCCTCCAGCCCTGTGCATACCTCACTGTGCCACCCCTCCAGCCCTGTACATACCTCACTGTGCCACCCCTCCAGCCCTGTACATACCTCACTGTGCCACCCCTCCAGCCCTGTACATACCTCACTGTGCCACCCCTCCAGCCCTGTACATACCTCACTGTGCCACCCCTCCAGCCCTGTACATACCTCACTGTGCCACCCCTCCAGCCCTGTACATACCTCACTGTGCCACCCCTCCAGCCCTGTACATACCTCACTGTGCCACCTCTGAAACCCTTTACATACCACTATGCAGCCCCTGCAGTCTGTGCCTCTTAAAATTTGATATTCAGTTTTGTAATCGTAATATAATCACGTTACTTGTTAAATGCTTTGCGCCCTTCAGCTAGGAGCCACCATTCAACATTACTACCTGCGTTGCGGTCTTTTTTTTTTTTAACAATTGCAGTTTGTTATCGAGTATCTTTGCCCAAAACCACATTACAGATCCCCGTTATCCCCCAACAGCTTCCATTTCCCCCATTTTTTGTAAGGTGCATTTCTCCCTAAGGCCCGTAAAACCTCAACCTACGTCTCATACAAACTGACGTACTAAATGCTATATCTTTCTGGATTTATTGCTCTGCCCCCACCACAATTGTACATTCAAACATAACTGCTCCCTGGTCGAGCTGCCGCAGGTCTTATCCTGTCACTAGTACATAACCCGCCTCTCTATGACGTCGTCTTCAGGCGACTACATCCTGGTCACATGTTTGTGACATCACGAGCGCCTTAAAGGAAGTGTTTACTGCAGTGGTTCGGCTATAAGCTCTGACAGAAAAATGGTAGTGTATGAGTGCAACGTATGCAAACGGTCTGTGTTCACAGGCAGGAGGAAACACGTTTATGAACGAAGTCATAGAGAGCGGCTTGCGGGACTGCTAAAGGGATTCAGCAGCAAGGTACAAACACCGCATGCCGCTAATTCTCACATGCCATCCTGTGTTTCAAATTCTGTTCGTGGACAAAGTCGCACTGATCCCTGCTGAAGTAAACTGTTTGCTTCTGTGTACTGTAATTACTTAGCACAAGAAATAAGCTTGCACTTATAGTGAGTATGTGTATGCATGTATGGTTCTTTTTAGAAAGGAAAATAAAACTACAATAGGAAAAACCGCATATTTGCAAATATAAATGCAAAGTTTCATTTTGTTGCTTCACAAACTTTAAAACACAGTAACAAATAAAATAGTAATTGCTGTTCAAGTCACAGGGCGCTGTGAGGGTCATTCCAAAGCTTGTTTTCCTTCAAGTAGTTCATTGTAGCTTTTCAGGTATATTTAGGATTCAGTGAGCCATCCCCTTTACAGCTTCAGCTTCTTGGCCAACTGTTTCACATTGACATCCAGAATTACCTGATATTTATTTAGTGGGATCCATTCTTCCCTCCACATATACAATGTTTCCTGCCATAGGCTGCCACACAACCCCAAAGCATAGTGGATCTACCCCCATGTCTGACAGTTGGCAAGGTGTTTTTTACATCAAGTGCTGCTCCTTTTTTACTCCAAACAAACCTTTGGTGATTGGCCAAAGAGTTTAGTTTACTTCAGTCCACAGAACTTGTTTCTAAAAGGCCTCTGGCTTGTGTATATGCTGTTTTGAGTACTTTGCATTGAGGTTGTGATGAGGTTGTTGATGGGTCTTCCTCTTCTTTCACATGTTTGTGCAGGCAACACTCCATCATGGAAAGGTGCAACACCATCCCTGAGTCAGCCAAATTTTCCTGCTGTTCCTCTGTAATCCTATTAAGGATTGCCATTGCCTTTCTGGCTAGCAAATGAGCAGTTCTCTAAAAAGTTTCTTGGTATTCTATGTCTTGCATTGACTTCCCAAGTTCCCCTTTTCTGATACTTTTTGGTGACCATACAGGCAAAGGAAATAGTGTGCATTTTGCAATCTGTTTATAGCCCCCTGATTTGTAGGCTTTCTTAGTTGAATTTTCAGATAATTTTTATATCACTGGGGGGTGCCAAAATGTTAGGCACGCCCCAATGATAAAAATCGCTTACATGATACCCTGGGCAGGTGCCACAGTTCCCTAAATCTGCACTAGCCCAGGGTATTTCTGCAGAAGAATCTCAGCACCATCCTTATGCACAAAAGAGTGAAAGCCAAACTTAGAAATGCCAGCTTTTTTACTCTGATGTGCATGTGCACACCACGCCCTGGCAAAAAGAAGAGAGAACAGGAAGACAGATCGCACCAAAGAACTTCTGCAGAAATACAAGGCAGTTTTCTGCTAACAGGAGCACCTGCCTGGGGTATCAGATAAGTGACTTAATGTTTCCTTCTCTTTTAAGGCTGATGCCACACGTGATGTTTTTACGCTGCGTATTTTCTAATTCTCTCGGCAGCTGAAAAATTTCATCATCCATAGAAATAACTTGAAAAGACCCAGAGCAAACCACACAAAGCGTAAATACGCTTGAAAACGCCTTAGCACGGATTTTTCAAGCGTTTGCCGAAATACGCCAGTATTTGCACAGCAAGCTATTCCTATGTATACACAAAGGCAGCTGCCAGACCTAGCGGAAATATGCAGTGTTTTTTACTATTTCACACTATTAGCACCATGGAAACGGGATTTGCTACGTCACCAGTACTAGGCTGAAAAACACCATAGTCAGGGGCTGTGTGGTTTGTGCAGCGTTTTTAGGCTGAGAAAATACGCAGCGTAAAAACACCACGTGTGGCATCAGCCTAAGGCCTAATAAAGTAACTAGGGTCAGGGACCTTGCAAAAAGTGTTTATAACTAGACTAGTGGAAGGGTGCCCATACTTTGCACATACCACAATTGCTATTTTCTTTGTTCCTATGCTTTGATATACATACATAAAATTTTGCAAATATGTTGATTTTTAACTCACACATTTCTTCAGTTGTTTAAAGGACGTGTAACATTAAATATTTTGAAGTAAAAGATGAATTCTATCCTTCTCCAATAACAGCTCTATCATGCAGAATGTTAATTATATTCAATACTTTATCAAAATTACCATTATAAAACTCTGCTCAGTTGTACACTGACTTCTCAATAAGACGATGGGACCACGTGCACTCTGTAAGATCCAACAAAATGCGCTCTGCATATTTTTATAGCCAGACTTCCTTAGAGGCATTTCAGATAGGGATCAACACAGGTGCCACCTGGCAGGCTTTTTGATAACTAATGAGTTGAGAATGATGAATGGTCAGTATAGCTCTGGTCTGCTGAATAAGCCAGTGTACTATTTAAATTATTTCTACCTCTTCTATTCTTTTTTGTAAATATAGCAGCACAAAGATGCAGTGGTTAGCATTGCAGGATTGTAGGTTCAGTGTCAAATGGAGCATTATCTGCAAGGAGTTTATAAGCTGCTCCTATGCTTGGGTGGATTTCCTCTGGGCAATTGGATTTCCAACAAAAATAGATATGGTAGGATGGAGCACGCCAGGACTACTGTGATAGTAAAAATAAAATATTTATCCTTTATTTGTCGCTTCCATTAAAAACATATTACAAATATTGCAGAACTGAAACTCCCCAGCTTGACGCGTTTCGTGGCTCAAAGCCACTTCATCAGAAGGTATATTCCACCCACACTCAAAAAATCATAATGATAGGTTCATTGGCTCCTGATAAAAGTGACCATAGTATGTATCTGTAAAGCACTGCGGAATGTGTTAATGCAATATAAATGAAGCCTAATAATGTCTTTTGCATTAGGTTGCTGGTGCACGGAAAATGATAAAGGTTGCCTCTGTTGTAAAATATGATTCTCTGGAACATGAGCAAAGATTCTGGTGTTACTGTTGTGAAGAAGAAGTTAAAAGACACACTAGTGATGGCACCCTTACAGTGCTGTATGGTGGTATGCTGGAGCATATGAAAAGGTATTGGGTTAACGTATAAAGTATTTGTCTTTCTACTTTGTTATTGTCTACAAATGTAAATGTATTATATTACAACCAAAACAGCAAAAGATCAATAGGTTTGGAATCCATAGTAAAGCAGTACTGTTTTAAATGTTGTGTTTCAGTTCATAAACTGTATATTTAAAGGCTATAGCAGGTTTAACCCCTTTGGTGGTTAAACCTGCTATAGCCCTTGAATATACAGTCTACAACATGTAAAATCAAAATAAACAACAGTTCAGGCTGTAGGTTACTTTCAAAATCCTTTTATTGAATAACATATTAATGAGTCTATATGTTGTTAATGTGTATTGGATACTAAAGTAAAGAATCTACATTCAGCAGAACTTGCCGATCCTTACAGAAGGGGCATAAAAGTAAGCCTTTATGGAAAAGCCTGAGACGAAAAGAGATAATATTAAATCTTAATGGCGTAGGGCTCTGATTCTGCATTGCAAGGCAGCAGCCATATGACAGAGCCCCCTCAACCTGTCCAACTTATGTTTTGGGGTTCACAGTGCGCTAGGTTACTAAATACTGAGGAAGTGGCACACCAGCCTTATGCCTAGATTTTGAAAAATAAAATAGCAATAACAAAAAACTCTGACACCAGAACTCTGTACACCAGAAAGAAATTGTCTGTTTATGGGTGATACTCTGCAAAACGGGGAATAACTTCTTATAAACTCCTGCTTCTTTATTGTGCAGACTAATGCGAGTTCTTGTATGCTATATGTATATAGACACAGCAACTGTTTGTCATAAGTAGATAACACAGCCAGCTTTATTTGTTCTTCAAAATTAAACAATAGTCAAGCTGTCAATGCTGTAATATAGTTTTGATTATAGTTTTAAACCAGCAAGTGCTTACACTTGCTTATGGCTTTCTAAAATCCTTTTACTGTTTATTACAGTCCACAGCACAAAAAAGCAGTGAATAAGTTCTGGTGGATACATCAAGCAGAGAGGAATCTAAAAGAACAATTTTTACTTACATCTGAAGAATATGAAAGGTGAGTTTGTTTACAGATATTTCAGAATGATACATTTTCAGTTGCAGAGGGGGCTGACAGCATGGTTGGATAAGAAACTGGGAGCATGTCCAAAGAACTTATAGGCTTGTGCAACTGGTTGGTTGTGAATCTGGGAAAAAAGGCAAGGGGACATGATTACTCTTTACAAGTATATTAGAGGGGGTTATAGACAGATAGGGGCTGTTCTTTTTTTTTAATACTTAAGAGTTTACAAAGTATTGATACTAAAAAAAAGGAGCAAAAAGAACTATGTATTTTAAAATGCACTTGTCATGAAAATGACCTAACAGCCTTGTAGCATTCCAGCACTTTATTTTTATGAAGTCCAATGACATCACACAGTGACAAATTATTCTAAGGAAGTAAAATAGCAAAAAGACAGTTCCAAAATCCCACAGAATCCACAGTCTGAAGAAAATAATGGCCGAAGAGTAACTGAAGCGGTTGATCCGAAGTGCAGGAATCCTTTCCTCTCTCTGAAGCCTGACTTCCAAGATCTCTTTGGGGCTCTTTTTATGTCCCTGTTGGCCCATCCTCCCAGCAAGCCCCTATTGTTTCTATGCTGAGGTGGGGAGATGTATAGGTGCCAGGGTAACTGGATTATCTGCCAATTGTTTCCAATCAGGCTGGGGCAGACTGAGCCTTTGGGTATCAGTCCCTAATCTCATCAGAGAGAAATTAAATCAATTCCGCCATTGTTTAATATAAACCCTAACACTTTTCACAATTAACAAAAACCTGTGTATAGAAGCTCAGAAGCTATATACCTTTTGAAAATATTACTTTGCCAATATATTAGCTACGTAGATGTAATGCCAGAGGGACATTGTGAAGTTTATTCATATTGTGTGTGTCTGCCAAAGGTTCAAATCATCACTTATTAAAGCGCTAGAAAACTATGAGGAAACAGAAGATGTTCTCATAAAGGAGGTAAGAGTATATTAATGTTTTTTCTGTCACAATTTAGCAACATTTCCTGAAGTGTAAACTATTTTTTTGTCTATATCCGCCAAAGTTCAGGGTAATATTTTAGATGTATTTTTATTGCAACATCCTAAATTCACCTACAATCTAATTATGCTAATTGTTGAGTAAAATATGCTGGCAAATTTAACATCATAAATTAATAACGTTATACTTAAATCCCGCATTAATATTAATGCGGGATATAAGCATGGAGGGTATGACATAGTGAATGTTAATATTATTATCAACATATATTTATAAAGTGCCAACATATTCCACAGCGCTTAACAATACATAGGGTTATACATTGGACATACAGAATTACATAAAATGCAACCAATAACAAATACAAGAGGTAAAGAGGACCCTGCACAAAAGAAAAAGGGTTGAGACACAAAGTGTGGGAGAGAGTAATGTGAGAGATGTAGCATAGGGTATAACATATAACAGCACACTGAAGTTATGCTAAACTAAATGATGGTACACTTCTCTAAAGTAGCTGCTGTATATTTATAATGGGAGTTCACCAGCCACAATGTGTCTGTGATAAATTGTCATATTTCCACTGTTTCACCCATTTTCTATTCATTCCTATTAGATTTTTAAACGCTTATTTATCAAATGGGGAACTTTAACATTCACCTATTGATAAATATGCTTCTAAAAGTGCCATCGAAATAAATAAATAATGGGTGATTTTTTTTATTTTTGTTGTGGTGAGCTCTAATTTCACACTTTAAAAAATCTGGCACATTTCATTGGTGGGTTTTAGTAAATTGCTGATGTTATGGGGAAATTTTATTTTTTGGCATAAATATGTAAAATTTGACATTTCACACTATAGTAAATGCAACGTTGTATGTTCTGAACAGTTCTGAACAGTTCTGAACAGCAAATTCAGATTTTCTCATCTGCGATTTCTCTCTTGCTCTCAGGTTGCGGCACAAATTCGAGAGGTTGAATCTAGCCGATTTGCAATGTTGCAGTCTCTTCTAGAGGTTTGTTTCCTGAGATCCAATGAACAGTATCCAAATCAGTTGGTCCATAAAATGGTAGTTCTGTTTAGTATTACTGCTAATTACTTTATCTACTTGTGCAAATATCTGAGAATACAGACATATATAAATTTGGAAGTATATAATTTTTAGGTTACCTTTACTTTGATATGCTTTTGTACTGTCAGCAGGTACCATTAGCAAGTTTAATTAAATGCAGAATTCTGTGCATTTATGAGATGGAACTGTTTCCTTTTCTTAAAAGGATTTTTTTTCATTATCTTCCAAAAGCTTTTTTTGAGTTCAGGTGTCAAACCAGACCTAATGTTATTCCAATTTTTTTTTTTGTTTATTTTTTACATTTTTCTAAAGTTGCAGTTTAACCCTTTCCCTGCCAACAACATAGGTACTACGTTGTTTTTAAAAAAGCAGTTAAGTGCCAACAATGTTAGTACCTACATTATTGGCAAAAGCCGCCGGTGCAGAGAGACAGATTTTGCCCCCGATCACATCACGTCTGCTGCTTCTACTGCTTCCTCCTTCCCCCCCCCCCCCAACGCCGCCTCCCACCTACTTCCTCCCAAGGACTGCAGCATGGAGGACCAGGCTAGTGATCTGATCTTCAGGACAGGTAAGTGCGATTTTTTTTTTTATTTATACACACTTTTACACACACTTACACACATTTACATACATTTACACGCACATACAACACAATTTAGCACAGGTTTTTTTTCCCCCCCCACTTTGCACACTTATATACACACTGTCACACAACTTTTACATGTGCACATGTATACACAAACTCACAAAAACTTTTTTTTTAATTTTTTTTTCATTTTTCTTCCCTAAAAACTGTTTATTTTGACAGTGTGACTATTGGATCAGATATTCTGACCACTAATTATGCTGTCATGTGACTTATTTTGTTGTTTCATTGATTTGCACAATTTTTGTGGTTTTATTGCATTTGTATCCCTATATTAGTGTTCCTGATCTGATTTTAGCATAGCTTTGCCATGTGTAACTTTGGTTTACAAAAATAACTTTACCTATTTTGAATTCATCAGAATGTGTACTTTCCAAAAATATATGGTTTTCTGGGGGTCTCTGTATAGTTAGGGGGGGTTACGGCACATAATACGCTGTCAGGGGGCTCTGTGTGCAAAAGCTGAGTTGGCAAACAAGATATCCATATGCGCTATTTTCATTTTGGGTTCAGTACATACCGCAGACTTTGGTATATATATATATATATATATATATATATATATATATATATATATATTGGACATCAAACTGTTCAGTAGACCTTAGGTGTTCCTTTTCTTGGTATGCAAGAAATTGTGTGAGATAAATGCGGCAAACTGCTACATTTTTATGCGATTTTCTGAAATGTCATAAAAACCACTAAATTTAGGAAAGCTTTGCAGATTGGTACTTTGGTGTAGAAAGGACTCTTTACCCATGTTGGATTTGTTAGAATGTGTGCTTTCCAAAAATATATGTTTTTTTAGGTGTTACCCTACATTTCTGCAGCTTCTACCCCTTATAAAACTGCTGTGTGTTTATTAATTAGGTAAAGATAAGCCATGAAATTAGTGTGCACAAGGTATATTTGGGGGGCCTCTAAGTGCCATGGTGGCATGTGCTTTGATAAACCTATGTTCAGTGGGCATCAAACTGTTCAGTAGACCTCTGGTCTTGGTACCTAATGACCTGTAGAAAATAAGATGCTGTATAGTGGAAGTTTTGAGGTGATTTTAGGAAATGCAATAAAAATCGTCAAACTTAGGAAAGCTTTGCGGCTTGGTACTTTGGAGTAGAAAGATATGGGTACCCATTTTAGAATCGGGAGAATGTGTACTTTCCAAAAATATATGACTTTCTGGGGTGAATGTACTTTTTACTAGCACATAATGATGTAAATGTGTTGATTTTGCAGAAGCTGAAATGACAGAAATGATAGATCATATGGGGGTATGTTCACATTGGGGCCCCTACATGCCACATACTTAGCTAAACCTATACATATTGGGCATTAAACTGTTCAGTGGACCCCTGGCCTTCATATTTAGGATGTTTTATCTGGTTACTTTATGACCTTTAGGAGATAAGATACTATAGACTGGAAGCTTTGAAGCGATTTTTAAAAAATTTCACAAATTTTGATAAAAACCAATAACTTTAGGAAAGCATTGCAACTTGGTATTTAGTAGTAGATAGACAGTTGTGCCTATTCTGGATTCCCCAGAATCTGTTCTTTCTAAAAATGTATAATTTTCTGGGATAAACCTTCTGTTAGTGGAATTTTTGGCCTTGAAATCTAAAGTCTTCCGCTTTCTGGAGCAGTGCTTTGGAAATTTGGTAGTGTACTGCAGGGAGTTTTTGACCTATACAAGTGAGAAATCTCCATAAAACTATATATATTTGGTATTGGCACATTCAGGAGACATGGGACTTTCCAAATCAGTTGTATTTTCATGCATAAAATAATTTTTGTTTCTGGTGTATCTGTTTATATTATGGAAAATATTTTTTTTTTTCATTTTTTAGACATTTAGAAGCCTATATCTTGTTACAAAAATGGAATTACACAAAAATTCTACCATATTTTAAAATCTTAGGTTGTCCTGAAAAAAACGATATATTGTTTTCCTGGGTAAACTAAAAGTCCCCCTGAGGAAAGGCCCCTAAAGTGATACAGTGCAAAATGTTCAAAAATTGTCTGGCAGTAGAAGTTCCACTTTGTCCAAAACGGCTGACAGTGAAAGGTTTAAACTTTAATGTTTTACTCTCTCTGGTGTTTGAGTCTGGCAGCTCAGTAATCCTGGTATGGACTTTTTAATGTGAAAGGAAATAATTTTTTTTTCCCAACCATTGCTAAATCAACCTTTTAGCACAAATGTAGGGACTAGTTGTTGTAATCTGGACCTATATTGCCTCTAAAGGCATAATATACATCATTGAACTAATTTTTAAACTCTGTTTATTTTCCCTCAGTTAAAAAATTAATTGTCCAAGTATTCCTTATTGTGTTTAAAATATATATGATAGGCCTTAAAGTAGAAGGAAAGGTAAAAATCACTAGAGGTGCCAAATGTTAGGCACCCCCTAGAGATTGTAATAGCTTACCTTACCCCAGGTTGGTGCTCCTGTTAGGAGAAAACCACAGCAGGCCGGGGTACCTGCAAGGGAGCCATCCTCTTCCTTTTTCTGTCCTTGCACTGTTTGCACATGCGCAGTAGAGTGAAAAGCCGAACTTTAACAAGAAAGTTGCCATTTTCACCCTACTGAGTGCACCGGCCCCGGTATTCATAAAAATGAAGAGAAGATGGAAGAGGATCGTTCCTTCGCAACTACTCCAGGCTGGTGTGGTTTTCTCCTAACAGGAGCACCAGCCCGGGTAAAAAGTAAGCAATTACAGTCACTGGGGGTATCCAACATTTGGCACCCCCCAGTGATTTTTACCTTTCCTTCTCCTTTAAAGGCCATTTGAATTCTCAACATCATTGACATATTTTGTTTTTATTTGCATTATAGCTATTTACAAATTTGTTGCTGAATTATGTAGGGATATATAATATCACATATTTATTGTTAATTTAGTTGTAAACTTTATTTGATTCACTCAAATGGATGGAATGTGCTGAATATTGGTATAACTGCTTGCATGTGTACCAAGCTCCATCTCTAATGTGTAGCTGCAGTTGTAATATTAGCAAATACTAGGCAAATTGTTAATGTTTCCTGAATCATACCCAGCCAGTGACTCAGCCTACAGGAGAGGAAGAGGTCTGGAGCAATGATGCTCATTTAACAGGCAGGTAAGACTTCTTTTTAAAAATGTATCATTTCTGCCTACTGCATCTAATAAAGCATTTTTTGTTAACTCTGAGAGCATTTTACTATATCGCATGTTTATCACATAGTAGGAATTGTGTATTGTTTTTTTTGTGCATGCCCAAGTATGATACTGTTAAAAACACTGGGTGAGTTGCATTGTTTATCAGTCAGGAAGTTGTGTATAGGAAGTTGTCCCTATCCATAAAATATAGTCTGTTAGCAGATTGTTAGCCAGGGCCTGCTCATCTCAGAGTTTTAACATATATTAGAACCTCCATTTTATTTTATTCAGGGGATCGGAAAAAATTGTATAAAATCAGGGAAACAAGTTAAAGCAATGTAAAGGGTAGTTTACCTTTTAAGTTAAGTTTTGTTGGTCTTCATTTTTTATTTCTTATAGCATTTAAATTATTTGCCTTTTTCTTGACTCTTTCAAAAGGGGGTCAACAACCTAAAGCTATTGTTCGAGACACTTTTTTATTATCTTTGTTTTCAGCCACTGTCTATTAATATACCAGTTTCTCATTCAAACCACTGCCTGGTTCACAGTGGACAAACAGGAACACCATGGCATAATTTTGGTGTAAAATCTGGGAAAACTACCCATTGAAATGTATTATAAATTGGTGGGACTGCAAAAAAATGGTGTAGAATGTGAGAATGTAAAAATAGAGGCTTGAATGTATACATTAATGTTGCAATTTAAATTTTCGCTGTAGTTGCTCTGTGCCAGTTTGCTTAGTAATGGGAGCTGTGTTTCTTCTGTTTGGCAATAAACAAATGTTTTATTAGAGCTACCACTTGTATAGAAGCAGTACCAACAGATTGTGATGAGGCTGGGCCCAGTGGAATCAACAATAAAGCACTTGGAATTCCTCCTACAGGAAGTGGACCTTGTCTTACATTTGTCGGGCATCAGGTAAGTCTCCCCTTCAAAGATGTTTAAAGACACATTTATCTAAAAAATCCTAATTAATTTATTAATTACTCAGTACAGGCTAAGGGCACAGTTACACAGCCTCAAAAATGCAGAGGAGAGAAGCGTATACACTCCTATATGCTACTGTGTGTAGCCCCAATGACAGGCACAGCATTAGCCAGAGTACAGTTACATGGAGTGGAGATTACTTTTGTGTTGTTCAGACCAATCTCTGCTCCATGTAGCTGCACTCAGGCAGATGTCGTGTCTGTCAGTCGAGCTACATGCAGAAGCATATACTGTAGGAGCAGATCTGCTTCTTGCTGCCTATGAAATGTAGGCAGACAGAAGTGAACTTTCTGCTTTATGTGACTAGGCCCTAAGAGCAGATTTTGTGGAGTGTGTGTCTTAACTGCATTGTGCACTAAACTTACCATAACCTTTCTTTGGTAAAAACTGCATATTTCAGAGGTTTTAATAAATTTACATAATTAAACTGCTGTGTAGCCATGGAGGCAGACATTCAAGCTGAATAGGACTATAAGGTGCGAAATTACCTTCAAAATAACAGATAAGTCTAAATAAGATAAGATAAATGTCTAAAATACAATTTTCTGATATTAAAAAGAAGAAATGTTTCCAAGAAATTATTTTTCTGTAGGTGTTGGATAGATAAAAAAAATGCACCTTAGTTACTGGTCTTTTTGATTTACACAGTTTTGATGTACAATGATCCCTGTGTTCATTATTTTTCATTTATCTTAGTTGAGCTGTCATCATGCTTTTCTGCTGAGAAATTCCCCATAGCTCTTTTTTTTATAGGCTCTATTTTTAATTTTTACAGTTAACATTTGTGTGTTCCCACAGGAGATGCCAGTGAAGGGGAATGTACACACAGGTAAGAAAATGTCATAATGAGTTATCTCTCTCAAACATTGGATAATCAGTCTACCAAAAGATATATCTACAGGAAAAAATATGCCATCACATTGTCATCCTAGCTAGATCTTTTTTTTTTCCATAGAAAGCTTGTATTAATTTTCCAGTACACAACAACAGAAAACAGCAGTTACCCTGTCACAAACTATGCCATTTTGTGCACAATAAAGAAACCTTTAAAGGAGAAGGAAATACATTTGGCATTTTACTGCCAACAGATTCACCACATTAGTGTCACCTAAAACACTATATTCAGCAGAAAGCTTTACTATACCTGAGTAAAGAGCCCTAGAAGCTCCCTCTGATAGCAGCTGCCATTTTAGCTTGATCTTGGTAGCTTCCTGCTGCAGTTATAGCTGTTGGAAGCTCAGATCACACAATCCTAAGGGTGGGGAAAGTGAGTTCTTATGGGAGGTGGGAGCAGGAGAAGAGAGAGGAGAGAACTGAGCAGACTCGTGCCCCAAACCTGAAGGAGCCCTAAAGAGAGGAAGTCTGATACCGAAGAACATGTTCCCCAAAAAGGAGACAAGAAATCATGTGTTTCTTTTGACAGAGGCTTTTCTGTGAGTGCTTATGGCTGTATTTACATAGACCTTTCTGATAAAGCTTACTTAGTTTTTACCTTTCCTTCTCCTTTTAAAATGCAGTGGACCATTCCACTGCCTCCCACCATATGTTCCACAAGTTTTCAAAATGTAGAGGGGAAGTGCCTTCCATGAGCCTACCGGAAAGTTGTGTTGGGGTTGTAGGGGTCCAAATCAAATCGAGTCTGTCCTCCCAATTTAAAATGGATCAATAACTTGTACAGTGTTTTAAAAAGGAATTTGGGTATCTCTATTGTGTGTTATGGAACACAAAGAGAAGTTGAGGTAGGTATACCATTATTTCTTTCCCACGGGTCAGTGGGAGCTTGGAGCAAACGGGTAGACCCGATAATGACATCTCTAAATAATACATACGTTTTGAAATATGAAGACAGAGAGGACCGTGTGTATCTGAATTCCAAGATAATGGCATTTTCTACTGTCACAAGGGGAGTTTCCTGCGGTAGGCATGGAAGGGTGTGTCAGATTGATTCTAAACAGAGATGATTTATTCCAATTTACCAAGAAACCCAAGTATTTTGCAAAGTGTGTGATGATCTCAGCTAGGGCCTTTAGAGAGGGCCAGAATCTGCCAAGTAGACCAGGGGGTCTAAGGCATCGAAAGATACCCTCTCACCACCAGCCCCAGGAGCCACCCCTCCAGATGGAGGTGAGTGTCTGATAAGAGATACTAGGGACTCTGTGGCTAGTGCACATAGTAGCAGGGAGAGAGGGCATCCCCAGCTGTTAGGGCTGAGTAGAGCAGTTTTATCCATATGATTTAGTTGGATCCAAATCCGAATATGTATAAAACTGGCCATAGATTTGGCCATTCTGTTGAGTCGAATGCCCGTGCTGAGTCTAAGGAGGCAATTACGCGGGATCTAGAGTTGTTGTGTACTGTTGGAAGGTTAAGAAAGAGACTTGTCAGATTAACATCTGTTGTTTTATTTAGCATGAAGCCTGACTGGCGGGGGTATACCAGATCAGGTATGTGCTCTTATCAGCCTATACACCAGTATTTTGGCCATTATTTTGGCATCTGTGTTGAGCAATGATATGGGTCTGTAGGAGCTACAGTGTTCAGGATTTTACCTGGTTTTAATATGAGGACTATTACTGCCTTCAAAGATAGAGAAACTGAGTCTGTGTTGCCATTTACAGTGTGGTTATCAGAGGGGGGATTGGATGGTCATATAGGCATTTATATCCATAGTCCTGGTGTTTTACTAGGGGCAAGGGAATTAATGGCCTGTCCACTCTTTTGGTGGTTGGTTAGTCTAGGTAGGAGGTCTTGTTGTGGTGAGAGCTGGGATAGGAGGATACCTCCTATATACCCGGGTAGGTCTGGGACTGAGTGGAAAGTGAACGGTGCTTTGTAGTGTCCCACAAATGTACTAGCTGTAGCATCAGCAGCTGTGCCATCTGAGTACTTTATGAATGGGATTGCAAAAGAGGGGGTTTGATATTTTGCGAAGTATCTCACTGGGTAGAGTACAGAAACATTTTCTGAAGAAGTGTTTTTTTCCTGCTCAACTTAATTTGCACCTCTGCCATTGCAATATGCCATAAGGCCATGGAAATATCACTAATTAGTCTGCCTCCTAGGAATGGTTTAGAGCAGTATTCCCCACCCAGTGGCTCATGAGCAGCATGTTGCTTACCAACCCCTTGGATGTTGCTCCCAGTGGCCTCAAAGCTGGTGCTCATTTTTGAATATCTGGTAAGAAAGCAAGTTTTGGTTGCATAAAAACCAAGTATAATGCAAACAGAGCCTTCTGTAGGCTGGCAATCCACATAGGGGCTATTAAGTAGCCAATTATAGCTTATTTGCACTCCCAGGAAACTTTTTCATGCTTGTGTTTCTTCCCAACACTTTTTCCATTTAAATGTGGCTCACGGGTATAAAAGGTTGGGGATCCTCTGATCTATCTAGATGTTTAATAAAGGCAAGAATTGAGAGTGCTGAATGTAGAAAGGAAGCATATAAAGTGCAATCCTAGACAACATCAGGCAAACTTTATTGTTGTTTTTCAGGTGCACTCCCACCTTGGATGATTCCTGATGAAGAAGATGGGACTGAGGCGGTGCAAGAGATTGGCCCATCGTTTGAAGAATTTCTTAAACAAAGTAAGCCACCTTGGGAGAAAGAGTGAATAAATCACTGAGGAGATTATTTCTCAAACACTTTAAGGTTTGTTTAATTACTGTGCAACTTGTAGTAACCTACTGATTAGTTGCTTTAGGTTACCAGACCTTGCACATATTATACTACCATCTCATGTTTCTGGTTTACCAATTCGGCAACATTATATTTTATAAAAACAACATAACATAGCAAAACACATTTGAATTATTTTATGCTAATGATTTATCTTCATCAGTGGAGTAGCCCAGACCATGCTCCAGTTATGCCTGTGGCTGTGTAAACCCTGGCCACTCACTCACACTTAGCAAATTATTCCTTTGCTATGGGGGCCCCTGACTGCATTACCCCTTGCTAATCCTCCCCGCCTGCCCTGGGGGCAAAAGCTGTCCAGTTTCAGCACTGGATGATAAAATGGACCATCATCCAAACATTTCAAGCTATTATGCTGCTTCCTCTTTGTTTCCCTGTTTTACAACTCCCTAAAGTCTGTCCTGGCCCTCCATGTAAGCCAATCGATTTAGAGGGGTTACTGCTTAAAATGAAGACTCTAGAAATGAAACAACGGCCTTGGCTACAGGGGACTGGTTAGCCTCTCTGAATTTGCAGGAGGTGTATCATCATGTTCCAGTAGCCAAACATCATCTGCATCTTATCTAGTTCAATGTGAAACCTATTTATACCCTTATACATTAAGGGTATAAGTGTGTTCCATCTGTCACTGCCACCCAGATTGGCATTTTTGTTCAAATATTCCTGCAAAGATGCTGTATCCTGAATGGAATTAAGTGGTCTGCATAGTTTTATGTCATATGCAAACACTGATACAATACTTACAATGCCCACTCCCATTTAGGCTGACATGGATAATGCCGATTTTACCACCTCCTGCTGTCTCTATTCATGCTCACCCAAAACAGCATTTTGCTTACCCATGGTATTAGCAGCAGTATCCTGGTGATTCGTCTCCCATCCATTCCTTGTATGTATACAGCCTGCCCATTCAGCATCCAGACATTGTTATTTGGGTGCCATCCAGTGACAGGTTACATGCATACCCTTAAGAAACCCTGACACCAAATAACTAGTAACAATGACACATCTTAGGCAGCTATTTCAATTTACAAAGAGTATTCTTTTTAAGAGTCCCTTTTAAAGAGTTCTTTTTAAAGAGTCCTACTTTAAAATTATTTTAGTGATGCTTGTTTAGCATTAATTAAGTAGATTTGTTTTCATCTGCTTTGTCACCCCTGTAAACAGAGGAGAAGATGAAGCTAAAGAAACTTCCTCCTAACAGAGTAGGTGCAAACTTTGATCACAGCTCCATTACAGATGAAGATTGGCTCCCCTCATTTGGAAGGGTGTGGAACAGTGGAAGAAGGTGGCAGTCTAGGTCAGTGGCAGTTTTAGATTTTTTAACTTTTAGTTCCATCTTTGAGTGGTGGGTTGTACTGGTTGTGAGAGACTATTTTCCATGCTTGATTCCTCCATCATTCCCGGAACTTTGATGTCTTTGAATGGAAGTTTTTTTTTTTTTTTTTAAATAATAATCCTCTTGCTGCTCAGTGTTACTAACTGTGCCAGTATCAACAGCAGTGATTGGCAGGATATTGGCTGCCTGTCGCAGCTGGTTGAGCGTTTGTTCGCAGATTAGCCACAAGTGGGCCGTATCACTTGCGGAAAGCTTGTCAGTATATAGAGTAAGATGTTTTGACCCTGTATGTTTCTAGGGGCCAACATATTGTTCTGCATAATACAAGTGGATTATGGCCTTAGATCAAGAAGCGTTTAGGCATTGGTGATACAAGTATATGTGGATGACAAGAAAGAAGGCACCCAAACCATTTTTTGGTCTATCCCCCTAGATGCAAGTGCATGAGTATGATTATGTGCGCATGTGCACAAAACTCGTAGGCGTAATGATTTTAATGGATAAATAAAGTAGAGTTTTAATAGATATCTGATGACATTCCAGTGTGTTATTGAAGCCGTTTTCTTGTTTATAGGTGCAGGACACTAATCGGTACAATATTGTCCCCCTTTAGTGCCTTTGAACAGGGGCAATAGTTGTACTCTGAACCTTGCCTTCTGTACCTAACACCTGCCATTTGATGCAAGTTATGGGACAAAGTGTAAAAATAAAAAACTCAATTTTGTGCCTGTTTTTGCACTTTGCCCCTGGCTTCTTAAATTATGCCTCACTTTTCTATCAAAGCTTCAATTTATTTTAAAATGACAACCAGTAATTCAGAAATAGGAAACACTTATACTCACTATACTATGAAAAGTTTATCTTATAACTCTGCATGGGCAGCTGAATGTTTGCAGTCTGTTTTGGGCATATTCCAGTCTGTTCTGAATCTGCTATGGTAGTGATTCCTCTGCAGTACATGGAGGCAGACAAGATCCTGGAATTCTACTAGAGCTTAAACTAAAGAAACTGAAGTATAATACAAGGAAAGATTTTTGTAGGATCTTCAGAAAGAACTGAATGGTTAGACATAAGGGCAAATCCTTTAACTTTGCTTTTTTTTTTCTCTTGCAGACATCAATACAGAAGTGAGGAAGGCAAAGCTGCAAAAAAGAAGAGGCGTGATGAGGACTAATTGGCAGAACAATCTGTTTCAAATAAACTGTTTACAGCACATTCCATTCTGCAATATTTCTGTGTGGCTCCAGACAATGAAATATAATTTGCACACAAATTGGACACTATGTATGTATGTATGTATGTGTATGTATTTTGTGTGCTGACACCTACAGTTAGTAATTTGTATTGTTTGTGAGTAACTAAATGCTTTTGATGGTGGTTTCTTATTCTATACAATGAAGTCTGATGGATCCCCCTGTGAATATGTGCTGATTAATTAGGTATTTATTTTATCGTCTCATTGGCATACATGCCAGTGGTCATTGTATTACCCTATTAGGGCAGTGGCAGATGGGGAGATTAGTCCTTCCAGCAAAGAAGAAGCAATGCCATCCCCCCGGCAAGAATGTAAATCGCCAGTGGGATGGCATACACATCGATATGATTTCCCAAAGTCGCCCGAAGTTTCCTTGACAGGCAACTTCAGGAAATTGTAGCAACGCGTATTCCATCCCACCAGCAATTTACATTCTTGCTGGTGGGATGGCATTGTGAGGAGATTCTAATCTCCTCCGTCTAATCTCCGCGTCTGCCACTGCCCTTAGTCTAATAAATTACTCCAAAGTGCCCTCTTCTGCTTTAGACTTAGCGATGAGGTCTTATGAGGAAAAGAAGAAAGAAAGAAAAGAAAATATATATATAGTGTAATACTGTTATTACTTCACAATGTGCACACTCATGTGCTTTTTAACACCAGTGATGACTTTTACTTATATCACCCTTTTGTGCCCAATTGTGATATCCCTTTCCGATTGCCAATCTACTTACAGACCCCCTTGGGTTTATATGGCATCCAGTTGGTTCGCTTGTAGCTCACGACTCTCTGCTTTCCCACCTCTTAATTTCAGGCAGTGTTAGGAACCACTTCACATAGGTAAATTTCCAACTTTAGGTTAATTCCACGACCTTTCTGTTTCCCTTCCCCTTCTGTGCACTTACTGTGGGATAAATGCATACGCCATATGTGTAAAAACTTAAATACTTTAATATAAATAAAACTTCCCAATACACTCACAAACAGAGTATAGGATGCGCATGTTAGGAGTCACTGGTATGGATCAGGTGGCTGCTCCTTTTTCTTTCCCTGATCGCTCAGGAGGAAGCCGGAAGTGGCGAAACGCGTCAGCGTATATAAACCCAAGGGGGTCTGTAAGTAGATTGGTAATCGGAAAGGGATATCACAAAAGGGTGATATAAGTAAAAGTCATCACTGGTGTTAAAAAGCACATGAGAGTGCACATCGTGAAGTAATAACAGTATTGCACTATATATATATTTTTTTTTTCTTTTCCTTATAAGACCTCATCGCTAAGTCTAAAGCAGAAGAGGGCACTTTGGAGTAATTTATTGAACTTTATTTGACCTGGGACACAAGGTATCTGAAGTCAGGAGCATACACTGAGAATTGCACTTATTTATATTTGTAAAAACTGCCCTTAGTCTAACATTGTACATTTCATGATTTAAAATCATGGGCCACAGTGTGAATGTGGGCTTGATGCCCTTCTATTGTTTGGTCTGTCTGTCTGAGGCCAATTTGTCAGCTGCTATAGCACAGACTTTCAGCATAGTCTGTGTATTAGATTTTCATGGATGTTATGTGATCTTCCTCCAATGATTATAAGGAGAAACACTACCGGCAACAATTGCTAAAACATTTACAATTGGGCTAAAACTAGGGGTAGGCAGCATATGTGTGTACCCGGGAGCACAACTGAAAATGGTATTGAGCGGTTTTGTTTTAAAGGAACAGTAACACCAAAAAATGAAAGTGTATAAAAGTAATTACAATATAATGCACTATTTCTCTGCACTGGTACAACTAGTGTATTTACTTTAGTTTATATAAACAAAGCTGCTGTGTAGCCCTGGAGGCAGCCATTCAAAGGAGAAAAGACACACGTTACTTAGCACATAACACACATATTAGCATTTCTGTAGCAAACACACTAGTTTTAACAGTGCAGAGCAACAGTACATTATATTTTAATTACTTTAAAACACTTTTTATTTTTTGGTGTTACAGTTCCTATAAAAGAACTGCCCCTAAGGCCAGTCTGCTGACATCCCAACAAGGCCAATTCTCACTCACACTGGAGAACTGTTTAAATTTATATTTTAGCTTCCTCCAAATTTAGAGGGGTCTTAAGCTGGCCATACACACACCGATAATATCGTATGAAACCTCGTTTCGTACGATATTCGGTGCTTGTATGGCGAGTCGACCGATATTGCAGAAATCGACTCGCCGATCGGGCCAGTTAAAAGATCAGGCGCCTGACCAAAATCTGCCTTCAGCGCTGAATCGGCAGAAGGAGGTAGAAATCCTATTGTTTCTACCTCCTTATCTGCTGTTTCAGCCCTGAAGGTTAGCAACCGATGGTCGCACGAAAGATCGTCAGATCGCCACGTGTGTGGCCACCTTTAGGTTGGCTTAAATTAAACTTTGTATAGTTTGCAGGAACAGCACTTCCTATTTAATGGTGGTCAGAAAGTTGTGGATAAGGCAGGTCAGGTAGCGGGTTAGAGTCACGAGTTGTGGGCTGCGGGTCCAGGTCGGATCTCAAAAATTGGTTCTGTGCAGGACTCTAACTGATGTATAGGCAGCAATCTCTGGTCATTGTGCCTAATCCTGCAAAAAAAAAAAAATCTTTTTTAATCCAAGTTGGCATCGAAACAGACCCTGAATCAACTTTTTGCCAAAAGCTAATTTTAGTATTTCTGTAATTTATCACTTGCTAAAAAGTGATGGACCCTCTTTTCCTGGTTCAGGTAAGTTTATTAGTGCATAGTATACACACGACGAATAAAAACATCAGTACAATCTTCTTATAATAGTAAGATTTACAGCCAGTTTATAGTGGATTTATAGTATATTTATAAAAGGGTATTTGCATAATTTCTTGGATCCATAACTGCCATATTTTAGGGTCGGGTGCAGGTCGAGTTTTCACTATTGTGAGGGTATCTCCTGGTTGAGTTTGTGCAGTAGGGTTCTAGTATAATAAATATTACACAAAAGCCAAAAAGGAAAAAAAGGCTATTGAATTTAAATTTAAAGGAACAGTAACACCAAAAAATGAAAGAGCTTTAAAGTAATAAAAATATAATGCACTGTTGCCCTGCACTGGTAAAACTGGTGTGTTTGCTACAGTAACACTACTATAATTTATATGATAAGATGCTGTGTAGCTACGGGGGCAGCCATTCAAGCTGAAAAAAAGGAGAAAAAGCACAGGTTACATAGCAGATAACAGATAAGCTCTGTAGAATACAATAGTGTTTTATCTGTTATCTGCTATGTGCCTGTGCCTTTTCTTCTTTGAATGGCTGCCCCCATGGCTACATAGCAGCTTATTTATATAAATTATAGTAGACTTTCTGAAGTAAACACACAGCTTTTACCAGTGCAGGGCAGCAGCACATTATATTTTAGTTACTTTTATACACTTTCATTTTTTGGTGTTACTGTTCCTTTAAGCATGCAGACTTGGCCCTCTAGTGACCAAAAGAGGGAAACCAAAACAATATAAAGACTGAGTCCGCAACCATCAAAAAAAGTTAAAATTAAACATCTTTATTGTAATCCATTAAAACAAATCCCATGTATACAGCCTGACACGTTTCATGCTAATCCAGCACTTAATTATAGGCTCAAAGAGAGTGATTATTTGTACATCCATAAATACATGGTATAAAGCACACCCACCTGATTTCAAACCAATCAATGTAGAGCAACTAACTACCCCTCAATTGCAGACATTACCATTCATTAAATTAACTCTATCCAGTAAAAAAATTTTTTAAAAGTTACAAAATGAAGATACATAAAATGTAAATGCACAATAAGTTTTTCACACAAAGCAAGTAACATCAAAAGTAACGCTCAAACCTAAGGGTATACGTGTATTAAGATAAAAAATCCAAAACACTTCACGTTTACGGAGATGGGTATGGGTATCTCCTCCTCTCCTTCCAATTTTTGTTCAGTTGCTTGTACTGAGAAGAATTTTCATCACTGTTGTTGCAATGTCACTAGACACTTTGCAGAGTGCAACAATATAAAAATAAAAACTTTTTATCAGTACAAGCAATTGAACAAATAAAAACTGGAAGGAGAGGAGGAGATACCCAACTCCGTGAACGTGAAGTGTTTTGAATTTTTTATCTTAATACACGTATACCCTTTAGGTTTCAACTTTACTGTTGATGTTACTTGCTTTGTGTGAAAAACTTGTTTATTTACATTTCATGTATTTTCATTTTGTAACCCTGTGGTAAGTATTTTTTAACTTTGGTAAAACTGACTTTTTACTGGATAGAGTTAATGAATGGTAATGTCTGCAATTGAGGGGCAGTGAGTTGCTCTACATCAGTGCTGTCCAACTGGCGGCCCGCGGGCCGCACGCGGCCTGCGACCCCCCTCTGTGTGGCCCCCCACCTGTCTGGCTGCTTTGATGGCTTACCTTTGAGTAAGCATTAAATGGTATCAGTACTGAGATTAACTGGCCCCCTGCATGGTTCTCACCTCAGATTCAGGCTGTAATCCCTCTGTATTGTTTAAAAATGTAATCCCCTGTGTTTTTCACACCTTTTAATACCTGCATTGTTCACCCCCTGCAGTGTTCACACCTCAGGCTCAGGCTGTAATCACTCCCATTGTTCACTTCTTCACACCTCAGATATAGGTACTGTAGGCAGAGTATGGCACATACAGCCAGCATAGGGCAGGTAGAGTATGGCACACACAGGCAGCATAGGTCAGGGAGGGTATGGCACACACAGGAAGGGTAGGGCAGGCAGAGTATGGCACACACAGGCAGGGTAGAGCAGGCAGAGTATGGCACACAGAAGCAGCATAGGGAAGACAGAGTATGGCACACACAGGCAGGGTAGGACAGGCAGAGTATGGCACACACAGACAGCATAGGACAGGCAGAATGCTGCCTTTGTGTGCCATACTCTGCTTGCCCTATGCTGCTTGTGGGAGGTGAACCTGGCAGGGGTTTGTTGTGGGAGTTTGTTAGCAGTTGGAAATAGCCATTAAATGGTTCCTAAGGTGTGTAATTATGTACTGGGGGTTGCTCTGCTATCCACAGGGGAGGAGGAGGCATATGGAATTTAAGGGTATATCTTAATATGACATAATTCTTTCACATATGAATGATGGTTGATATCCCCACAGTAAGGACCAAGCATTTGGGATTTTGCTGTGCTACCACCATTGTGATAAAATAGGTGTGGTTTGAAGTGGGTGTGGTTTCAAAAAGGGGAGTGGTCAAAACTGGCTTCCATTAGCGGCCCTCCACCATGTATGCTAGAGAAATTCTGGCCCTCGGCACCGTAGAAGTTGGACAGCACTGCTCTACATTGATTGGTTTTAAATCAGGTGGGTGTGCTTTATACCATGTATTTATAGATGTACAAATAATCACTCTTTGAGCCTATGATTAAGTGCTGGATTAGCATGAAACGCGTCAGGCTGTGTACATGGGGTTTGGTTTAATGTATTATAATAAAGATGTTTAATTTTAACTTTTTTTTTAAGGTTGCGGACTCGGTCTTTATATTGTTATAGTATAATAAGCTCTATTTATCAGGTACAGTTCTAGTTCTTCTGTATTTGTATATAGGGGAGATAAGCAATGGCGTTTGCAACACTTGAGACTATTGGTCATTAGTTACATAGGGTTGAAAAAAGACCAGAGTCCATCAAGTTCAACCCATCCAAGTAAACCCAGCACCCACAACCCACACCTACCAATCTATACACTCACATACATAAACTATAAATACAACCACTAATACTAACTGTAGATATTAGTATCACAATAGCCTTGGATATTCTGAACTCATCCAGGCCCCTCTTAAAGGCATTAACAGAGTCTGCCATTACCACATCTCTAGGAAGGGCATTCCACAGCCTCACTGCCCTCACCGTGAAAAACCCCCTACACTGCTTCAAATGGAAGCTCCGTTCCTCTAATCTAAAGGGGGGGCCTCTGGTGCGTTGATTGTTTTTATGGGAAAAAAAAGAACATCCCCCAACTGCCTATAATCCCCTCTAATGTACTTGTACAGAGTAATCATGTCCCCTCGCAAGCGCCTCTTTTCCAGAGAAAACAACCCCAACAGTCTAACCTCATAGCTTAAATCTTCCATCCCCTTAACCAGTTTAGTTGCAGTCTCTGCACTCTCTCCAGCTCATTAATATCCCTCTTAAGGACTGGAACCCAAAACTGCACTGCATACTCAAGGTGAGGCCTTACCAGGGACCTATAAAGGGGCAAAATTATGTTTTCATCCCTTGAGTCAATGCCCTTTTTTATACAAGACAGCACTTTATTTGCTTTAGTAGCCACAGAATGACACTGCCTGGAATTAGACAACTTGTTATCTACAAAAACCCCTAGATCCTTCTCCATTAATTCACTTTAATTTCCAGTTTTGCCAAATCTGCATTTGTTGAACAGAGGCCGATGGCATGGCTATATGCTGGCTAACCTTTGGAGACCAGTATGGGATTACTTATAGTTTTTGCTTTATTTAGGGGTGAGGCCCATATAGTGTGTACTGGGGGGGAGATCAGTCCTTAAAATGGCTTACCATAGGTGGTATAGAGCATCCTTAGACGTTTAGTATCCCTAGCCTTTTTTCAGTTGTGATCCACACTGAGATGTAAAAAGTTTTTTGGGGGTGCCAAATAAGGGCTGTAATTAGTTATTTGGTAGCCCCGTGTGGACTGCTAGCCTGCAGGCTCTGCTTGAAGAAAAACGGTCTCTGTGCTTCCAAAGTTTGTCTCCAAGCCAGAGATTTAAAAAGGGGCACCTACTTTAAGGACACTGGGAGAAACATCTAAGGGGGTGGTGAGCAACATGTTGCTTCTGAGCCACTGGTTTAGTATCACTGCTCTAATGCATTATCTAGGCCAGTGCTGTCAAACATCTGTGGTACTGAGGGATAGATTTTTCTCTGGCCTACATGTTGCAGGGCTGATAATGGAACAGAAGAACAGGAACAGCACCTCTTGTCTTTGTAGATTAAAATGCCTTTATTGCAACATTTTTTTGGGGCAAACAACAATAGCAGCTGTTTCAGGTCACATAAGACCCTTCTATCAAGCTTGATAAAAAGTCTTATGTGACCTGAAACGGCTGCTATTGTTGTTTGCCCCAAAAAAATGTTGCAATAAAGGCATTTTAATCTACAAAGACAAGAGGTGCTGTTCCTGTTCTTCTGTACCAGGATATGCCGATGGAAATTGGCCATTGGGGAACCTGCACTACTTCTAACTAATCACAAGGCTTGGTGCTGACTACTACTCTCCAAATCGGGCTGATAATGGAAGACAGTTTTCACCACTCCCCCCCATTTTTAATTTTTTTAAACCACACCTATGTAATCACAAGAGCTTTTAAGATCATACCTACATTAATGATGGTAGCACAGCAAAAACCTAAATGGTTGGTGCTCACTGCAGGAATTCTCTTCACCTTAAATACATTTATTATGTCACAACCTTAAATCCATATGCTGCCGCCTTTCCTGTGGGTAGCTCAGCAACCCCCAGCACATAATTACAGACCTTAGGGACCCCCTAACAACGACTTCCAAATACTAACAAACTCCCAGAACAAACCCCTGCCAAGTTCACCTCCCACAGGCAGCACAGAGCAGGCAGAGTATGGCACACATGCATGGTAGAGCACAGCAGGCCATGTATAGTACATAGGCAACATAGGACAGGCAGAGTATTGCACAAGAGCAGAGCAGGCAAAATAGGGAAGGAGACAGGGAAACTTTTCATGAATACACAAGTAACTGATCAAGATCACTCCAATAAGAACAGTTTGTACTGTACTATGTACAGGACACAATATCAGCACTGCTCCTACAGTCTGAGGTGTGAACAGGTAAACAATGCGGATGCCTACAGTCTGAGGTCTTAGAGCCTGAATCTGAGGTGTGAATAATGCAGGGGGCCAGTTAACCCCAGTACTGATTCTATTTAAATCTTAGACATAAGTAAGCAGTCACACCAGCCAGACAGGTGTGGGGACACAGGCCAGATGCAACATGTGCGCCCACCAGTTGGGACACCACTAATCTAGGCCAACTTGTTAAGCTGGCCATACACGCACCGATGATATCTTTGTACGATATTCGCTGTGTGTATGGCAACTCGGCAAAGCGACCGATATTGCGGAAGGCTGCGGATAACGGTCGACTCGGTGCCATTGAAGGCGCCTGAGCAAAATCAGGGCTGAATCGGCAGGAGGAGGTAGAAATCCTATTGTTTCTACCTCCATATCTGATGATTCAGCCCTGAACGTCTGTGGAGGGTGGGAACGATCTTTTGTGAGACTGATGGTCACACGAAAGATCAAAAATCGCCACCTTTAGAGCTGTCAAATCTGTCCAACTACGCTAAAAGAAACCAGACTGTGAACTTGATTTGAGAGAATCTGATTATACAGCACCTATAAATATTGGAAGTTTTATTGTCGTAGGACACGTAATTTGGGTTTCCCCCCCTTGTCACTGATTAATAGACTTCCATATCAAAGTGTAAACAGGTCTCTGCAAAGCAATTTAAATTGCATTGAAAAGACACAAAACATTGCTTAAAGGGAACTATTATGAATGGGAATCTGCTTACTCTGGCTAAATTCTGACAGGCAGCTTGTGTTCTAAACAGAGTGGCAGGGTCCAACCATTCTTGACTGACAAGTTCAACCCCCACCTACCCATCTTTCATGATCTGATAGAAAACCTGGAAAAGACTTTGAAGAAGGTCTAAAAATTCAACCCAATTCTCACTAACATTGTCTGACACTTCATTATCTTCTCATTTACCTGTGTCACTAACAAACAACTAGAACTTTATTTCTTAATTAATAGAAAAACATGAAAGAAACCACATATCACTTGCTTTTTGAGCAGCAGTAATCAAGCAATTTAGCACAAAGGCCCAGCAATTTTAAACATACATGCCAAGTAAGCTGGCAGGTGATGCTGGGAGTTGTAATAAAACATTTTATTCCTATAAAACTACAGTCTACCTTTTGTATAACTCATAAATGTTGATGGAACTATAACTTGCGCTACTGTTTGTGCAATAAAATTGTAGTCACTCTTTATATGTATATAAGCTAATCAATAGTATAGCCAATTCTTAAAGGAACAGTAACACCAAAAAATGAAAGTGTATAAAAGTAACTAAAATATAATGTGCTGCTGCCCTGTACTGGTAAAAGTTGTGCGTTTACTTCAGAAAGTCTATAATTTATATAAATAAGCTGCTGTGTAGTATGGGGGCAGCCATTCAAAGGAGAAAAGGCACAGGCACATAGCAGATAACAGATAAAGCACTATTGTATTCTACAGAACTTATGTTATCTGCTATGCAACCTGTGCCTTTTCTCCTTTTTTCCCAGCTTGAATGGCTGCCCCCGTGGCTACACAGCAGCTTATTATATAAATTATAGTAGTGTTACTGTAGCAAACACACCAGTTTTACCAGTGCAGGGCAACAGTGTATTCTATTTTTATTACTTTAAAGCTCTTTTATTTGTTGGTGTTACTGTTCCTTTAAGAAAACATGGACTGACTATAGCAGAGTAAATGCTACCTACTGACCAGGTGGACCTGATTAGAATCAGCTGGCTAATGAAAAAACCTAAAAGCCTGGCTAGTCAGTCTACAGAAGAGCTCTGACTAAGACAGAGAGGTGTCTGATTCAACATACAAAAGTCTATGTGCCTGTACACACAGTTGCATATGCAGAGGTCTGTAATATTGCTGCAATTGATGTGTCGCCGTCACTGGTATGGAGGAAGTCTACTTTATACACTCTTTTGTTACACCTGTAACTGGCTATTGAATTAAGATTTGTATTGCAGGAGAATTAAGCCTGCTGGTGAGCAGCCCAAAAACCCAAATGCAAGAGCCTAAAATGCTGTGTATATGAAAGATATAAACTGCTTTACGGTTATAAACAAAACAAATGCAGCTCCATTAGTACCCAGCCCAGATCCATTCCTTTACTTTCCCTTTGCACATGTTTGCTTTTGAGGGGTGTGGCCTCATGACATGCCATAGCACAGGGCTGTCCAACTGGCGGCGCACGGGCCGCACCCCACTGTGTGTCGCCCCCCACCTGTCTGATTGCTTTGATGGCTTACCTTTGTGTAAGCTTTAAATGGTATCAGTACTGAGATTTACTGTCCGCCTGCATGGTTCTCACCTCAGGCTCAGGCTATAATCACCCACATTGTTCCCCTGTTCACACCTCAGACTGTAGGAGCAGTAGAAACCCACAAATAATCCCTGCACACTACAAAAAGAGCATATACTGAGGTGGTACTGCAATTAAAATGTTTTTTAATATATAGTTATTGTGCAAACTGTAGGAGCAGTGCCAGCACACAGGCAGCATAGGGCAGGCAGAGTATTGCACACACAGTAAGGGTAGGGCAGGCAGAGTAAGGCGCACACACAGGCAGCATAGGGCAGGCAGAGTATGGCGCACACACAGGTAGCATAGGGCAAGCAGAGTATGGCACACACAGGCAGGGTAGGGCAAGCAGAGTATGGCACACACAGGCAGGGTAAGGAAGGCAGAGTATGGCAGGTTTTTGCTGTACTACCACCATTAATATGGGTATGGTCATGTGATAACATAGGTGTGGTTTCAAGTGGGTGTGGTCTAAAAAAGGGGAGTGGTCAAAACTGGCTTCCATTATCGGCCCTCTACCATGTAGGATGTTAAAATTCCGGCCCCCGGCACCACAGAAGTTGGACAACACTGCCATAGGAAATCAGCTTTCACGCACACATTTCTGGGTCACTAACAGACCAGGGAGCCAGAAATTCTGGAAGGTGGGGGATGGGAGGTTGCTTTAATGCTATAACTTAACGGTGCAAAATTGTCAAAATGTTTATCTAGACTTTATATCTTCATTATTAAAATAAAAAAAAATAGTTCCACTTTAATGAAGTCTCACTACACTTGTCTATTTTACCTGACAAGTGGGAGACTGAAGAGAAAAACAAAAAAAAAAAAAAAAATGTATGATCCAACAAAATTGAGGTTTTTTGTTTTTTTTTTAAATGGGAAAGCATGGTTTATTATAAGCACACCCCCTGCATGTTGTTGGCAGTACTGCATCAAACCCTGTTCACTCCCCATGCCACATGACTGAACAGAGAAACATTGTGTGGAAGGGTCTGTTGATTTTAGCAGAAAAGATATGGCAAACCAAATTACAGAAAGACCCCAGGTCCCAAGCATTCTGGATAACAAGTCCTATACCTGTATATTATTTTTTTTTTTTTTTTGCTGATCATAGATTCTACGATCAGAACCACTTAAGTGCAGAGGCAAAACACAGGCTTTTACAGCCAGTAATTTCTTCATTCCCCGTCCCTAGGAAATAAGCAGTAGGAAGAGACAAGAGGCCCAGGGGCCATATCTATGCCATGACAACATTTGACATGGGGAAGTGTTTTCACATTTTTAGCACCCCCAGAGATCACACTGTTGTTCAGCAATTACATTTATCACCAAGCCCACTAAGGAAGCAATATTAAAATCTTTGAATCAGAATGTAGTGGGGCACTGCTGGAGGAAAACCTAAGTTCATCCATGAGTGACAATTGGAACTTTGGTTTTACACTTGGGTGCTCCAGCCACGAGGCAAGTTGAGAAACCTGTCTCAGGTGGCAGCGCCCCACAGGTTACCAGTGAAAAGGTAAGCACAGGGACTGCCATCTTTTTGGACGACAGTGTGGCAGGGGAGGCTGAAATGGCAATTTACACTACATTATTTTAAATAGTAAACAAAACAGGCATTTTTCTCAGAACAGTTTATTTTTTGTAATCACATTTACACAGAAAAATTCTCCAGTCAAGAGTCCAATTCTAAAGAAAAAAAAAAAGAAAAATTAATTGACAGCTAAAATGTTTAATATTTACCGCTAAATCATATTAAGCAAAGTTACAGGTTTAATATTCCAACATAATGTAGACTCTTAAAGCCACTAGGCTGCACAGTTAAAGCTAGCCTACTGTACACTTACTGATGCCTAATGGCCAGGACTGAGCCCCTCTCCAAAGCTGCACCAATTTCATTTTAAAATCTGCTCAGGGAAAAAAACTGTACAATTTTGATCTCAGCCACAACATGCTGTTACACTAACTTCCTTCAGGTACTTATTTTCTCCCTCTGTCAAAACACATGCTGGTAGGTTAATATGCTATGCAATTGCCAATCAATTGTGTTTTCTTGCACGTGATGCAGGTTTACATGCATGAGCACCTTTTCTGTAAAGCAGAAAGTAATAGATTGCTCTTCAAAAAAACGATAATGAAGCATCTTAAAATTAAATTTTCTACAAATGGAAGTGATTTAGGAGGAAATGGCAATGTATTAAGGGGGCAGCATATTCCCTCAACATTAGTTTAATGAATAGGGCTTATGGGGAACATTTTGCCTATTGTTTCATGAAAAATAAATACTTATATTTCTATGGGCTAAACTGGGCAAATAGCAGAACTGAAGCTAGTCCTTTATTGTGTGTACTGGTATTATATTTACTGAAGCTAAGCAGGGAATCTGAAGCTACTCCCTGTTGGTCCTTGCAAGGCAGATTAATTAACAAAAGCCCCAGATGTTAAGTTGAATAAACTGTATCATTCGTCTTTAAGGAATCATGGCAGCCCATGTTATGTTCATAACATGTTTTGTTTAAAGCAGGTGATCGGAAAACGTGGTACTGGCTCTGCCAGGCTTATTTATCAGTATGAGAGTTTGTGAATTAGTGATTTTCTAAATCGCATATCAAATGCACACTTATATTCTTAATGGGGTAAACTAGTGCAAATAATAAAAAAAAAACTTTAATACCTCAAATTTGAGTTTACAAAATCAAAACTTGAAAACCTTGAATTAAAAATACGGATTGACTTTTGCAAAGGACAACGCAAATTGACTTCTATAGAAACTCACGGGCTTTTAGATGGCAAATTTTTACAATCAAATTTGCATTTTTTTTGCACTTAACAGATATTAAAAGTTTGAGCCATAACTATAATTGGCACAAAAGATAAATAAATAAATGCAGAGGTTAATAAATCCCCCCTAAGACTGAAGCCAAATGGAGAAAATACCTAGCTAGGTGGTAATTTAAAGGGAGATATGGGGTGATCACATTTTGAAACTATGACTAAATGGCTGATATGGTAAATAGTATACAGTATCTCACAGATCTTTTGTTGTTCACTTGCATGGTGAACAACAAAATATGGGTTTGTATAGAGCGGTTTTAGCTTAAAGGGAAAAAATGCAGCAGTGAAGATACAAAGTAATGACCAACAGTAATATGTTTTGTATGGTTTCTTCAAAAGGTAAAATTGTTAAACTCACCGAATTAAGACTCTTCTGTTCCTGCAGGAGCATCTCCTCCTTTAGTATTTCTAGTGTAGATAACCTGTGCTCTATGTTTTGACACAAGTTTTATTAAACCTGGGGAAGGACACAATAATAAAAGAAAATTACATAAGCTATAAACAGCTGTTTTGATCAAGTTCTTTCAGGTTTCATGTACTAAAGAATCTCACAAACTGCTTAAAAGTCAAGACCTGGGAAGGTTTCTTACCTTTGTTGAGCAACTCCTGCAGTGCAGCTCTGGCCAGTGAGCCCCTGATCTTAAGCCTCTCAGAAACAACAGCGGGTGTGATGAGCTTGTAGTTGGGAACCTCCTTGCACAGCTTGTCATAAGTGGCCTTGTCAAAGAGCACCAAGTTGTTCAACTTGTCTCTCACTTTCCCCTTGGACCACTTCTACTCAGGAGAAGAAAAACAAGGGCTTATTTGCTGTTACATACAAAGTAAATAATACACTCCCACTGTAATATCTGTCTTGAATTGTCTTATTTACATTACACTTCATCCTATTATTTGTGATGGAGAAAAGATGGATACTAAGATTTAGCTTTAAAATGATATATCCAAGATTTCACCTTTAGATTATTCGCCTGCTATAAATCTTCACTATCGCCCAAGGCAACTTCGGGGAAACTGAAGCGACGTGTATGCCATCCCACCAGCAAGATTAGTCGCCTGCAGTAATGAAGATTTATCGTGGACGACTTATCTCCCCATGTGCCACTGTCCTTAAGCATTTACTTCAAGTACTACATAGAAAGTGATTTCCAATACCAAAGAAACAAGACTACAAAGTGAAATGTCTTATGAAATCGAATGTCTTAACATTGAACATCAGGTACGTACATCTTTATCACAGGTTTCAATAAGATGTGACAAGTTACATCACTGCATTGTAAGGATGCAGCAACCATATTAATGGAAGATTCCCTGAGAATTGCAGGTATATGGGTGGGCAACAATAAAATGCAAAATGCCAATTGATCCTTCAAGTCATCTGGCAAAAATGGACATGCAACTTGAACAATGACTACTCCACACCATAAGTGAAGGAAGGGCATCAAGTGCAGACATCATCCAAATGAGAAGAAATAGTGCTTCTTAGCTGCTGTCAGTTAACCAGTACAGTTGATATATCTAAGCAGTTGCAGGAAATTAATTTAAGAAAAGAATATTGGAAGTCTTTAATAACCGTGAGAATAGTCTTACCTTCTTCTTGGCCTTGCCTCCAGACTTGTTAACTGGATCTTTGTCCTTCTTGGCAGATTTGCCAGCATCCTTCTTCTTCTTATCGTCCTTTGGCGGCTAGATGTGAATTAAAAGAATTAAGCAAAACTCAGACTCTGATGCCTGAAGCAGTGTGCAAAATGTCCAAATTGGAGAACAATTGAAAAGCCAGTAGAAAGAGTAAACATTAGTGACTGTTTTTAGCTATAAACACAGTAGTATTATGTTGGGCACCTAAACATTATATCAGGCTGCCCCAGTTTGGGTACCTACAAATCCAAGGGCAAACTAATGTCTATACTGTATGGTAATTATGGTTACCATATTTTGCAGGATATACCAATTTCCTATATTTTTACATTTCTTTCCCATTAATAAACACAGACATCAAGTCATTTTACCAGCTCCCGGGCACCCATAACAGTAATATGTACCCAAAAATGTAAAGAAAGAAAAACATGGTATGGTGGTGTTATTATCTGACCAGTTTAAGCTAAGTAACTCCTCTCTAGCACTAGGAAAGGAACGAGATTCCCACCAAGCATATAATCCCTGTATCTCATAATGAGCCATTTTTTGCCACACCAACTAAAAACTTAAAATTAATTCCATAGTTGTTAAAACGTAAGAATTGTTTAAAGGAAATATACATCCCGGAACAATGTATGTCTCTACATAACTATATTGCATAAAACATGAACTCACCCGTAACTCAACTCATTTGTTGCCACCCCTACTATCTATCTTTATGCTGTCCCTGCACTCATGCGCCGTATCACTAAATGGCATGATAAGGTTGGCGACCATATACGAGCACTGCACTCACGTATAATGAGCAATGACATTTTATTCCCTGAACACGTGGGAAAGCAAGTTGCTTCCCAGTCCTTGCCGAAACTCGGGGCCGCTCTAGTCACAGAAAGGCCTTTTAGAAGATGCACCAGAATACCCAGCATTAAACGACATCGGGCCTATGAGAATATACAGCTGCAATCGCGCGTCCCACACACGATTTAGAGCCATGAAGCGTTTAATGAGAATATGTTTTTATCGCCCATATCACCAACCCCTCTCCATTCCAATTCCCGGAGCCCATCGGAATGTTTTCCTGCTCTCTGCTCTCACCATGCTGCTGCTCCTTCAAAGATGTCGGACAGAAAGGAAGAGAGGCCGCGCAATCAGGCCGGGAGAACCCGTGCGGGGCGTGTTCTTCCGCCGGAGCGCCTACAGCTTGATTTGGCTAGAAACTACGATTCCCAGGATGCTCTTAATGTCACGTGATCATGTGCGCCATGTAATGTTTTGCTACAGGTTTCTAGACTAGGTTTGGTCAGGATGATTGTACCTAAATACTATCGATATAGTGTGGAGATGGTAATGCCACTGTAAAAATAAGCCATTTTAGCCATTTGCTTTCACAATAGTGCCATTAGCAGTTTGGGCGAACACCTCTACTGTTGACATAGGGATGCTATTTTAAGCTTATTATGGCAGGGGGTGAACACCGAAAAATGTATAATCTATGTAAAACTATCAGAAAAATGGGCTACGTAAAGGACACAAAATAACGACAACTCTCCTGTTATTAATCCATTACGAGACATAATGCAATCAGTTGAGATAAGGTACGGGAGACTACATATCCCATCATGCGCTAGGACCAGAAATGACGAACCAGAGCTGTCAGGTGGTTAATGAGACCTGGCAAGATGGCGATTTTTAGTGTATATGTCGTGAACAAGGCTGGTGGGTTAATTTACCAATTGGACAACCAGAGTCCGCGATCGGAATCCGAGAAAACCTTTAGTTTTCCTTTGGATCTGGTGCTTAAGGTGCACGATGAGCGAGTTATTGTGTCTTTTGGCCAACGTGACGGAATAAAAGGTAAGACGACAAGATGTACTTGAAAAACATATTTATCTCCTTAGGCAATCTCCTAAGGGCGTTAAAATAATTTGGACCATTGCTACGGAAAACATCATAAAAGGACGATTTTGCCCCTATAAATTTATGCTAACTTAGTTACGAAATTATTAAAAATTCCATAGCTGTTAAAACTGAAGAATTGTTTAAAGGAAAACTATACCCCATAGCAATGTATGTCTCTATATAAATATATTGCATAAACCAGTTCATATGTAAAACCCTGCTTTACTGGAAAAAAAATGAACTCACCCCTAACTCAACTCATTTTTGCCACCCCTACTAACCTTTTGCTGTCCCTGCACTCATGCGCCATATCACTAAATGGCATGATAAGGTTGGCGACCATATAGGAGCACTGCACACACGTATAATGAGCAATGATATTTTATTCACCTGAACACTGCTTCCCAGTTCCTGCTGAAACGCAGAGCCGCTCTAGTCACAGAAAGGCCTTTTAGAATATGCACCAGAAAACCCAGCATTCAACGACAATCGGGTCTATGAGAACATGCAGCTGCAATCACCATAAAGCGTTTACTGAGAATGTTTTTTATCGCCCATATCACCAACCCCTCTCCATTCCAATCCCATTACAATTCTTAATTAAAAAATTAAGAAAAATCTACTTTTTTAGTAGTATGTGTCATTGGGCAATCCTAAATAGAAAATTAACAATTTAAGTAGTAAGGGCTCTCATCTTACAATTTACAGTGCACACAAACAAACCAAGTTAACAGATACATGTTAGGTCACATCAGCCAATTAATGGACAGAGTTCTGTCTTTTGCTTTTGGTCAGGTGATCTCTGAGGGAACTTACAGACCATCACAAAATGGTGGCTCAAAGGAAAAGATATAAAATGGGCAATATTTACTCTCTCTATGTATGTATGTATGTGTATATATATATATATATATATATATATATAATTATATTCCAGTAGGTTACATCTGTGGCAAATGGCAGTGCTCTATTTTGTAGCATTCTCAATGATTGGTATCGTGATCATACATCCCATACTCATTAAGTGTAGATAAGAGGGGAGAGATTTGACTATTAAGAGACTTGACGATGTGAAATACTTGTGCATTCCATTCTCTCCTGTAGTTGGACATGCTGTGCTGTCTATTAACGGGATCGATGTGAATGGCAGATATACAGCAGATGGGAAAGAAATTTTGGAATATCTTGGTAACCCTTCTAACTATCCGTTGTCCATTCGGTTTGGTCGACCTCGGCTCACTTCCAATGAAAAGCTTATGCTGGCTTCGATGTTTCACTCGTGAGTAAATTTGTAATGCCTATTTTTTATTTTGCAACAGTCTATATTATGGGACAGTGACAGACGTAGGACAGTTTTGAGCCCTATATCATCATAAGGAAAGTTAGTGCCTCACCACCTTTAGTTTTATCAGCTTGGTACTATTTTATACAGATGTATTTTTGTAAAACAAGTACATTTATGGTGCTGTAAAAGAAAATTCTAGATTTGGACAAACAAGTCATTTTATTGTGTGGAAAGAATGATGTCACATACAATAGCACGCTAACCCTCAGCACAGAGTGTGGCAAGTGTATGGATGGCACACTAGTAGGTCATTCTTAAAGCAACCGTCTTAAAGTCGGGAGAATGCTGACTATAAAGTTTTTGGTGGAGGAGAAATAAAGCTCTGGTGCAGATTTTCATGGACCCAAATACTTACAATGATAATTACATTCTTCCTAGTTTGGTGCAACAATTTGGGAAGGCCATCTTCTGTTTCACCACATAAATTAAAGTCTGTTTTTCCTGACTGGCTTGCATGGAAATCTGACCTCAAATAATTGAAATAACTGTGGGATAAATATGATTGTCAGCTGTTAGCCAGACCTGAACCTTAAAGGGGTGGTTCACCTTTACGTTAAGTTTTAGTATTTTATAAAATGTCCTATTCCTAGCAACTTTGCACTTGCCCATCATTATTTATTTTTTATAGTTTTTGTATTTTTTCTTATATTTATTTAGTCTTCTACATCTTTCCAGCTTTTAAATGGGGTCTCTAAAGCCAGCAGCCAAAATACTATTGCTCTGTGAGCTTACAATTTTATTATTATGGTTACTTTTTATTCCTTATTTTTCTATTCAGTTCCTCTTATTCATATTACAGTATCTCATTTAAACCACTGGATGGTTGCTAAGGTAAACACGATCCTAACATATTAATTGATCAGGAGTGGCAAAACTTTTGAACACCACTGTGTTAAATGTATGTCACCAGTATTAAATGTATGTTTACCAGTATTAAATGAATGTTTACTAATGCAAAGAGTCTGACTGGTAAAATGGGAGAGCAGAAGCTACTAGCGTTGGAGCGGAAATATGATGTGATTGGTGTTGCTGAAACTTGGTTGAATGAGTCGCATGACTGGGCAGTTAATATTGCGGGTTACACATTGTTTCAGAGGGACAGGGGCAATAGAAAAGGAGGAGGAGTGTGTCTGTTCTCTAAGCAGGAATTAAAAGCAAATATTAAGGAGGAAGTGATGGGGGTAACAGAGGGAGCTGAATCCTTATGGGTTGAGCTTCTAATGTAAGTGAGGAGGAGGCCCAACTCCTGTTGCAAATAGAAAAGGCTGCTAGTTTGGGGCAAGTGAAAATAATGGGGGATTCTAATTACCCTGATATTGACTGGAGCCATAGTACTGCCAGGTCAGTAAATTGGAACAAGTTTATAAACTTGCTGCATGACAACTTTATGTCACAGGTTGTTGAGGAGCCAACCAGGAACCATGCTATATTGGATCTAATAACCCAGAGCGTATAGCAAATGTGCAAGTGTTTGAACCCCTGGGTAACAGTGACCATAATGTTATTTCATTTGATGTTTGGTGCAGGAAATAAATTTACACTGGGGCAACAAAGACACTGAATTTTAGAAAGGCAAATTTTACCCCATAAGGGCAGCACTTCAGGGCATAGATTGAGGCATTATGTTTTCTGATAAAACACAGAGCAGAAACGGTTGTCATTTAAAATATTAAATCATTATTGTTCTCAATTTATTCCATTAATAAGAAAAAGTAGAAGTGTTAAGTCAGAGGGGACAGTAGCTGCGTTTAATGAATATAAACACTATAACAAGTGTTGTAAAACAGCAATCCGGAAGGCTAAGATAGTAAATGAGGAGCGCATTGCGGCAGAGGCCAAGACTAACCCCAAAAAGTTTAAGTATATTAATAGTAAAAGGATGCAGGTTGAGGGTGTGGCCCCATTGAGTTATAGTAACAATATGGTTACAGTGGATACAGAAAAGGCAGATGTGCTTAACCAGTTCTTTTCTTCTGTGTATACAGTAGAGGAGCCAGAGTTCCAAGTCCCACCCAATAGCTGCACTGTTGCCTCAGCTCCAACTATGCAGTGGTTGACACAGGATATGGTGCTTAAAGGGTTACACAAGATAAATGTAAACAAGGAACCTCGGCCAGATGAAATACACCCTCGGGTACTGAGAAAGCTAGGGTCAGATTTACAGTGGCCTTTGTTTCTGATATTCTCAGACTCTCTTTCATCAGGTATGGTACCTAGGGATTGGAAGAAGGCGAATGTCATTCCTATATTTAAAAAGGGAGTAAGATCTCAGCCTGGCAATTATAGGCCCGTAAGTTTGACATCCGTGGTGGGCAAGTTATTTGAAGACTTGTTAAGGGAACACATACAAAATTATGTACTGGAGAATGGCAATTTGAGCAGTAATCAGCATGGCTTTATGAAGGACAGGTCATGTCAGACCAATTTAATTGCTTTTTATGATGAGGTAAGTAAGAAGCTGGACAGTGGGGATGCAGTAGATTTAATCTATTTGGAGTTTGCCAACGCATTTGATACTGTTCCCCACAAACGACTGCTTTCTAAACTAAGGTCTATTGGTGTTAGTGAAGTCATTTGCACATGGATAGAAAACTGGCTACAGGATCGGGTACAGAGGGTGGTTGTTAATTGTACATTCTCTACTTGGAGTAAGGTTCTCAGTGGGGTCCCTCAGGGTTCTGTACTGGGTCCAATTTTGTTTAACTTGTTTATAAATGACTTGGGGGAGGGTATTATAAGTAATGTATCGGTGTTTGCAGATGACACAAAACTCTGCAGACCAGTCAATTCTATCCAGGGTGTGGCATCCTTGCAGCAGGATCTTGACCAACTGGCAATCTGGGCAGCTAAAGGGCAGATGAGATTTAATTTGGATAAATGTAAGGTCATGCACCTGGGATGTAAAAATATGCAAGCCACTAAGTCCCTTAATGGGACTGCACTAGGCAAATCCACAATGGAGAAGGACCTTGGAGTCCTTTGTAGATAATAAACTTGGCTGTAGCAAGCAATGCCAGGCAGCAGCTGCAAGGGCAAACAAGGTTTTGAGCTGTAGTAAAAGGGGCATGGATTCTTGGGAGGAGGGGGTTATTCTTCCCCTTTACAGAGCGCTGGTAAGGCCCCATCTAGAATATGCTGTTCAGTTTTGGTCTCCAGTGCTTAAATGGGACATTATTGAATTAGAGAGGGTCCAGAGAAGGGCAACTAAGCTGGTAAAGAGTATGGAAAGTCTCAGTTATGATGAAAGACTGGCCAAGTTGGGTCTGTTTACACTGGAGAAGAGGTGCTTAAGAGGTGACATGATAACTATGTATAAATATATAAGGGGATCATATAATAACCTCTCTAATACTTTATTTACCAGTAGGTCCTTCCAACGGACATGAGGGCACCCACTCCGTTTAGAAGAAGGGAGGTTCTGTTTAAATATTCGGAAAGGATTTTTTACTGTGCGAGTTGTGGAATTCCTTCCCCGAATCAGTTGTGCTGGCTGATACATTATATAACTTTAAGAAGGGGCTGGATGGCTTCTTAGCAAGTGAGGGAATACAGGGTTATGGGAGATAGCTCTTAGTACAAGTTGAGAGGCTTCAGATGGGGTTTTTTGCCTTCCTCTGGATCAACTAGAAGTTAGGCAGGTTATATATAGGCATTATGGTTGAACATGATGGACGTACGTCTTTTTTCAACCTAACTTACTATGTTACTATGTATGTACACTGACCAGATAATATCCAAAGTGTTTTGTGGAAGCAGGCTTAGATTGCCCCATCCTGTCAATATGCGTTCATGAGGCACAGCCTGACTCTCTGCAAGCTAGTATTGCAACACAGAAAATTGTTAAATACAAGTAAACACATTTATGAGTAGATAAAAAAGCAGAAAAACAGTAATAAATAGACATTCCAGTGAAGCAGAACTGGCGACTTAAAGGGGACATGTTGCTTGAAAAACAATATTGTGCCAATGAACTGTACACCTCTAAATATAGAAGAAATGTGCTTTAAAAAGTAGCGTTTTGGGCTAACGAAAAAAACACACTAGACCCGCCCATCTGTTCTACTTCCTGCTGCCTCCTTTCCCAGGCTGTGCAGGGGACTGGTGGCACTCGGCACACTGCAATGTAGGATAGGAACCAATCAGCAGCTAGGCTACATGATAGGGAACTGAAGCCTGCCTGTTTTTGCTTGTTTGACTGCAGGGTTGTAATTGGCTAGTTCCCTCCTACTGTGTTTCTGGCAGGGGTTGTTAGGACATGCCCAACTTTCATTTAAAACATGGACAGGAACCATAGAAGATCTATAGCAGGGGTGGGCAAAACATTGATCGCGGTCCACCAGTCGATCTCCCGTGGATTTCTGGTGGAACGCATTGAAGCCAGGAAGTGCAGTGCTTCCACAAGCTTATTAGATATGGGTACGTATGCTGCGTTGTGTATGTATGTGGGGAGGAGCCAAAAGTCGATTGCCGGGGGAAAAAGTCTGGGCACCCCTGATCTATAGGGAGCTCCAATAAGGGGGCCATTTTTAAAGAAAGAATTTTTAGACCAAAGTTAAATCAGCACCATATATTATTCATAATTGCCTACAAGATTAGATGTTTTTAATTTTCATGAATGTGCCCCAAAGTGTTGAACAGATGTGCACATAGTTTATTGGGCTTTGTGGTTATTTAGTGTAGAAGAGTGACCACTTTTCCACTAAACTGTATTTACTTCTTTTTACACTATTACCCTTGCCAGTACGTGTAACTGGCATCCTAAGCCACATGAGGCAATTTGCAAATTGTAGAATGAATTACTTTAACCCTTTAGAAACTAATTCATTTTTATATTTCAATACAATACAGTTAGTTTTTAAAATATTTTTATTGCTTTTAATTTAACACAAAAAAAGTGTATACATGCAGAAGAAAAAAGTAGGTAAGCAAAACAAAGTGTAATAATGTACATTAATTCTTGAATCAATGAATGTATACATGATAATATTTCTAAGTACAGTTTTAAAAGTAAAAACTGATTTGTTCTTGGTATTAGCAGTTTTAGAGGTGCATGAGAACGCGTTCTGCATCCCCAGTGTTGCGTAGAGATCCACACTGCCTTACTGTGTTTTTCTTTTGTCTTATACAGATTGTTTGCTATTGGATCTCAGCTCTCCCCCGAGCCAGGAAGTTCTGGCATTGAGATGTTAGAAACTGACACATTCAAGCTACACTGCTTTCAGACATTAACTGGTGAGAAAGCATGCATATGCAAATATATCCTTATGTATAATAAAACTGAGTGGGCATGGGTTCTGAGCCAGAGCTGGGGCAAAGTAGTATTGGCACCCAAGGCAATACTTCTTGGCCTAGTGCCCTTCTTATCCACTGTCACTACCTCTGCAAGTTCAGGTCACACACACCCTTACCCACCACTTGGTCTGTAAGTTTATCTACTTCTTGCACCATTTCCTTCCATTTTGGCCCCAGACCATGCAGCATAAAAACTAAGTGGGCACTCAGATAACAATAGGTTACCTGAAACCAGTTCTAATGTGTAATGCTGGCTCCTTCTGAATACTATACACCAATATAACAATATATAATAAATAATATAATAAAATTCATTGTGGTAATGGACAGAACCAAAATTAGAAAAAAGTTGTCTCTGTCCCAATATTTATGGACCTAACTGTATATTGTCTTTTTTAGGTTTAGTTATTAAAGGAGAAGGAAAGGCTAATAAAGAGTTAATCTCAAGCTGCAGGCATACCTTCAGTTGTCTCAATAGTGCCCTTAAGTCTCCCCATATTTCACCTGTTCAGAAGATCAGAAGCCAAACAGGAAGAAAAAACGCTGAGCTGTGTAAAGAGGGAGGGGGGAGCAGGAGAGAGCAGAGAACAGAGAGCTGCACGTCTCTGGCACAGGAATTACAGACACAACAAATCTTTTTTCTGAGAAGTCAGTGCAGCATTTCTGTTAGTGTTTATGGCTGTATTTACATAGACCTTTCTGATAAAGCTTACTTAGTTTTTACCTTTCTTTCTCCTTTAATCTAAATTTCACAATTTCCTTGTTTTGTTTCAGGCATTAAGTTTATGGTTTTGTCAGACCCCCGCCAGGCTGGAATAGACACTCTCTTACGCAAGATCTATGAATTGTACTCTGATTATGCTCTTAAAAATCCATTTTACTCTCTGGAGATGCCCATCAGGTAAGGAATAGAGCTGCACAGCAAAACAAGTCTTAATTTATTCCATGATCACTGATATTTGGTAAATGCATAAATGATTTGGTGCATCCCTTATAGTCCGCAAAAGATTTGGATAAATACCAAGTAGAAGCCACAACCTAATTTGCATATTGAAATACTGTCATTTGGGGGAAAAAAAAGTTGCCTTCAAGTCTCAGGTGCTTTAAAGACATGTACCTTTTTAAATTTTGGTTAAGCAATAAAGATTGTTCTGGACTTGAATCCTGCACAAAGTCCTCAGAATATGGCCAAATTATGAATTCTGTAAATATAGTGAATTAAATGGCATATTTACATTAAAAAGGAATGTGTATTTTTACACATCTAGCAACTTGTCATCCAACAGCAGGGCTGAAAATGAGATTTGCCCATTGTCCAATTGTTTGCAGAACCAAGCAGGTATTTTCCTAGCTTCAACTTGAAGATTTTGCTTGAAATGGTCATTTTTGTTGGACAAAATCGTACTTTTGAATGATCGTTTCAGGGTAAGCTTGATCCTACGATAACTAAAGGATCTTTTATATAAAATATTAGTGTATGGCCAGCTTTAGGCTAATTCAAACAGCAATAAGTCAGCACTTCACTGGCTTAAAGGGCTGGTATATCCCCCCTGTTAAACATGAGTGCAATAAACAGGGTTTGTACTGTACATACTTTATACCTATTGCCTTTTGTTTTTTGTTATTTATAGAGCAAACAAAGGCAAACAGGGATTTTAAATCTACTTCATGTTTGGTCCTTACTAGGCAGATAAATACCAGTATACAATCCCCTCCCTTCCCTTTCTTGTGCCTGTTTAGTTAGCATTATGCAGGAGGATTATCGGTGTACTTGTAATCTAATTATGTAGCTATTGATTTTTTTTTGTGACAATAGAGAAAAAGTATGCTTGACATAAACCGGATTTATTAAACTTATATTGAACATTGGTAAACTGGCCATTTAAATACATTTGTGCAAGCCCCTCAGTGGTCACCCCCCCAATGATGTTTAACAAGGAGAAGCTTGGATAATAGATCCAAGTTATAATTACTTTATTTAACATTTATTGGTACTGTTGTGATATGTGAATTTTTAAAGGATTTTTAATTTGGATCAGCTTAATCAGTGTGCTGTCCATACTTCTCCACTGTGAGGCTAATAGCATACATGCAGATTAAGTTACTTGTATTCAGGATACTAAATGTTATGTCTGTGTGGCCTAAGCTTAGTCAGCTTTCCAGAAGCAAAATATTCTATTTTTTTTGAAAATTAGGAATGTCACATTGCCTAGTAATAGATACATTTTTTCTTGCAGTAAAGCCTTCTGTCTGTTGCAGGTGTGAACTCTTTGACCAAAACCTCAGATCAGCTTTGGAGGTATCAGAGAAAGCAGGAACATTTGGACCTAGTTCGTGAGCCTTTCTAGGACAACATTCATTCTGAAAAAATTGTACAGGCTTAGTTTTAATGAGAAGTGGAAGAGAAACTACAGTTTTTAAAAGGGACCTAAACTGTTAAAAGTGGTTCTCTGCAAAATTGCCAGCTAGAGTAAAGAGCATTATGGCAAACTGGGTAGACTGTATATATTGTAATATTAAATGCTTTAAAGTATGTTATTGTAAAAATGAGTTGGAAGACACATCTTCCTAACATGTTACCTGCACTGAGATATTTAATGTACTGTTTAACATCTTTGTAAAATATACAACTATTCTGTAAAAAAAAGTGACTTGCTGTTTTTGTATTCTTATATTTTTCTTAGTGAATTAAATGGGTGGCTCACCTTTAAGTTTGTTTTTAGTATGTTATAGAATGGCCAATTGTAAGCAACTTTTCATTTTGTCTTTATTATTTTGCTGCCTTCTTCTGACTCTTTCCAGCTTTTAAATGGGGGTCACTGACCCCATCAGCCAAAAAATATTGCTCTGTGAGGCTATCATTTTGTTGTGATTGTATTTTTTTACTTTTGTTTCTATTCAGCCCCTCTCCTATTTATATTCCAGTCACACACAAACCCTAGCAACCAGATAGATTCTGAAATTCCAAACTGGAGAGTTGCTTAACAAAAAAGGGAAATAGTAAAAAAAAAAATGAAGACCAATTAAAATCTCAAAGGTAAACAACCCCTTTTAGCACCTGTAATTAACAGAGTTTTTCATTTCTTAAATGATAGTTATTCCTAAAAGGGGTGGCAAACCCTTTTGTTTAACATGAGTTAAGAATATAGGACTTCTGATAAAAATGCCTATGGTATAGTTAATATTAACCCTGGTTAATTCTTGAGCAGAGCAAACTGAGAAACTGAGTCTTTAAATTGTAACTGTCATGAACACACAAACATTTAATATTGTCGGGTTCTTAAATTGGAGAAAAGAAAACTACATTATTTGTCTCTTAGCAATGTCTTCTGAATTAGAGTGAGATTTTTATGGCGAGGTCAAATACATCTATGGTGTATGCTCTGTTTGCCTAGACAATGTATTAGAACTGACTCAAACACAAAGCTGCATATAGATAGACAGCTGAGAAGTGGAAGAAACCATACAGAATTATAGACTGATTAGCCAATATAAACAAACTTTCTAGATATAACCACACATTTAACCCTTTTACTGCCAAAGACGTACGGCATCGCAGTAAAAGCCTTTATCTGCCAACGACGTGCGCCGTACTTTGTTTGGCAGATAAAGATACTCTCTGCAGAAGCGGCACATGGTTATTTTTTTAGTCTTTTTTTTTTATTCATGCTTCTGTTTTTAGCGATGACAGCCCCCTGGGCAACGAGCCAGGGGGGCTATCTCGCAAGACCGACCCCCAAGCAGCAGACATGATCGCGTCTGCTGCTTGGTCCTGCTTCCCCCTCCCAGCGCCAGCCCACTGAGTCATGCGACATGGAGGACAAGGACTGCAGCACCGAGGACCAGGCAAGCTTCAGGAAAGGTAAGGGTGCATTTATACACACTTACACACATTTACACGCACATACAGCACACAATTTTGCAGGTTTGTTTTGTTTTTCATTTTGCACACTCATATACACAAACTTTATTTTGACAGCATGACTATTGGATCAGATATTCTGACCACTAATTACACTGTCATGTGACTTATTTTGTCATTTCACTAATTTGCACAATTTTTGTGGTTTTATTGCATTTTTATCCCTGTATTAGTATTCCTGATCTGTTTCTAGCATAGCTTTGCCATGTGTAACTTTGGTGTAGAAAAATAAATTTACCTATTTTGAATTCATCACAATGTGTACTTTCCAGAAATGTTTGGTTTTCTGGGGGTCTGTGTATAGTTAGGGGGTGCTAGGGCACATAATACGCTGACAGGGGGGCTCTGTGTGCAAAAGCTGAGTTGGCAGGTGAGAAATCCATATGTGCCATTTTCATTTTTGGATCAGTACATACCGCAGACTTTGGTATATCTATGCATATTGGGCATCAAACTGTTCAGTAGACCTTAGGTGTTTCTATTTGGGTTGATTTGTCTCCGTATGCAAGAAATTGTGTTAGATAAATGTGGCAAATTGCAACATTTTTAGACGATTTTTCTGAAATGTCATAAAAATCGGCAAACAGGAAAGCTTTGCGGTTTGGTACTTTGGAGTAAAAAGAAATGTGTACCCATTATAGATTTGGGGGAATGTGTACTTTCCAAAAATATATGGCTTTCTGGCGTGAGTGTACTTTTTTTGTAACATTATCCCACATAAAGGATGTAAATGTGTTGATTTTGCAGGAGCTGAAATGACCGATCATATGGGGGTATGTTCCCATTGGGGCATCAGACTGTTCAATTTACAGTGTTTTCTCTTGGTACCTAATGCTATGTGGGAGAAAAGATGCTGCAAAGTGGAAGCTTTGAGGGGATTTTTAGAAATGTCATCAAAATTGCCAACTATATCCAGATATAATGGGTACCCATTTTAGATTCGGGGGAATGTGTACTTTCCAAAAATATATGGCTTTCTGGGGTGAGCGTACTTTTTACTAGCTTTATCCCACATATAATGAGGTAAATGTGTTGATTTTGCAGGAGCTGAAATGACAGTACATATGGGGGTATGTTCACATTGGGGCCCCTACATGCCACATACTTAGGTAAACCTAACGCCTGTGGACCCCTGGCATTCATATTTAGGGTTTTTTATTTGGTTACTTTATGACCTATAATTGATAAAGCTTTGAAGCGAATTTTAAAAACATTTTCGATAAAGACCACTAACTTTAGGAAAGCATTGCGACTTGATAGTTTGGAGTAGACAGGCAATTGTGCCTACTCTGGATTCCCCAGAATCTGTTCTTTCCAGAAATGTGTAATTTTCTGGGATAAACTTCTGTTAGTGGAATTTTTGGCCTTGAAATCTGAAGTATGCAGCTTTCTGAAGCATTGCTTTTGAAATTTGGTAGTGTACTGCTGGGTTTTTGACCTATACAAATGAGAAATCTTCATAAAACTATATATATTATATATACAGTGGCTTGCAAAAGTATTCGGCCCCCTTGAACTTTTCCACATTTTGTCACATTACAGCCACAAACATGAATCAATTTTATTGGAATTCCACGTGAAAGACCAATACAAATATGTGTACACGTGAGAAGTGAAACGAAAATCATACATGATTCCAAACATTTTTTACAAATAAATAACTGCAAAGTGGGGTGTGCGTAATTATTCAGCCCTCTGAGAATACTTTGTAGAACCACCTTTTGCTGCAATTACAGCTGCCAGTCTTTTAGGGTATGTCTCTACCAGCTTTGCATATCTAGAGACTGAAATCCGTTCACATTCTTCTTTGCAAAACAGCTCCAGCTCAGTCAGATTAGATGGACAGCGTTTGTGAACAGCAGTTTTCAGATCTTGCCACAGATTCTCGATTGGATTTAGATCTGGATTTTGACTGGGCCATTCTAACGGCAGTTTCACAACAGTTCACACTTCCAGTCATGTACTTTGAAGGATTAACACCTTTATCAATGAGAATCTTGGTACCATTGTGATTGGATCATACCTTCTTACACCTGTCAGTTTCAGTTTCAGCTAACACCTAACTGAACAAGTTCAATGGAACCATTGTGATTGGATGTCTGTGACTCTACTACCATCAAGAGTTTAAATACCTGGGAATTCCCTACCAGTCATTTGAACTGAAGAAGCCACTTGGATGAGTGGTGAAACGTTTTTCAAGAAAAACTCAGAAAAGTCCAGTTGTTTTAGACTTAATTCTACTAGATAATGGATATGTTTTGTTTTAAACCATTCCATTGTTGCCCTGGCTTTATGATTAGGGTCATTGTCCTGCTGGAAGATGAACCTCCTCCCCAGTCTCAAGTCTTTTGCAGACTCCAAGAGGTTTTCTTCCAAGATTGCCCTGTATTTGGCTCCATCCATCTTCCCATCAACTCTGACCAGGTTCCCTGTCCCTGCTGAAGAGAAGCACCCCCAGAGCATGATGCTGCCACCACCATATTTGACAATGGGGATGGTGTATTCAGAGTGATGTGCAGTGTTAGTTTTCCGCCACACATAGCTTTTTGCATTTTGGCCAAAAAGTTCCATTTTGGTCTCATCTGACCAGAGCACCTTCTTCCACATGTTTGCTGTGTCCGCCACATGGCTTGTGGCAAACTGCAAACGGGACCTCTTATGGTTTTCCGTTAACAATGGCTTTCTTCTTGCCACTCTTCCATAAAGGCCAACTTTGTGCAGTGCACGACTAATAGTTGTCCTATGGACAGATTCCCCCACCTGAGCTGTAGATCTCTGCAGCTCGTCCAGAGTCACCATTGGCCTCTTGGCTGCATTTCTGATCAGCGCTCTCCTTGTTCGGCCTTGTGAGTTTAGGTGGACGGCCTTGTCTTGGTAGGTTTACAGTTGTGCCATACTCCTTCCATTTCTGAATGATCGCTTGAACAGTGCTCCATGGGATGTTCAAGGCTTAGGAAATATTTTTGTAGCCTAAACCTGCTTTACATTTCTCAATAACTTTATCCCTGACCTGTCTGGTGTGTTCTTTGGACTTCATGGTGTTGTTGCTCCCAATATTCTCTTAGACAACCTCTGAGGCCGTCACAGAGCAGCTGTATTTGTACTGACATTAGATTACACACAGGTGCACTCTATTTAGTCATTAGTAAATGGAATTCCAATAAAATTGATTCATGTTTGTGGCTGTAATGTGACAAAATGTGGAAAAGTTCAAGGGGGGCGAATACTTTTGCAAGCCACTGTATTCGGATCGGCTTATACTCGAGTATATACAGTGTATGTATATATACGTATATATACATATATATTGGCACGTTCAGGAGACATGGGACTTTCCAAATCAGTTGTATTTTTGTGCATAAAATAATTTTTGTTTCTGGTATGTGTGTTTATATTATGGAAAATATGATTTTTTTAAAAAATTTTAGACATTTCAAAGCCTATATCTTGTTACAGAATTGGAATTACACCAAAATTCTACTATATTTTGAAAGCTTAGGTTGTCCTGAAAAAAAATGATATATTGTTTACCTGGGTAAACTAAAAGTCCCCCCGAGGAAAGGCCCCCTAAAGTAAAACAGTGCAAAATGTTCAAAAACTGTCTGGCAATACAAGTTCTGCTTTGACCAAAATTATATCTATTGAAAGGAGACATATACTATAAAAAATTAAGAATGTACCAGTGAATTATACTCCTCTAAATATAGAAAGATTGTGCTTAAAAAAAAAGTTGTGTTTCAGACAGATTTATTGAGAAAGTCCACGAAAACCCCAGTAGCCCCGCCCATCTGTTCCACTTCCTGCTGGCTGAATTGTCTAGATGTGCAGGGGAGCCGGCGGCTCTCAGTACACTGCACTGTAGGATAGGAACCAATCAGCAGCTAGGCTTGACCTGATGGGGAACTGAAGCATGTCTTTGTTTGTGTGAGTGCAGGGCTGTGATTGGCTCTCTCCCTCCTACTGTGCTTCTGGCAGGGACTGTTAGGATACGCCCACCTCTCATTTGAAACAGTGACAGAACTGATAGGATCTATAGGGAGCTCTAATAAAGGGGCCATTTTTGCAGACAGTATTAAATTTTAGCCCAAATTGAAACCAGCACCATATATTATTCATAATTGCCTACAAAATTATGGTTTTTCCAATTTATCCAATCTGTCTCCTTTAAAGAAAAAGGAAATGTAAACTCACTGGGGGTGGTAATAGTCTAGACACCTCATAGTGGCTTTAATTGCTTACAATATAACCCAGGCTATATTTGGAAAATATTAGCGCACTGCCCAAAAAAGACAGGAGATAGAGTGCTGCAATCCTCAAACAGGTATACTGCTATCCTGTGCAATTACAAGCACTTGAAATTGAGGAGAGCACTCATTAGGGCTCTGGCACACGGGGAGATTAGTCGCCCGCGACAAATCTCCCTTGTCACGGGCGACTAATCTCCCCGAACTACCATCCCACTGGTGAAAATGTAAGTTGCCGGTGGAATGGCACACGCTGCTCAGGCAATTTCGGCAAATCGCCTACCAGCCTACCTACATAACCTATGTTATGTGAACATAAGAGATATGGGTTCAAGCAAGAGGGTGGAACCCCTAGGTTTTATTCTTTGCCAGAATGTGTTGCAGAGCAGTTTTTCAATACTATAAAATTCTAAATTCAAAATGTTCAGATTAAATGGCAGGCTGTTGTAGCAGGGGGGTCAGTAGTCACTGACCATTATTATTAACACATATTTATACAACCCAACATATTCTGCAGTGTAATACAATAAATGGGTGTATACATTAAACATATATAGTGAATAAAGTACCCCCTATTGTAAAATATAGGGTCCATGAGTTTCATGAACATATACAGGTGATAGAACTCCAAGGTGACTTGTAATATCCTCATATTTTACAACAGGGGGTACTTTATTATAATACACAAGGTTTAGTGAGTCATGTCACTGAAATTACAACATTAAGCACCGTTTATAAGGATATAATTTACACTTTGGTCACATAGGGAAATTACCAAATTGTAAATTATAAGAAAATAAAGTGGTAAAGTGGCCAAGTACTTGATGACAACCTTGAAGAGGAGTGGATGATCCCTGAGCAGTTTTGCTGCATTTGATCCTGTTGTGTCTAAACACATAAAAATCACACCAAAGAACAAACTTCTATATATCAAGTGTATACACAAACGGTTTCTATTTCTTTATAAGTTGTTACTGATTTCCAATGATGAGTTAAATGTTTAATTTGTATAAACCTAATGTTTCTAAATAAAAAAAAATGATTATTGGTATTACATTACTTACTTTACACTACTGACTTAGCACAATAATCATAGCATATGGAGTATGCCACCTAAAAATGAACATCCAAGCCATCCACCCACACTACATTGTGACTATACTAACATATAAACTGGAAAAACACCACTTCAGGTCAGCCTTCTCTTGGACACAGACTAAACATATTTTATCTCATGTTAAACCTAAGGCAACAGTCCTGACAAGCTGTTTACCAGCTCCATCCATATATCATATATATATCTATATATCATCCAGGAGTCGTAGTCAGAACCATTTTATGGTACCAGTGGGCCCTGGGCAAAATTTGACATTTGTGATAGAATAAACCTCAAGCACGTGAAGTTCAATAAAGTAAGAGAGGAAGTAAAGAAATGATCTGTGCTTACTAAAATAGGCCCGATCCCCAGGTGTGCTTTCCTGATTAAACAGCCCTGGGAACAGAAAAATTATAAAAATAATGATTCCAAAATTAAAATGGGAAAGAAATTAAAACAATCATACTGTAAAACTCTTAAGCTCTTACAGTTGATTAAAATGAAGGGCCTGCCATATCTGCAGGATGCTCCATATATGGAAAAGACCCAGTTTGAAGTTAAGGGTGTAGTCACATGGAGCTACTTATTAGCAGCTACTTGTCACAGCTAATAAACGCCAGAAAATACTCTGCCATAGACTATACTGAGAATTGCCTCTGCTAAAACACATCCAGAGACAGTTACCAGTAGATTATCAGCATTGTCTACTATAGTATCTGTGACATGTAGCTGCTACTAGTAGCTCTGTGTCTTCACCCTAAACATTAGCAAAAACTTTACCCACACCGACATGGCCCTGTTGCAATATTCCAGGCAGTGTCTGACTGGCCCATCAGGATACCAGGAAAACTCCCAGTGGGCCCAGGTGTAAGTGGCAGGACACTGATAACATAAGAGCTGAAGACCCTCCTACTCTCCCTTTATCCCCTGCTGCCCCTGAAGGGCGCCAGTTTGTAACAAGTAACTGAGAACTCTAAGAACATCTCTCAAAATCTTAAAAAAACAATGAACTATAGAACAAGGGAAACGAAGTCCTGTGTCCCCCTTACGACTGTAGAGAAAAGGCTTTAAGGGTAAGTACATAAACCTCCTTTTCTCTCACATCTAGGGGGACACAGGGACCATGGGGACGTATCAAAGCTGCCCACAGTAGGGAGGGAAGAACTCTGACAATTTAGGAAACAAGTGCCTGGAGCACCTTTCGTCCGAAGGCTGCCTCTGCAGACAGGTAAGTATTGAAATGGTAAAATTTTGTTAATGTGTGTGGAGAGGACCAGGTGGCCACTCTGCATATCTGCCATAGGTGCCTTCTTCCACACCAGATATGTGCGCCTCACCGTCTCCTTTATCCAATTAGCAATTGTGGTTTTTGTGGCTGGAAGGCCCTTGAGTGCCCCTGAGGTTACTGAGGGTACTTCAGTTTTTCGAATTGACCTTGTCCGAGAAACAGACCTTAAGGGCTCTGACCACATCCAAGTGGTGCAGTCTGGATTTCTTCTCATTCTTTGGACTATTTCAGAAGGATGGTAGAACAATATCAGTGTTGATTTGAAATGATGATACAACCTTAGGAAGGAACCCTGGAACTGAACCAAGTACTGCCCTATCTTCATGAAAATTCAGGAATGGTTCTGCACATGACAATGCCCCCAACTCAGACACTCTCCTGGCTGAAGAAATTGCGACCAGGAACACAGCTTTCCAGGTGAGAAACTCCATTCCCACCTCCCTTAGTGGTTCAAAGGGCACGTCCAGAAGGACTGACAATATGAGATTGAGATCCCACGGTGGTACCGGAAGTCTGAGTGGAGGAGAGACTCGAGAAACCCCTTGTAAGAAAGTACGGACATCTTCCTTGAGGGCTAAGCGTTCCTGAAATAGAACGGACAGGGCTGACACTTGGGCCTTCAATGACCCCAGTCTGAGGCCTTTTTGAAGACCATCCTGTAGGAACTGTAGAACCCATGCTAGTCGAAATTCTGGAAACAGTGCTCCTCCCTTTAGCACCAAGATCTGTAACATTCCCATGTTCTGTGGTATATCTTAGACGTATTGAGTTTGTGTGACTTAATCATGGTCAATATTACTTCCTCTGAAAAACCCTTTTGTCTTAGGATTGCTGCCTTAAGAGCCATCCCATTAAGGTGAAGGGTTGGGGTGAAACAGTGGTCCCTGAGCGAGTAGATGAGGGGACAAGGGAAGTGGAATTGGAGGTTCCAGCGATAGATCTAGTAGATTTGAATACCAGGACCTCCTGGGCCAGCAGGGAGCAACCAAAATTACTGTGACGGGCTCCCTGGCAATCTTTTGCAACACCCGTGGTAGCATGGGAAGAGGAGGAAATACGTTAGCTAGTTTGAATCGCCATGGGACTGTCATGGCATCTACACCCTCCGCTAGGGGATCTCTGTATCTTGCGAAGAATCTGGGCACCTTTCTGTCTTGCCTTGACGCCATTAGGTCGATTTCTGGTTCTTCCTATTTTCTGGTCAGCAGTTAAAACACCTACGTCTGCAGACTCCATTCTCCTGGGTCCACCTGATATCTGCTGAGATAAACTGCTTCCACATTGTCTATTCCGGGAATGTGTATTGCCGAGATCTGAGTATCCATTCTTTCTGCCCACTCCAGTATGTGGGTCACTTCTAGGTTTGCTTTTCTGCTTCTCGTGCCTCCCTACCTGTTTGTATACGCCACTGCCGTTGCATTGTCCGACTGTATTCTCACAGCTTGGCTGTTTTCCCATGCCTGAAGTGCCTGCAGGATGGCCCTGATCTCTAGAATGTTTATCGGAAGTGATGATTCTGTCTGTGACCAGATTCCCTAGGCTGAGCGCCTCTGGAATATTGCCCCCCCAGCCAGTGAGGCTGGCATCCGTTGTGACTATCAGCCACAATGGTGCCAGAAAGTATTTCAAATTCAATACAAAATAAACTGGAGAGTACACATATTCTTCAGTGCAACAGTGTAATTTATTGAGATATCACTGCACTACATGTTTCGGCTAACAGCCTTCCTCAGGTGCATACAAGAGTGACATAAGCAAACAGAATAAATACCTTACACCCCACCAACAAGTTCCACCAGCTCCATAGTGTGGCCAGGTGTATAGGTTATCATGAAAATAAAGTGTGGCCTACCTTTAAATCGCACCTTAGTAGCAATATACAGATACATTGTATACAGATTAGCTACAAATGTAGAAAAAGGCAGTTTCCTACCAGACAGTAAATTGAGAGAACGTTTGTTCTTTTCACATGAATAGAAGTCCATCAATTAGAAGTTCTTAGCTTTATAACCTGTAAGTAAGAGGTATAACATTATAGAAAGGATTTGAGGCTCAAAGCTTCATTCATACCCAGTGGTTCAAGGGTTCCCATTATATGTATCCATTTTACCTCATTTTGCAATAGTAGACGTGTTCTGTCTCCCCCTCTCTTTGGGACGGCCACGTCTTCTAAAACTAGCCACCGTAATGAGGCCGGGCTGTGTTTATGCAAATAAAAATGTTTTCCCACGGGTGTCTGTGTTTTCTTTTTCTCTGGATCATATGCCGTTATAGAGTATTTATGTTCCCGTATTCTTGTTTTAACTGGTCTAGCAGTTTGACCTATATATATTTTCCCACATGGGCATTTTAACGCATACATACCACAGACTCAGAGTTACATGTATGGTATCCCCTGATAGGTATTTTATGGCCCTTATAAGGATGTGTAATGGAATCACCTTTAATAATAGAATTACAGTTACTGCATCCGAAGCAGGGAAAGGTCCCATATTTTGGAAGGCCAAAGAAACGGGTTCGTTTTTCTGTTCTCAATAGGTCTGATTTGACCAATTTGTCTGCCAAATTAATGATGTATAATCATTTTTTCTAGTTGTTTGCTTAGAGGGCCAAATTGACTGACGAATGGTATTCTCAGTTCTACTTGGTGTTTGGCAGTTTTTTTTACAAGTAGATTCTTTCTGTTAATTTGCTGCACATCATCCCTCACTTTACATAGCAACCTCTTATCGTATCCTTTTTCAACAAATTTATCTATGAGTTTATTAGCACTTTGTAAGTACCTTTGGTCATCAGATGCAATACGCCTGATGCGTAAAAATTGACCCTTGGGTATACCCTTAATAGTGTTTGGAGTATGGTAGCTGTCTGGTCTGAGGTAGTTATTTCTTTCTGTGGGTCTGGGAAATAGATCAGTCACAATGTGCCCTTCCTTATTAAACACCTGTACGTCAAGGTAATGTATGGTGTTTTTACTGTGTTCTTCTGTGAATTTGATTGAACTATGTTGGGAATTGATGTACTCAAGGAATCCCTGCAGTTGTGTTTCACCCGATTTCCAGATTATAAAGATATCATCCACATATCTGAAATAGCAATGTATGGATTCCGCATATATTGGATTCTGGAGTATAAGTTTACATTCCAGATAATCCATAAAAATGTTGGCATTGCTAGGTGCTAAGTTACTGCCCATCTCCGTGCCTTGTACTTGAACATAAAAGTCTTTTTCAAAGCGGAAGTAATTGTATTTCAAAACAAAGTTAAGTAGTTCCATGAGAAAGAACACCATAGCCATAGGCGGATTTTCCATAAGGCTAGGGAAGGCTAAGCCTCCCCAAACCTGCTTGGCACATTTAAAAAAAACAAACAAAAAAAAAAAAAAAAAACCTTACTCCGTTTCTGCACTGTCCTGGAAATCTGTTCTTGCAAGCCCGTTTTGCTGTGCTCCGATTGGATCTTTCTTCTTGTGGATTGTCCAATCAGAGCACAGCTTTCTCGACAGACAGAGCACAGATGCACACAGGGATCGGGAGATTTTGCAAACTGGAAGCAGTACAGAACTGAAGACTGAAAAGAAGAATCTGCAGGCTGTAACTTTACCTAAGAACCAACTGCAGTTTTCATCCCACAGGTACTATACAGTTCTAAAGAATCACTAGCTGACATTAAATTGTTTTTTGCCTGACCTGACATCTATAATAATTTATAATCTATCACCTACCCTAACAGATGGAGGGTAAAAAAAAGTTAACTCTTTCCCCTGCAAAAGCTCATTGTGTGTTTATATATTTGTTGTTGTTTTTTGCACTATTTTTTTTTTTCATTGTTTTTTTCATTTCTAGTAAGTTACAGTGGGGCCAATGCTGTGTATCAGTGCCAGTGTTATAGTGCCAGGGCCTGAATATCTGCCATCAGTACCCACTGCTTCTCACTGTATATAATGTGCTGGTTTTGTAAATATGGACTGCGTCTCACTGCATATAATGGGGAGTCAGTACCCACTGCCTTTCTTGCTATAAAACTAACATAAACACATCTAAAGGGGTGGTTTACTTTTAAGTTAACCTTTAGTATGTTATAGAATTACCTATTCCTAGCAACTTTGCAATTGGTCTTCCTAATTAATTTTTTTGAATAATTTGCCTCTCTTCTGCCTCTTTCCAGATTTCAAATGGGGGCCAAAAAATATTGCTCTGTGAGGCTACAATTTTATTATTATTATAATTTTGTATTACTTATTTTTCCAAGTAGGCCCCTTAACTATTCATATTCCCATCTCTTGTTTAAACCACTACCTGGTTGCTAGGGTAAATAAGACCCTAGCAACCAGATAGCTGCTGAAATACCAAATGGAGAGCTACTGAACAAAAAGCTAAATAACTAAAAAACCATTAAAAATAAAAGTGAATTCGAATGCGAACTACCCCTTTAAGCTAACTGATCACAAACACAAATGTTTGCAGATCCCCTAACAGAAGTGCACGTATGAATACTTTTACATCCTAAACATTTTAGGGTAAAAAAAAAGCACCCCCCGCACTTTTGTACAGTATCCCTGGGAGTCAGTGGGAACGGCAAGAGGTAGTTGGGAGGTTAACTTTTTATGCCAGCAGCGAATCCACTAAGTCTCACATTAGCTGTAGGTCAGTCTGTGTATGGGCCATCTTTAGCCTCCCCAAACAAAAAAGTGACCCTCCGCCTATGACCATAGCATGTGGGGTATTGGTATTAAGCAATGCTTCCTCAATGTAATGCATGCCCTCCTCATGTGGTATTGATGTATATAATGACTGTACATCAATGCTACATAAAAACCAGTCAGGGGAGATTTGTCCTATGTTCTGCAATTTACAGAGAAAATCCGTTGTATCACACAAGCATTGGGGTATACCCTTCACAATTTCCTGTAAGTATACATCTACAAATTGTGAGAGTGGCTGCAAGATTGATCCCATCCCTGATACAATTGGACGCCCTGGTGGATGTTCCAAATTTTTATGTATTTTGGGCAAGTGGTAACGTACTGGTATTCATGGATGTGTAACAGTCAAGAAGTCAAAAGTTTTTTTGTTAATGATACCTGACTCAAAAGCAGAGCTTATGCAGAGGTCAATCTTTTTCTTAATGTCCCAAGTTGGATCAGTTTGTAAAGGCTTGTAATGTTCCAAGTTACTAAGTTGTGAGAGTGCCTCTGATACACCTGAGAAAGGCTGTTAGCCGAAACATGTACTGTACACTGTTGCACTGAAGAACAAGTGTACTCTCCAGGTTATTTTGTATTGAATTTGAAATGTGTTCAGCCAGCAAGGGGCCTGTTAACTGTTGACGAGTACTTACTTCTGAACACTGGAACCTACGGCAGGACTTTGAATTTTCAATTTTTGCCAGAAAGGATTTCCCCTGGTTCAACCTGTTGGGGGTTAGACACTATAATAGAGATCTCTGAGTCTCTTCTGGAAGTGTTATCTTCAGTGGCCGGAAGTGGAGTTGAGCAAATGCTACTGCTTCTATAGTGGATACCATCAGTCCCAGCACCCACATGCATGTCTGAACTGTTAGTCGCACTGATGATTGAAGAAGTTTGATGGATCTTTGGATCCTGAGTTGTTTTTCCTGTGGTAGAAATACCCTCTGTGATGCAGTGTGGAACAGTAATCCCATGAACGGCATGGCCTGGTTTGGCACTAGGGAGGATTTGCGGATGTTGATTGGCCACCCGAATATTTGGAGACTCTGGATGGACAGCTGTATGTTCCGTTCTGCTATGTTCTTGGATCTCGCCTTGATGAGGAGGTTGTCCAAGTAAGACATTATGAAAACACCCCGCACACGTAGGTATGCCACCATGGAGGACATGATCTTTGTAATAACTTGTGGTGCCGAGGACAGTCCAAAAGGCAGGGCAACAAACTGATAGTGGTAATTGTGAAATGCAAACCTTAGAAACTGTTGGTGTGGCGGGAAGATGGAGACATGTAGATATGCATCTCTTATGTCCAGGGAGGCTAAAAAGTCTCCTGGTTCCACAGCCTGGATTATGGATCGAACCGATTCCATTTTGAACTTGTGGTAAACAATCCAATTGTTTAGGAGCTTTAATTCCAGGATTGGACGGAAAGACCCGAATAGAAGCCTTGAAATCTCTGATGCAGAGGCACTGGAGGGATGACTCCCGTTTCACACAGAGAATCTATTATGGAAAGGAAGGCTTGTCTCTTCAAGTCTGGAGTTGGTACTCTTGACATGAAAAAGTGTCTTGAGTTGAGTTGTGACCAAGTTTCTGCAAAAAAAGCGCAGTCAACCTCCTATGGTGCCTCTGTCTGAGACCGCCGAGTGTAGTCAGGAGGAAGCAGCCTTGTCTCCGGTTTGCTTGGGCAAGTGTCTGCGGGGTTACCATGCGGATTTCCTTTTGTTGGAGAATCGATTCTTTGAGTTATTCTGGGAGTTCGATTGCGGACTGTATCTAAAGTTGCAAAACCCTTAGTTCCGAAATGACTGTCCCCTTCTCTGATTGAATACGGACTTGGGCTTGTTTTGGGGTAAAAATGTACTTTTGCCCTTGGTAACTTGAGAAATTATTTTGTCCAGTTCGCCGCCAAATGACTTCTGTCCCTGAAATGGGATAGATGTTAGGGATGTTTTGGAACTAAGGTCGGTCGATCAGACCTTCAACCAAAGTGCTCTTCTTGTAGCAACTGAGAGTGTGGATGCTCTTGCTATAACCCAAGCTGTACTCAAACATAATAAAATGTGATCACACTTTTTGGTGGATATAGCTCTTACCCACAGTGACAGTGGGTCCAGGTGCTCATGCCCCAGACCATTCAGCACAGGGAGTCATCACAGGAAACCAATTATGAAGATAGGCAGGCACTCCGGATTGTTTGTTGTAGAAAAGTACAAAAGTAGAAAAATGCAGCCAGTAGAAAATAGTTAATTAAAAAAGTATAAATTTTATTCTATCCATGTGTAAAAGCAGATAGCCTTACGCGTTTCATACCATAGGGTACTTAGTCATAGGCTGAATACATTGAACACAATACACAATATTTAAAGGCAAATTTGACCAATGAAATAAACTTTGCAATCAACCAATCAGACCAAGAGGTCATGTGGCTAGGGAAAGTGGATAAAAAGTCATAAATTTACATAGGGATATATTAAACATTATATACATTAGATTGGTGTATAACCATAAAAAGCTAGATTTAGGTAATTATACATAACAAGTAACATCATAGTCATAGTTAAGTCCATGTGGTTGTCGAGTTTTTAGGAAGAAAATCCACTTAGTTTCTTTTCTAATTAGAACTGAAGAGATATCGCCCCCTCTAGGGCTAGGGATAGCTCTATCTATCCCTATAACCTGTAAAAAAGACAGGGATCTATTGGAGCATTCAGAGAAGTGTTTTGCAACAGTAGTGTGACTGTTAACATTAGTAATATTCAGTACATGTTCCCTTATCCTATCTTTTAGCTTTCTACATGTCTGACCTACATATTGTTTCATGCACTTAGTGCAAGTAAGGAGATATATAACGTTTTTAGTATTACAGTTAATGAAGTGTTTTATCTGATATTTTTTCATAGTCATAGAAGAGATGAACGAATCCGTTTTTTGTATGTAGTTACAAGTGATACATTGTCTGGATCCACACTTATAGCACCCTTTTGTAGACAACCATGTAGTTGTCGGCTGTCTAGTATGGATTAAACTTGGTGACAATAAATTACTCAAAGTTTCAGTTTTTCGAGTAATATATTTATGTCCTTTATCGAGTATTTGTCTCAGGATGGGATCTAATTTTAAGATGGTTAAATTATCATTGATAATTTTTTCTATAATTTTTTGTTGGGGGCTATAAGTCAAAATACATGTCAAAAAATCGTTGTCCTTCTTTTTAGCATACTTCTTATGTTTAGATACTTTTTGATTATGCACATGATATCTGTCAAAAAGATTTGATCTGTCTACAGATGCAGCCCGCTCAAAAGCTTTGACGATGTTGTTCTTAGAATACCCCCTTTCTATTAGTCTATGGTATAGATCCGTGGACTTAGATACAAATTCTGAATCTTCAGAACAGACGCGTCTGATGCGTAAAAATTGGCTGTATGGAATATTACAGATGGAGTGCCTCGGGTGACAGGAAGTAGCTTCTAATAACGTGTTAGCTGAACAATCTTTTCGAAAGATTGTGCTAGTGATTGATTGATTGAAAGTGCTCAACGTGACATCCAAAAAGTTAATGCTAGTATGATGTATTTCAGAAGTGAACTGTAAATTATAATTATTAGTGTTAATGTGTTGAATAAAATGACTAAATTGTTCTTCTGTGCCAGACCAAATCATTATGATATCATCAATGTAGCGTCCATAGTATTGAATGTGAGCAGAGAATGCATTAGTATCATTATAGATGTGTACATCCTCCCACCAACCTAGGAATAAGTTCGCATAGGAAGGTGCGAATTTGGCACCCATGGCCGTGCCTCTACACTGTAAATAATACTTATTGTCGAAATAGAAATAATTATGTGTAAGAAGAAAATGTATAGACTGTAATAAAAAAGTGATAAAGTTTGGTTCATAAGTGCTGTATTGGTGAAGGTGATATTCGATGGCTTGTAGGCCAAGAGTATGAGGAATACATGAATATAAAGAAGTGACATCTATTGAGGCCCATTTCAAATCTGTAGAATTCCACTGATATTTATTCAGAGTGTATAGTAAGTGACCGCTGTCTTTAAGGTAACTAGGGAGTCTTAGAACTAAAGGCTGTAAAAAGTGATCTATGAATTCACAAAGGTTTTCGCCTAGAGAGCCTATACCTGCTATAATCGGTCGGCCTAATGGAGGTCTCTCTTTTTTATGTATTTTCGGTAAATGATGGAAAATGGCCGATTTTGGTGTATCATTTTTGATGAAAGCAAGTTTTTCATCTATAATGTTGAAATTCAGAGCTTCTTGTAACAATGTGTCAAGCTCCATTTTATATGCATATGTAGGATTTTTATCTAAAGATAAATATGTGTCTTTATCTGCAAGTTGTCTGTAAGCCTCAGAAACATAATCTGATTTATTTAGTATAACAATCTGACCTCCCTTATCTGCTTGTCGGATAACTATGTCATGGTCATTTTTCAATGTCTCAAGTGCTCTTTTTTCTTTTTTAGTAAGGTTACTACTGGTAGAAGAATCTCTAACTGTCTCGTATAAATAGCTTAGTTCTGTTTCTATATTCTTCTGAAACATATTGATAATATTATCTCTAAGATATGTAGGATAGAAGGTAGATTTAGATTTAAATTTATACAGTGATTCAGGGAGACTGGCTCCAACTCTACCCGAATCGGGGTCGGTCTCTCTGCCCAACTGTTCAAGTTGAAGGAGCGTATTCATATCTTTGAAATTTGATATGTGAGACTGTAAGAGGGCAGGAGTAACTAAATTGCTCTCCTTATCTACCTCTTCGATTAAAGTAGTATTGTCATTGTAAAAGTGTTTTTTCAGTAAAAGTTTTCGTACAAATCGGTTAACATCTGTAATGGTGTCAAATAAGTCAAAGTTTTTTACAGGACAAAAAGTTAAACCTTTTTCCAGAATGTTCAGTTCATCAGAAGTGAAAGTTCTTGTTGACAGGTTCAAAATCTTTTTATCCTTCTGTCCCGTAGACGGTATCTTGGTCGACTGTTGAATTCCTCTTCCTCTCCTGACTCGCTTGAGTGATGATTCGTTTTTCTCTTCCACTTGGACCAGAGACCCTGTTCGTTTTTTGTCGAATAAGTCGTCTTTTTTCGGGTAGTCTCATCTGAACTGTAGTCATTGGAACGTGTGTCTTTATTTATCTGCAAAGAAAAAGGAGAGGAGGAGCAGCCACCAGAATCCGACTCGCCATTGCTGTCATAATTATCAAATTAACCCAAGCTGTGTCAAGTGAGGCATCTGCTAGGAACTGGTTGGCTTTCTGGATGTAGGAGGCCAGCTGGAGGATTGTGTATTTGGGACTATCATCCTGAATAGATTGTAATAGGGAGCTGGACCATGTTTCAACTGCCCGACTGACCCAGGCAGAAGCTAGGATGGGCCGCAGTGCTTAACCGGTGGAGAGGAAATTGGCCTTAAGAAGCCCTTTCATCCTCTTGTCAGTGGGGTCCTTGAACGCTGAGGCGTCTGGAACTGGTAGAGCGGTGACCTTGGACAGTCGAGATACTGGCGCATGCACCGCTGGAGGGGAGCTTCACTTCTCTATTGAGTCCTAAGGACTCAATAGTCTGGAAAAATGTTTTGTAACCTGAAATTTCTTATCTGGAAATTTCCACTCCTCAAGAATCAAGTACTGCAATTGTTCATGAGCTGGGAAGGTTACCGATGACTTGCATTGCCTTTTAAAAAGTGTGGAGGTCTTTTTCTGAGTAGAGTCTTCCTCCTGAATGTTTAGGGTTTCAAGGACTGCCCTAATGAGGCTATCCACCCTGGGTGCTGTATCGGCCGTATTGTCCTCCTCACTGGAGTCAGAGGCCGCAGGGGATGAAACTATTTCCCCTTCACTGATCTCTTCATCAGAGGAAGGGAGCGTGGATGAGTCCTTAAGGGAATGGTATGGGTGCACGAATGATGTGCAGTTTTAGGTGCGGGGGTGGAATGCAATATTGATAAGGGAGGCTGGGGTATCATCATGAGACCTAATGCTATAATCTATGGTGGGGCAAATAAAACACGTAGTGGGGGCGTGGAAACATCCTTGATCTAAGGAGCAGAATGCTGAGTACACGTTCGGAGTCGGAGCGCTGAATCAGAAGCACTCTAGTTACTTTATTAATAGCAGCAGCACATGATATGGTGTCTGGTGTCTTTCTACATGAGTTAAAGGAGAAGGAAAGGCTAATAAAGAGTTAATCTCAAGCTGCAGGCATACCTTCAGTTGTCTCAATAGTGCCCTTAAGTCTCCCCATTTTTCACCTGTTCAGAAGATCAGAAGCCAAACAGGAAAAAAAAACGCTGAGCAGGGTAAAGAAGATTCCCATAATGCATCGCTCCTTTCCAAGACTTGGAGACTTACTACAGAAGGTGCATGCGCACACAGCAGGAGCGTCTGGTTGCCATGGCGACAGTGAACCCGGTGAACTCTGTTGGGGTGAGCGGGGGGGGGGCAGGTGTGGGGAGCAAAGGACGGTTTGTGGCAGGAGCTTGGAGCGAAGCGAAAGGTTGGTGGGCGAGTGCTGTACATAACATTGCTGTATAGCAGATGCAAGTATAGCCGGCGGCGGTGTCGGTGTCGGTGTCCATCTGTATCTCTTCCTGCTAGTGCAGAGCGGCGGCAGCGGGGGGGGGGTTGCTGCCGGCAGTGGCAGCTCTGTGTGTCGATCTGTATGTCCTCCTGACAATGCAGAGCGGCGGCAGCAGCAGCAGTGGGGGAAGGTGGGGGGTGCTGCCGGCAGTGGAAGCTCTGTGTGTTGATCTGTGACATGCTGTGGGGGGGGGGGTTTGTGGCAGGACACTCTGTGACATGCTGGACAAGATGGCGGCGCCGTTCACTGAAACAAGTATGTAGGTCCTAGTAAGTGTATCTCTGTAAATCTTTCATTAGGCAAGCCAGGAATAGAGTGTTTTTACACAGCAATAGTAGTACTATTTAATAGAGTGCTTAATAGATTTTGACTTTCCTTGTCCTTTAAGAGTTGTTACATTTGTTGCAAGTTCTCCAAGGCATTTTCCCTGTTACTGCTCAGTTGGAGTTTGAATAGGGGAATTAGATACATTTCATATAACGGAGAAACTTGCAACGTTGTTTTGTTTTGTGTCAGCCTCAGTAAGTCAGTGGTGAGCAATTGATGCTTTGTGATTAACATTTGGATCACTTTTCACCCCCTGCTATTTTCAATTGGGATTTTCTTTTTTCCATGAGCATTATTTTTTGGGGTTTTATCTAAATTAAATAAAGGTTAAATTTTAATTCTGATTTTTCCAACACTCTTTGTTAACCAATTGACCTAATAATCTAATTTAGTAACTGTGCATGTAATTGAAGTCTAGGAGGGAACACCTGCTCGGTGTTTCCTAATTTGTGTATTGTACTCCTGTATGAAGGACACTGAAAAAACTGGCACCCTTCAGGGGCAGGAGGGGATAAAGGGAGAGTAGGAGGGTCTTCAGCTCTGATGTCATCAGTGTCCTACCTCCTGATGGGAGGGACCCTTTACCCCATGGTACCTGTGTCCCCCAAGATGTGAGAGAAAGGAGGAAAAATAGTTTGGAAACCGGGTCTAAGGTTTTCTGGTGGGCCCCTTGGTTCCCAGTCCAACACTGATTCCAGGTCATAAATAATGCATAAAACACCCCCATGTCGTTTTATAAAAGGTGCGCATTATCATCTGTTTCTCATTCTCCAGTTTAATTTATATAGTCAATTTGCATGACAAACTAATATCGGCAGGAGTGTGAGTACCTGCCGGATTCCCTTACACCCCTGTTCTAGTTTGACAGGGTGCACAGTCCCGCTATGAAACGCTCTGGCTCCGCTCGCACTGTGTATTTATAAGCAATAACCGCTTGAACGTAACTCTGACTAAATCTTAGACATAGATTATAGAGGATATATATCTATACACATACACATAACTAAACAGTTATTAACAGTCATTAGCTGTGTCAAACTTCAAACTAATGAAACGGTTTGCACACTTAGCAAACTATATCTGACCACTAGGCGTTTGCTGGTTACCTTATCAAACGTCACACCGTCGTGGCCCAATCCGCCGTGTACCCGGCACTCTGAACGTGGACCAATGGGCGCATATAATGGGTAAAACCTCCGGTCTGCCGATTGGCTAGATGTCTGCGCTCTGGTGACGTCAACATATACCGGTAAATCAGCCAATCTGTACACGCCGCGTTCAGGCCTGTGCGCGAGACAGAGACGGAGAGGTAAAAATACCGGGGGTGACAGAGAAATTGGTGCTTGGGTTATTTACGGGGGGCTGCGGGAACGACTGCCAGGTGTTGGGAGCAGAGGTGAGATATATTTGATGCAAGGCGCTTCATAGGCAAAGGGGGCGGATAAGCCACATGCTGCTTATACGCGGTGAGGCTGAAGGCATGGGTTACATTGCAGAGGATTGTGACAGATACTGTGGCTACTGAACTGACTGGCACTGACTAAATGACAAGGCAATAACATTTCATTAAAATACATACTGTAAATACAGCATAGAGTGATTGAAGTAAGGACATTAATCAGTACGTTTTGGAAATTCCTGCTTTTTATGACCTTGTACAATATTATTCAAGCGCACTCTTATAGTATTGCATCTGACATGTCTGGTCTCGTTTAGTTATGTGTGTGTATAGATATATATCCTCTATAATCTATGTAACTTTCTACTTCCTGTTAACATAAATAAAAACGCGTGTACTGTAAGTCATTCCTCAGCAAATACCCTGTCTTTACTGCTAATAGTCCCTCAGTTGTTTCCAGCCCAAGGGGGTTTGAGTCAATTCTGACCCCTGTATTCCTCTTCCTAAACCAACATCCCTGAGAGAGGTTTAGGTTTAGAGAGAGTTGTTTTTGAAGTACATATGTGGCTTGGAAGCAAAGACAATGTAGATGAATAAAAGGCGTATGAAATGCAGATTGCTGGGCAGAGGTGAATATGAGCATTATCTTAGCTGTGAGAGCTCCATTGCTTGCATGTGGTTGGAATGGCAGTGTGTAGGGTGTAGGCTTTACAGTACAGTCAAACTATGTGCCTGTAACAGGATGTAGTAAACAATGATAACATTTATGGGAAAAGCATACAAGTGGAACAGAATTAGTGGATGATTCAGTGTGTGTAAGTGTATATATACATTAAAATAAATGCAGTTGTAGATGAATGTTTTTCACATGCTTAGTTTTGACACTTTTTTTACTCTTTTTTTTTTTCTTTTTTTTAAAGGTACATGATGATTGTTCATAAAGTATCTGGGAACATGAGGCCATTAGTTTGTGTTTTTACGATGTTCCTCTTAGCACTGCTGTCTTCAAATACTGGTAAGTTCATAATCCATTCTCCCTGCAGGAGCAAATAATATCATATAATCTTCTTCAAGGGAAGTTTAACCCAAATAGTGAAAATATTTTTTATTTTTTGCTGCATAATTAAAATGTGATTTTAAGCAACTTTGGACTAACCATTAAATAAAATGTTCTGTGGTTTTAAATGTATTTGTAAATGTGATTGCAGTTCAAAGCAATGTTTGTTTGTCCCTTTTCTTCTCTTAGCACTGCTTTTCTCATTTGAAACAGTTTAGCAGAAGCAAGGTGGCTTCAAGCCAAGACTGCAGTTCCCACATGGTCTGATTCAGAGATCTTTTGGAGATGTGTGCAAAGCGTTTTAGGAATTGAGTCTTCTATTTAGTTACAGACAGGTTGCATTCACTCCTACTTGATGCAGTTGTTGGACCAGACAGTCCAGTGAGTCTCATGTGTCATTCAACACAGTGTGGCGATTACAAGTGGGCTAAAACATTTATTCAATTTCCAAAATGTTATGATTCAGGGCACACACTCAGTTTTTTTTTAGCTAAATAAACACACAGGGGCTTTGCCCAGCTTGCAGTTGCCATGTTGTATTGGTATTTTTGGTCTTTTTGAATTTAAACATTGGAGGGTGCTGATCTCTCATCATATACTGGGCACCAGAGGAACATATGAGGAAAGGCCAGGTGTGCTGGTAAAGTTTTAAAAAAATTATGACTACACGCATCTGTTTGAGTTGATCTTATTATGTATGGTGAGCTTTGGGGTGAAGACACATGGAGCTACTTTGTAGCAGCTTCTTGTCACGGCTACTAAACGCCAGAAAATACCATAGGCAATACTGAAGATTGCCTCTACTTAATACACATAGAGACACTTATCAGTAAACAATCAGCATTGTTTATTTTTGTAGCTGTGACAAGTAGCTACTACTAGTAGCTCCATGTGTCTTTACCCTTGGTATAGTTTTGTAATATGAACTGCCTCCTAAACTTCCTATAAAAGATAAGTAATAGATAAACACGTGGCATGTGTTCTGTTCTCATGCTGTTCTAATATGCAATAGTTAAAGGAACAGTAACATTAAAAAAATGAGTGTTTTAAAGAAATTAAAATATAATGTACTGTTGCTCTACACTGCTACAATTACTGTGTTTGCTTCAGAAACGCTACTACAGTTTATCTAAACAAGCTTCTGTGTAGCAATGGTGGCAGACATTTAAAGCTGAAAAAGGAGAAAAGGCACAGGTTACACAGAAGAAAACAGACAAGTTCTGTTGTATACAGTGGCTTTTACACAGCTTATCTGTTATCTATTATGGATCATGTGCTTGAATGGCAGCCCCCATGGCTACAAAGCAGCATATGTAAATAAATAATAGTAGGTTTTCTGAAGCAAACACATCCGTTTTACCAGTGTAGAGTAATTGTCATTCCTTTAAAACACTTTCATTTTTAATCTGGCCATACATGTTAAGATTTTTAAAAGATTTTCTCGTTCTCATAGAACCAAGCTTATCCTGAAGTGATTGTTTAAGAGTACGATTTGTCCATCAACGAAAACCTTTCAACCAATATCATCTAGTTGAAGTTAGGAAAACTACCTTCTTGGTCCTGCAAACTATTGGACAATGGTCCAATTTTACTAACACACAAAATTTTCAAATTTGCCTGATAAATTTTCTGATGATATGGGATGAATGATCACTAGATCTACAATCATTTGGTGCACACTAACATGCGTTCAGTGATAAATGTAGAGCTCATAACCCTTGCGTAAACAGATCTGTCACATGGCTATTGTTACAGGATTGTGCATATGCAGATACTGCTAGATATGGTGCAGAGTAACAATTGGTTTGTGGATTCTTAAAGTACTCCTCTAATTAGAAACAATTAAAGTACAATCAGAAATATTGCCGCCTTTTATTGTATATCCCTTTTTAGCTTTTAAAATATGATTTAACAATTTGAATTTTTGAGTTTCAAAACCTTTTAAGTAAAATATTTCTGTGCTTAACAAAGTGTTGTAGTTTCTTTGGTAGTTCTGCAAAGTAGAAAACCGAAATGCCATTATTTTCATGCTTGGCCTGTCATGGTAGGGAATTAATTGCTTGTTAAAAAAAAGGCTCCTCTGTATAAAACCTTTTTCCTTTACAACGTGAAGTGATGGGTTGGCAAAAAAGGCTCCTCGCCAAACTTTTTAGGAAGCATGAAATTGTCAATAATATAATTGTACATTATGTTCAGGTTTGCTTCCACCATAACAAGGGCACTTCAGCAAAACCATGATACACCGCGCCAGACAATATATTGAACTAATTTGTTAGTTGGCATTAATCGCATATTGAGGCAGGTAACATTGCCCTGGCATCTGCCAAATTCTTGACTTCTGGAAAATGTGTTGTGAATGCTGCAGAGTTTTTCATAGGTGGAAGTTTAAGGTAGATTCCTTTGCAGTTCATTAAAAGCAATATTTGCCAAAATGTGTGGTCAAATTTGGGTGTGCAGAGCATGTAAAAACATATTTAAAATAACTATAGAAACACACATTTGTCCCATCATCTCCACGGCTCTGTTTTTTTTTTTTTTTATTAAGCTTTCCTGCAGAGATTTGAAACCACTTACTGGCTGTAAGCTTTTGGAGGCTTTGAAATGACATGCTAGTCTTTAACTTCATATTTAGTCTACCTAGGGTTGGTATTTCCCAGATAGGACTGTGTCTGTATAACAACCCTGTTTTCTCTTGAGGCATACATCATGTTTCTCTCCAGCTTCTGTGAAACTTCAGCTCCCAGATCCAAGATTTTAGGAGGACATTTTGCTGTATAAAACAAATATGTTTCACTGGCAATTACTTTGTTTTATTTATGAAAATATTTAACTTATATTTACTTGTGTATCTTTTTAGAGTCTGTGGCTGTTATGTCTGTGGATATGGGCAGTGAATGGATGAAAATTGCCATTGTGAAGCCAGGAGTCCCAATGGAAATTGTTCTAAACAAGTAAGGACCTGACTAAAGAAATTGATGAAAGGCTACTAATGCTCAAGCTATGTAGGAAAGTAAATTTACCCTTTATAAATACTATTTTAAAATTGCTAATTTATCCAGTATTGTGTCATATATAATTTCCCTCTCATCTGCTGGAAACTTTCAGTCATAGAGCAGTGGCATAGGGGATATTTTGAGTACTTTAGTGCCCACACATTTTTAGTAGATAAGAGGCATCATAAATGAGTTTCCCTCACAGAGCAATAGTTTTTGGTTTCTGGGGTCATTGACCCCCATCTAAAAGCATGAAAGGGGCAGAAGAGAAAAGCAAAAAATGAAATAACAATAAAAAATGAAGATCATTTGGAAAGTTGCTCAATTAGGCCATTCTGTAACTACCTCTTTCTCTCCTCGGTGCTGATGAGTTCACTTAACATTATTGCCATTTGGGATTTTTATTGTGGCCTTTTAGAATTTTATCACATAAATATTAGGCCATTGATTATTAGGCCATGGCCATCGAACAGTTAGAATTTAATGCCCTTCAAATGTAGGAGTCTCCGGTTATTTTACATAGGGTAGTTCCTAAGCATGTGGAGTTGAAGGTGGTTTGGACAACACACTATTTTATCTATTTTTTAAAGATTAAATGTGACATGCATAAATATATACTTCATACTAATCAATGATTAAAAACAATATCTTGCAACTCTACAAGAAATTTCAAATTTTCCACATTGTTCTTCCTACTGTCCACATTGTTCTACTTACTGTTTTATATTCTATTCAAAAGCATACAAAAATTTTACAGTACTTATTTATATACATTCTATGCAGACCATTTAAGTTAAAAATCCATGTGGATAGATTTGACCTCATCAGGTGGAACTTTTATTTCCTTTTATATGTGGCAAGAACATTTTTTTTTTTTTTCCCCAGGGAATCTCGGAGAAAAACCCCAGTTGCTATTGCTCTGAAGGAGAACGAGCGTCTCTTTGGAGATAGTGCTCTTGGGATGGTAAGTTACCTAGTTATTCTTTACATATGGACCTCTGTGCAGTGACAAAATATAACTTATTAGTGATCATCCAGTATATTTTATTTGCTGCAATTTAATGTGGGCACTTTTTTTTTTTATTTTTTTTTTTAGCTCTTAACCTTTGTGTGTTGTCAGTGTTTATCAAGGTTTACATGTTTTATTAAAAACTCATGCATTCTGCAGGCTGTCAAGAACCCTAAGGTTACATTTCGATATTTCCAAGATCTTCTTGGGAAGCGGGCTGACAACCCACACGTAAAGGCATTTGAAGCCAGGTTCCCTGAATATCAATTGGTGAAGGATGAGCATCGGGAAACAGTCCTCTTCAAACTTTCCGAGTAAGTATTCTGACTTGTTTACTTAACACTTACCCCAATATGTAATAGAAGGCACTAAGTTTGCCCAGGCACAGTAACCCATAGTAATCAATAAGATGTTTGCTTTTGAACATGTGACCAGCAAACTTAGTGGGGGTCATTTATAAAGTTAGTGCAGTGCTTTTTTTTTTTGCAAATCGTTGTTTTGTATATTTTCTTCCCTTAAATGCTTTAATTTTCTACTGCTGTGCCTGTCTTTCCTTGCAAATCTCAGTGAAATGCGAATTCACAAATGAGATTGTGGTTTGCCTGAACATGCCCTCTGCATGTTTATTGTGTGCGAATATTGCGCCAATTTTCTCCTTTTGTTTTCGCAAATTGCAAAATGTTTGGAAATATTTTCCCACAAAGTTGTGGAGTATTTATATTGATAGCTTTTTTTTTTTTTTTTTTTTTTAATTGGTGTGTAATGACAGACCATTTGTCAGAGAATAAACATAGCTGAGAAAATGTAGAACAGGAAATGTTAGCTTGCTCTTGCATGCAAGATGAAATCATCTTCGTCCATCCAAAATCAGGGAGGTATCTTTTAGCTATGTGTTGCACAATTCTAGGCTTACCACAAATGCTGCACCAGAGCATCCACAAACTACAACTTAGACATGTCTATATTTTTGTTTTTCCTTTCAAGATCTCATGCTGTGTACAAAATAAACATGTTCTTTAGTGAATTATTTTTCATTTGTAATAATTTGATAGAGGAATTTGAAAGGGAGGTAATGCAATACAATTAGTTATATAATTAATAGTTTGCCCTTCTCACTAAAAACTAGAACTGTAGAAGTTTATCAGCAATTACTAGCTTTTGTAACCCATTAGACAAGTTTCAATATCTTACCTATGGTTTTTTAATGCTCACCATGCTATTACAAGAACTTTTTTATTGCCCACAATAATATATGAAAAAAGCTTAAGGCATATCCTTTAATCCAGTGGTCCTGAACCTTTCTTACTTGTGAGCCAGAGTCAAATGTAAAAAGACTTGGAGAGCAACACAAGCATCAATAAAAGTTCATGGAGGTGCCAAATAAGGGCTATTATTGGCTATTAGGCAGCCTCTATGCACACTATCAGCTTACAGGAGGCTTTATTTGGTAGTAAATCTTGTTTTTATTTAACCAAAACGTGCCACCAAGTCAGAAATTCAGATATAACTACCTGGTTTGGGGGCACTGAGAGCAACATCCATGGGGTTGGTGAGCAACATGTTGCCCTTGAGCCACTGGTTGGGGATCACTGCTTTAAGCCATGACCTATCCTTCCCACCAACTGCGGATAGCGCAGCAACCTCTTGTACATAATGAAATATTTTGGCGACCACCTAACAACTATTCCCAAATGTTAACAAACCCCCATATCAGTGTCACCTGTTTTCTCCCATAGGCAGCATAGGGTAGGCACAGTGTAACACACTCAGTGTAGGGCAGGAGACAGGGAGACTGAGCAGGACTACGCTAAAAAAAAAACCTCTCCTGAAAATAAAATCCCGTAGAAATATGGTGATCCGCGCATGTAAGACACTTAATACAGGTATGGGATCCCTTATCCGGAGACCCGTTATACAGAAAGCTCCGAATTATAAGCAAATAATTGTAATTTTAAAAAATGATTTCCTTTTTCTCTGTAATAATAGAACAGTACCTTGTACTTGATCCAAAAAAAGATATAAGTAATCCTTATTGGAGGCAAAACAATCCTATTGGGTTTATTCAATATTTAAATGATTTTTAGCAGACTTAAGTTATGGAGATTCAAATTACGGAAAGATCCCTTATCCGGAAAAACCCAGGTCCCGAGCATTCTGGATAACAGGTCCCATACCTGTAGTAATTCAGCATAAAATGCAGGATGATGTGGATTTTTCCACAGTTAAGCCAGATCAGCATTTTTACATGTGGTGATCTTCTTTCAGATCAAAGCGACAAAGTACCTTTTAAAGGATAACTAAACCCCCCACAGGCAAAAACACCCATAGACTGCCCTCATTTGGCCCTGCTCCCTCTCCACAGAGTCTATTAGATGGAAAAATGTCCCTGTCTGGAAAGCTGACCTATAAATGCAAAGTAGTACAGCATACTTCCCTGGTGCTGTCTTCAAGGTGTTTGGCAAGTTCTCAGAATCTGGCGCATGAGCAGTTGGAGCTAATCCCCGGACTAGCTCCAACTGCAGATGCACCAAAGCTTGGTGTCTGTGAGCTTCCATAACAAAATCTGAAGGCCTAGAAGATGGAGCCTGTGAAGTATGCTGCAATACTCTGCATCTGTAGGTCAACTTTCCAGACAGGGAAATATGTCCATCTAATAGCCTCTACGGGGAGGGAGTAGGTAAGGGGGCCAATGGAGGGCAGTCTATGTGGGCTTTAGTTTTCCTTTAAAGTCTGTTATTGCCCTTTAAAGCGGACCTGTCACCTTAAGAAATAATTTCAAATTCTTTTCTATTGTGTTTGGCAAGCAAAATAAACTTTACTTACACTATATAAATTATTTTAATCTTATTTTCTTCAGCCTTGGAATTCACAATTGTAGCATGCAGGCAGGGGTCATTTTGTGGACACTGTTATCAAAGCAGGCATTGCATCCTGCCAAAATCTTGTTTCTGTGCCAGTATGGGGGGACCTGGTGCCCATGTCCATGCAATGGTTACACAATTACATGGTGAGGATTGAGGGGGAATGTGAGGAGGGAAGCGACATCTAAGAAGTTCTGAATTAAAAGTGAAAGTAACTGTCTGCCCCACCTCTATGCCTAAGGCATAAGACTGCTCAAGGGCACTATTGACCTGCCACTTTGGGTGACATGTTTTATTATAATCTGGCCACTAAATCTTCTATAAAAACTGACATGCTATATGAAAACAGTTTGTCAGCACTGCTCTTGGTCATATAATATATAGAAAAACCAACTTTTTTTTTTGCCATATCGCCATCCTTGTTTAAAGAATTGCTGCAGGTTTCTGTGCTCGGGTAACCCCTGATGTTTCGCTGAGCACCTTGTGGCAATTTTTTTTAATGATTTACCCCAGGCAGAAGTACTACTTGGATAGCACTAAGGGGCTCTTTTGAAAGGTTATCTAAATGTAATTTTTTTTTTTTAAAGGTATGTACTAGATACTTTTTAAGATCCTAAACAAAATGCAGATGTACATTTTCATTGTGTATCTGTACAGTCTTTAATCTCTTTTTTGCCTCCTTTTTCAGAGGCTTGTGGTCAGTCAGCCTTTTTAATGGCTTAATGTACTTTATCATTACCCACTAACTGTCTTACACACCGAAAATAGGCAGATGCAAAAAAAAAAACTATTGTTAGAACAGACTTCGTTCTCCCTCCAGTTTATTTCTAAGGATTTTGTTGGAAGTGTGTTTTTTATGCTACTCACCTGCTCTCTCCTCCTTTTGTTTATGCAGAGAGTTAACCTATTCACCAGAGGAACTCTTGGGGATGATGTTAAATTACTCCAGGTCTCTGGCTGAGGAATTTGCTGGTAAGTTATTTTTGTTTATCTAGACTATTGTGTTTTAATACTTTTGGTACCACAAGTAGACAAGTGCTTAAAGTATTGAAAAACATATGCTAGATATGATATATCAGGTTTAATTACATGTAATTTGTGTGTAATATAACTTGGCTGCACTGTAAAACTATATATGGGTTAGTAAAGGAAATTAATGTAAAAGTTACAAATGATTTAAATGTTAAACACAGTGGACTTCATTTACAATGCAGGACGCAAAGTGAAAAAAAAAAAAAGCCGCTATTGGCTTATATTTTTTTGCACTTTTCAGACCGTCCTGCGTTATGTAACTTACCGTGGGCCTCTGTACACACATTTCTTCGTATCAAAGTGAAAGTAAAGGCTTCCCCCCAAGTGTGGTGTTAGCTATATTAATCCCTTAAAAAGAACTTTGCGGTATAAATATTTGAATTTTTTTTACTACCATTTTTAATTAGGAGATATCCGGCTTTGTTCCCTCATTGCTTCTGACCACTAAAAACTGCAATCCTCTTCAGACCAAAACATTCGGCATTTAAACTGATGCTGTAGGGCTGATCATTTAGTTCTGGTGCTAATTGCACTGGTTTCTGAGCTGCCATATAAAGTGAATTTGAACTAAAGAACTGTGTGAAGTCTATTTCACAGGGGGCTGCCAAAATGTGTGGTACCCCCTAGTGAAATAGATAGCTGCACTGTCATCTTCTTACATTAGATCTGGCAGATGCACAGTAAAGTAGATCTTGCCGGCCTTAATCTACTGCACTTGTGCTAACCGGGATTTTTGTAAGGTATGCCTGGGTCTGCGGTAGGAAGGTTAAGTACATTTCCAGACAGTTTTTCTAACAAACACTGGCCTGGGGAAAAAAAACTTGATCCGTGAAATCAACTGTACATGTCCTTCAACTACTATCAGCCTTGTATTGGGACTGTTATATTCTATATGTGCAGCATATTGGAAGTCGTTCCCTAAGCTCAGTTAACTGACTGCTGCATAAAGCATGTGTAAATTTTTCCATCAATTGGCAAAAAAAAAAGGCTAGAAATGCTGCAAAAAGCCCCCCAGCTCTACTTCTTTGTTATGCCGCTGTTATAGAAGAAATAAAAATTAAGTCTTGGGAAATCCAATTGGCTCCCACTGCAGTGCAGTGCTTAGCACTGTTGCCTTTTAACATTTGGGGTACTAGATTTGATTATGCCAGGGAATTCTCTACAGATAATTAATTGGAGTCCTTAATTTATAAAATCCACAGGGCAAAGGCCAATGTCAATGACATTTAGGATGATTATAATTATAGTAATATTGCAAAGTTTATTTTTACATTTTGTAAGGGATTTATTTTTCAAGCATTTAATTTACTTACTTTAAAGCAGTATATTAATGTACAAATTGTTAGCGATGTTTATTTTTTGTTAATTTTACCTGACAACATATTAAATACATTGCTTACCCCGTGTTTGACATGTTTTCTACAGAGCAGCCTGTAAAGGATGTAGTGATCACGGTGCCTGCCTTCTTTAATCAGGCAGAGCGCAGAGCAGTCCTGCAGGCAGCCCAACTCTCTGATCTCAAGGTCCTTCAGCTTATTAATGATAACACAGCAGTAGCCTTAAATTATGGCGTGTTCCGCAGGAAAGATATCAACGCCACAGCGCAGGTCTGTGCACTTATAATCTTTTTTTTGTTTATATCCCCATTTCAATTACTTTCACTTTTTGTTTCTAATTTTCTGCCTGCCTTTGATCTTACTGTTTTATTATCATTTTCCACCTTCTTTTTTTGGTGATTTTCTTGTAGCCTTCTAAATGCCTCTTCAGAGATTCCCTACATTATGATGATTGTCTCCCTATGCTTTCTGTGCTTATTTAAATAATCAAAATGGTTTTAATGTGCAAGTTATAATATAAGACATTTCTTTCATTACCATTATTTTCATACTCTCTTCTGTTTAGAACATAATGTTTTATGAAATGGGCTCCAGGAGTACAATCTGCACCATTGTGACATATCAATCTGTAAAGACTAAAGATTCTGGAATGCAACCCCAGCTGCAAATTCGAGGAGTAGGGTAAGAGGGATATTGAGCTTTTCTGTGCAGTGTTTTTTTAATTATTTCTTTCTAAGAAGTCGGCTGCTGGTGTATATTTGTTTTGCTGAGGTATTTTAAAATATTAATTTGTTTGCATTGTGATGGCAGCCAATTGTAAACCCCCCTTTTTTGTTTTGTTATTGAATAGTATATATGCAAACAGTGCATTTTTAATAAACATTGCGATTGTACAGATACATTTTGAGTAAACCAATTCAAATAAAATTTACATATCGCACAAACACACTTGCGTTTTGTTGAAAGGGCAGTGACACACGTGGAGATTAATTGCCGCAGTAAATCTTCGTTACCGCGGGTTATTAATCTCCTTGACATGGCATTCCACTGGCAAGAATGTAAATAGTCGGTGGGATGTCATACGCGTCACTCCCAAGGAAACTTCAGGCGACTTTGGGAAACTGAAGCAACGCGTATGCAATCCCACAAGCGATTTGCATTTTTGCCAGTGGGATGGTATTGCAAGGAACATTAGTCGCCCGCGGTAACAAGATTTATTGCGGGCAACTAATCTCCACGTGTGCCACTGCCCTAATTGTTCCTTGAGGGAGAGACCGCAGTCATACCTTGCGTTATCAGTATTGTTGATATTGAGGTGAGAATGGTCCTCAGGCTATTCTGGGGTATATGTCTTTATTTTATACCAATGGGGGAGGGAAACAAAGGATTAAAGAGGGAGAGGGGAAGTTAGGGTATAAGAGAATCATATCTTTTATTAGTAATTTATGCACAAAAATCAACCCAAAGAGGGTACTGCTGAGTTAACACCCATGTTCGGGTATATTATGAATTGGGGGAGAAAGAAAGCCTGAGAGTCTACTTTCACCCACACTACCCAGGCATTTAGTGGCTTATATTCGGCTTGGCATTTAGCCAAGAGTCCCACACTTAACCAAATTTGTCTGGGCAGCCCCTTCTTGCATAGATTATTTTGTATAATGTAATTGTATGGTTAACCTGATTCTGCCATAGCCACAGTGATGGGGGGTCCAAGCTTTCCAATTCATAACAATGCATTCCTTAGCTACAGTGAGTACTATGGCCAGGAGAGTTCTTATAGCCCTGGTGGGGGTCAGATTAGTAACCTGGTTTATTAGCAATGGGTCGGGTTGTATGTGGACACCTATAGTATTCTCCAGTTGTAAACCTTGTTTGTTAAATTATCATAAAATATATGATAATAAGTAAGTATAAGTAAATTTAAGCTTAATGATCAACCCTTTAGTCAAGATACCATATTTTCATGTCAGGTGGTTATATATTTATATCATAATGGAAATGTGAGTTTAGAGCTTAGTAAATAAAAAAAAATCAACCACATTTTGTTCATTCCTATGGGAGTTTGAAAAGCAGAGTTCATCAACTGATAAATACACTTTTTAAAATCCCATAGGAATGAATAGAAACGGGTTAGATATAATTTATTAAGCAAGCTCACATTTTGAAGAGTGCCCAATAGTGTACAATTATTATTTCATGGTTGATAATTATATTTGTCAGTGTGCTTATCTAAAAATCTGCATTTTTCCTGTGTCCCAAATCCACACCCCTTCCCCATGGCAAAATTTGATATACACACAGAAGGAAACTAATATGTTCACCAAAGTTCTGTGTGAGATCATACAGAAAGATCGTCCCATCACATAGGCTAATACACTAGACTAGTGCATCACGCTACCAGCTTTGTTACCAACACAGCACAATTTCACTTGTTGTTCCCATTTTGGTGCTATGTGGTGGTAAAAAAAAAAAGCTCTGCATGAGATACATTAAATGTTTCAGAAGCTCAGCATCTTAATACCAATGGGTATAAAATCTGGGATCTTAACTCTCTGCAGACAAATAAGTGGTGACTGGCTATAGTTACTTTTTTTGTGTATAGAATGTACAGTAACTGTCAGTATATTGCCACAGCTATATACTTTTCCTATGCAGATTTCCATGTTACCTCTGACATGAGCTGAATATAGTGAATGAATCTGATAAGTTAAAACACAGATTTTAACTATATGATGAGTCAATTGGAATTTCACAAACAAAAGTTAAACTTACTGCAGTACAGGTATCTGACCCCTTATCCGGAAACCCATTATCCAGAAAGTTCCGAATTATGAAAGGCCATCTCCCATATACTCCATTTTAATCAAATAAGTCACATTTTTAAAAATTAGAGCTGGGCGGTATGACCAAAAATTTATATCACGGTATTTTTCAAAATTATATCGGTATCACGGTATTTGACGGTATATAAATAAAAAATAAATAATAAATATTAGTGGCCCCCCCAGCCCCCCCCAACAACCACCCCAGCCCCCCCCCCCCAACAACCCCAACACCAACCACAACCCCCCCAGCCACCCCAACCCCCCAGCAGAACTTACCCAACTTGTGGTTCCTCCAGCTCCAGCGATGCGTCCTAGCGACGTCGCGTGCGCGCTGACGTCACATGCGCGCCGACGTCACGTACGCATGGGCGCAACCCGGATGTGATTGGAGAAAAACAGCAGGAGGCGCACATACCGGTATAGCGGTATGTTTAAAACTCATACCGGTTTTTTAAAAAAAAAACGGTATACCGGTTAAACCGGTATACCGCCCAGCACTATTAAAAATGATTTCCTTTTTCTCTGTAATCATAAAACAGTACCTTGTACTTGATCCCAACTAAGATATAATTATCCTTATTGGAGCCAAAACATTCCTAGAGGGTTTAATTACGGTTTAAATATTTTTTTTTTTTTTTAGCAAACTTTAGGTAGGATATCCAAATTACAAAAAGACCCCTTATCTGGAAAAACCCCAGGTCCCAAGCATTCTGAATAACGGGTCCCATACCTGTATAAAAAAAACAGGGCATTTTACTTTCATTTTTTAGATTTGATCGCACGCTTGGTGGCATAGAAATGGATCTACGACTCCGGGATCACTTGGCCAAACTCTTCAATGAGCAGAAGAAATCTAAAAAGGACGTTCGAGAAAATCAAAGAGCAATGAGCAAGTTGCTTAAAGAGGCCAATCGTGTAAAGACCATCCTTAGTGCAAACAATGACCATATGGCACAAGTACGGCATCTGATTTTATAATATGCATGCACAGTTGGGCAATATATTGCACATATTGCACTACAGTTGGGCAATATGTAAACACAAGTACAATGTAAAGCAGCTGAGTATTCCTGCTGCATAAGTATAATATTTTCTTTGCTTAAGGTATAGAACGCATTTTTCATGCATCAGAGTGTCATTGTCTTGCACCAAACTGTATCACATCCATGAATTACAATAGTGAGTCCTGGATGCAGATATATGTGAATAATAGGGAATTGTAACTGAAAGGGGGCCCCTGAACAGAAAAAAAAATAATTTCATATAAATTTAGTGCGCTTCAGTTAGTCAGCGACACTAGGGTAAACCAAATACAGAAGGTATATAGATAGTTAAAGTTGCTGCCATTCTGACCTTCAAAGAGCTGTTTAACTGAAAGCGTGAACTTTAGCAGTCTAAAACTGTTAATATTCCAGAAACCACAAAAAATAGACAATTTATTTACCTAAATCTTTTAATCTTTTGTGTTTAGACACTTCTACAACTGAGCAGATTAGGTTTGTTTGAAATAGAGCTGGAATAAGTTGATATTTCACACACTGCACAACTTTTCCTGGGCTGTTCCTTGTTAATGTAATCAGACTGCAAGGAAAGTATAGAACTTGTATTAGCTTTGCTATTTCCATACCACAATAAGGGCTGGAAATGTAGCAAAAGGAATTAAGGGCTATAACATATGGTGCTACTGGTAGCCAGCTACTTGTTGCGGCTACTAAATAACAAAAAAACAATACCCTGCCATAGACAATACTGAGGACTGACTCTGCTTAAACACACATAGAGACAATTATCAGTCTTTCTGAAGTCGCACAAAGTATCCTCCTGCAGGCACAGCTTAACGTTACTTTGGAAAGCAGAAGTGATGTCGTTGCCAGTGGAAAGACATTTTTGGAGAGGTTAGTAACCTGCGGTAGCAGAGACATATCTACCTAAAAGTGCCTGTGTTACATCTCTTTTTATTATTATTCTTATATATGGTCATTCAGAATGTAACCGCACATTTAGGCAGATATATCTCTGCTACTGCAGGTGACTAACCTCTCCAAAATGTCTTTCCACTGGCAACAACATCACTTCTGCATTCCGAAGTAACATGAAGTTGCCTACAGGAGGATACTTTGTGCGACTTCAGAAAGCCAAAGCGATAAGGTCATGTAAACATTATAGCATTGTGTACATACTACTTGCACATTTTCAAGCATAATTATAAGTAGAGTTAGCCAAAGAAACAAGACACAAGATTTGTTTAGATCTGAAGTGTTGTTCTGCTATAATAGTATAAAGTAATCTCTGACCTTATCTTATGTATAGATCGAAGGTCTTATGGATGATATTGACTTCAAAGCCAAGGTTACTCGTCAGGAATTGGAGGACCTATGTGCTGATCTCTTTAATAGAGTTTCTGCTCCTGTCCAGCATGCTCTGTCCAGTGCAGAGATGAAAATGGTGAGAAGGCAGAATATTTTTATATATTTACCCTTTTGTCTACCTACTGTCAATACCATATCATATTTATTTCTAAAAAAGCATTAAGATGATGGCAGCATAGAACCTGCTGTAGACAGAATAAGGTAGATTTACCTAATTTTGTCTTTCTAGCGTAGGTTCAACCAGCTCCACAATCTTAATAGCTGTCTATTAGGATTTCATTTGCCCCATGCATGGTGCTTACGGAACATTGAGTACCAAATATATATCCTTTTTTGTAATTTTTTTTTGGGGGGGGGGGGTTTAGAAAAAATAAGTGAACATGGTTTATTCAAACATTAGATGTTCCAATATCGAACCATATATGGAAAGCTTTAAGTGTAATGTCATACTAATATTTTATTCAGTTCTATGTAAAAATTTTCTTCAGTGGCAAGCAGCTCTCAGATTTTCAGATATGGAAAGAATAAATTGCATGTTCTATGCTTTTATATTTCAATTATGTATAAATAATGAATGCTTACTGTCAACATTCATACTGTATACTTTCCTCTATTACTTACATTGATAAATACTTATCACCATTCTTAGTATAACTCAAGGTTTTCAGGAACCAGAAAAATGAAATGTGATGAAGTGCTCCCTTTAAAATGTGCAAATTATGTGCTTCCTCTGTCTTCCACATAAACCTTTTTTCCCCCACTACAGGAGGAAATTGATCAAGTAATCTTAGTAGGAGGGGCTACCCGTGTACCCAAAGTACAGGAGTTACTGCTCAAAGTAGTTGGAAAGTGAGTATTATCAAAACTAATTTTGAAAGTTTTATCCTAGTAAATGTTATTCATCCCTGCTTTTTTTTTAATTTATTTTAACTCTGTTCTGTTTGTTGCAGAGAAGAACTAGGCAAAAACATAAATGCAGATGAGGCAGCAGCCATGGGTGCTGTTTATCAAGCAGCTGCACTCAGTAAAGCCTTCAAAGTGAAGCCATTTATAGTCAGAGATGCAGCCATTTTCCCAATACAGGTTAGACTGCAATGTAATGAGTATTAATTGTGTACATGCTCTTTTTTGTCAAATAAGAATATACCTAATTTGGTATTAATGGGAAATGTCCAAATGCATTCCTTATGTTAAATGTGCTTGTCATTGCCACTGAACCTTAAAGGTGAAGGAAAGACGTAATTACTGGTGAAAGGGGGGGTGCCATAAGGCAGTGCACCCTCTAGTGATTATAATCCCCAGGGCATTGGGCCAGTGCTCCTGTTTACTAAAACCTGCACTATTCTGGGTTACTACACTAAGCACCTTCCTGTTCTTGGATCTTCTCTGAAGCCTCAACTTGGGTGCTCATACGCAGTAGAGTAGAATGCCAGTTTTTTTTCCTTCAAAGTTAAGCTTTTTATTCAACTGCATGTGCATACAAACACAGAGGCCACAGGGGGTCATGGGAGAGAGAAGATGGTGATATAGAGCTCCTAGCTTAGTACTTTGGGCTGTTGTAGATTTCAACAAACAGGAGTACAGGCCTGCGTGTCAGGTAAGCAACTATATTAATTGGGAGGGGGATACATAACAAATTAGCACTGCCCAATGATTATATCTTTCCTTTCCCTTTAACAGCATGCCACTTTACTCTCCATCGCTTTCTAAGGCAATTGTCTGTAAGCACTTATTCATTCACTTCTCAGGTCCATACATGGACTTTTCAGGTCCAAGTATGGCTGCTCAAATAGCCATTGCCTTTAGGCTACTGCCACACCTGGTAGATTCTCAACCTGTAGATAAACATAGGCCGAGAGTTCACCCCTATACTCCTAAAAGCTTCTTGATGTGCATGCACACGCTGTCCAATAATCCTCCCCTATGCTCCTAAAAGATATTTGATGTGTCTGCACCCAGAGCCATTGCAGGCACATGGAGTGGATTTTGGCACGGAACTGCATATTTAAGCAGTTCCGTGTAAGTATATTTTACTTGCTTGACTAGCATAAAAAAAAAGAATTTTGGAATTATTTCTTAGAATGATGGTCCACTTTAAAGTGGGTGTTCACCTATAAGTTAACTTTTTAGTTTGTTATTGAATGTCCTTTTCTTTGCAACTTTTTAATTGGTCTTCAGTTTATTATTATAATTATTTGTCTTCTTCTTCTACCTCTTTCCGGCTGTCAGTTAGGGGTCACTGACCTCAGCAGCCAAAAAATGATTGCTTAGGAGACTGATTGTTATTGATATTTAATCTTTCTATCTAGGTCCTTTCCTATTCATTTTCCAGTTTCTCATTCAAACCTCTGGACTGGTTGCTAGGATAAGCAGGTCTCTAGTAACCAGATAGCTGCTGAAAATTCACACTGTAGAGTTGCTGAATAAAATGCTATACATTCATCATTGCACCTAAAACATTGTGTGCACCATATAATTTGTGTAATATGCAACTATTTTCTGTTTAAAAGGAGAATCCGTGAATGTTTATTGGAGTCTTTGCATCAGTTTTTATGTGAGAAAAATGAACAAGCAATGAACTAAAACAATATATCCTTTAATGGGCTTTCACTTAATTTACTGAGGCCTCCACTGGTCAAATTCCCATGAAGTATATCAGATTTCTTATGTTTGGTCAATAGCTCTAAAAATGTTTTCTTTTCAATTAAGGTCGAATTCACCCGTGAGGTGGAAGAGGAGGATCACAGCAAAAGTCTAAAGCACAATAAGCGAATTCTTTTTCAGCGGCTGGCTCCATACCCCCAACGTAAAGTTATCACCTTTAACAGATATACAGATAACTTTGCTTTCAGTATAAATTATGGAGATCTAAGCTACCTGGGGCCTGATGATTTAAAGTGAGTTCCATTAATGCTCACTTTGGGCATAGGTTTTTGGGAGTACTATTTAGTTATGAAAGATTAACAGTTCTGTAGTCTGTAGTTCTTTCTGTTATCTTATGACTTTATTATGACATGACTTTTGATGACAGGGTTTTCGGATCTTTAAATCTTACCACTGTAAAGTTAAATGGAGTTGGAGAGAGCTTCCAGAAAAGATCAGACTATGAGTCCAAAGGCATCAAGGCTCACTTTAACATGGATGAAAGTGGACTTCTTACTCTTGACAGGGTAAGTTAAGCTGAAGTAGATTCTGCATAGTGTAGGCTATGTTTTATTGGATTTCTTAAACCTTTTTAGCCCCATAACTTGTGGCATTTTGTTTAGTATTTGGTAGTTGTTGTCAACCTGTAGCTGAAATGTCCACCTACAAATTTTTAAGAACAAAATAAATGGTCCAATAAACCCATTACTTACTAGGTTAATATAACCAAATGGTTACTTTTCTTGTCAGTTTTTTTTTTTTTTTTTTTTTTTTGAAAGGTGTATTTTATTGATTTTCATACAAACAAAAACATAAAATAACACATTTAACATTACAATAAAAAATTATGCTGGTCTTTCTTATTCAGGTCTATCTTTAAGGTTTGTTACAGACATTACAGTAGGTACAACATTACAAAGTATGAGCGTGAGTCTGGCAGCAGTTACGGGATATTGAATCCATCATTCTACTGAGCTGAGATGTTCAAGATGTGATAGAGGAAAGTGGGGAGACACCGGGGGGTTTTACAGTGTAAATGGGAGTGGAATCCTCTAGTTTTCTTGTCAGTATTTTTAAAATGTGAATAGTTGCTGAGATATGAGAAATGGAAAATGTGTACCCCATTTCCATTTGGGGGTTTATCTTTCTTTCATTTATCTTAAAAGGTTAATCTCCGTTTCCTACTTTGGATTGAGGGATACTTTTTGCATAGTGGTATAAAATAGGTCATTTCCTTCACAAAATGAAAAATTCATATTATGTATACCATAGAGCATGCTTAGGACATTCTTCATATTCTACTTGCATACATTGGTTTAGTTAAGTGTGAGAATTTTAATCCCAACAGAAATACCAAGCAAAATAGTTCATATATGGCAAATGCTGGGCTGGAGGTAGTTATACAGAGACAGCTGAAGGGCCACATTCTGTGATATAGGATAATGAGGATACCCCTGTCTGAGCTGGTGGAACACTACCAACTGTTCTAGAATAAGAACTGCATGCACCCTTGGCTGGAATTAGTCATTCAGACTGCTGAGAATGAAAGCTCATAATGGGATACAATAGAATTTTAACTTCAGAGAAAAGTTGCAGCTTCTCTAACTGAGCAGTAGACTGTCACAGTTTAAGACTTAAGCTGGCCATACACGCACCGATAATATCGTACGAAACCTTGTTTCATATGATATTCGGTGCGTGTATGGCAAGTCGGCGAGTCGACTGGTATCGCAGGAGGCTGCTGATATCGGTTGACTCGCGATCGGCTAGGTCAGAAAATTTTGACCGGGCGCCATAGAAGGCACCTGAGCAAAATCTGCCGTCAGGGCTGAATCGGCAGAAGGAGGTAGAAATCCTATTGTTTCTACCTCCTTATCTGCTGTTTCAGCCCTGACGGTGTGTGGCGGATCTGACGATGTTTTGTGCGACCATCGCCAGATCGCCACGTGTGTGGCCACCTTTAGAAGTATATTTATCATGCTGTTTAAAAAGTGGAGTAAAACATCACCACTGATGTTGTTTATAACAGCCAATCAGATGCTTTGCTTAGGTTTTCCAACTGTTGGTTGCCCTGGGCAACATCACCAGTAATGCTTCACTCCATTTTTTACACAGCATGATAAATATACCCCTTAGACTTTAGTTAGGTGGTGAGCAGAGAAACAAGGGGGGACAGACTTGGGCTTCTATTGCAGAGCTCTGCTTGTCACTTACTGACATCTCTAGGTTATACTAATGAGAAAAAGTCAGTGACTTTACTAAACTTCCAGTAGAGGTGACCTAAAGAGGCAGTGCTTGACCTGATTTGGGGTGGTTTGGGAGAAACTGGATCTAAAAGGTATAAATATATTAGACTAAGTAAAAAAATGTGAAGCATATGTCCCCTTTAAGTGTTTATGATCTACAGTAGAACCCTGATTTTTACTTTTCCTGGGGAACCACGTCAAAGCAGTGTATAATCCATACCCCAATGTATTTTTGACAAATTAATTCTTTTTAATTTTGACCAAGGGAGTGTGCAGCCCTTTTTTTAATCAACTTGGTCTAGAAGTAGGCAGAACAGACTTTATAATATACTAAAAGTTTACATTAAAATGTACTTACAATCCTTTTGTAAGTTGTAACTTACTCGCTGTAATGAAAGCCCAAAATCTCAGCCATGACTTATGTTATGAGAAACCCAGGACCGCAAACTTAGGGCAAGAACCCACGGAGCAAGTTACTTGCTTACAATCGCAGGCGAGTAACCACTCTGAAAAGAAATCACCGGTAGAAATCCCTTCTCATCACTTCAGTAATCCGAAGTTGTTCAAAGTTTCCTCCTGCAGGCAACTTTGCGTGACTTTGGAAACTGAAGCGATGCAAAGGGCTTTCCTTTGCTGTTGGAGAGCCTTTTCGGAGGCGGTTACCTGCCTGCTCTGGCAGAGATCTATCGCAGGCGAGGAACTCACTCTGTGGGTTCCTACCTTTATTGTAATTTATTATATTTTGTGTGCAGGTTGAAGCTGTATTTGAGACTGTTGTTGATGAGAAGCCAGAACAGGAATCTACCTTAACAAGTAAGTGGCTTTTATATATTCTGGCCATCTTTATATATTCTATTGAAAACCCCACTGAGGCTAATATAATTTAGTAAAGCAAAATATGCAAAGAGTGGACTTTATAAAAGAGATTGTTAATTTTACTATTAACCTTTATGGCACATTCATTAAAGTATGAATCCAAATCACGAAATCCAATAATTTCTGATGATTGCAAAAAAACGAAAATCACGAAAATTCAGTTTGTTTGAATACAAAGATTTCGTACTTACGATCCGAAAAGTTCTGAAATTTTCGTATTGAAATGATCATTTACAATTGGCGATCCGAAAGTCACAAAATTAGTGTATCCCAATGATTGTAAATGGCGCAAAACTCTTCCTGACTTTGAACCTTCAGTGCATGTTTTTGGAAGCCTCCCATATAGGACTCAATGGCACTCTGCAGCTCCAACCTGACCAAAGGAAAGTCACGATACTGATGTTTTAAATGAATCGCAAAACTTTTGTACTCGGTGCGAAGTACAAAAAAGTCGAACAAATTAACAAAAATATCGGAGAAAATACACAAGTTGAAAAACTTTAGAAAAAATGCGAATTTTTTGTAATCGGACCTGTCATACTTTAATGAATGTGTCCCTTAGTGTGTGATATATAAAAGTATTCTGAAGATGTTTTCAGCTTTTGTTGATTCTAAATTATTTACCTTTCTCTTTTGTCACAGTCTAACCTAAAATAGCAGTGCCCTCTTTATTTAGATACATTTTGAGGTTTGTTATTGTAACTAGCAAAGGTGGTGTTCAGTGAGCAATCATGGATTTAGTCTAATATGCATCCATGATTGCCTAACAAGCACTAATAGCGGGTGCAGTCACCCCAAGCAGAATTCAGATCAGCATTGTTATTGCAATAGTCAGAGAAGCATCCTTTGTAAGTTTACATAGTCATTTTTTTAGATTTTGATCCCCTTGAAGTGATGCTATTAAATACAGTCTAAAGTACATTGTTGTACAGTAATCTTAGTTTTCAGAGTTGCTGTTGGTTTTGCATTACCAGTTGCTGTTACCTAAATCATATTCAATACTGCTTTTGTTTATCTTCAGAACTTGGAAATACAATATCCAGCCTGTTTGGAGGTGGAAGTTCTGTCCCTGAGACTAAAGAAAATGCTACAGACTCTGTCCAAGTAAGTTATCTGTTTGCATTTATGAAGACTATTAGTGCACTGGAACATAATTAATTTGGTCACTCTTATTAAAGCTGCCATAGTGAATACCAATTTGTAGTTTCCTACTGACTAAGATTATGCTGTATCTCAGAGAGTGTGCAATAGAATACTTTGCTTACATGATGAGTGACCCCTCTCACATGTTTTGCATACATGTTTTAAGCTATAGGAATATTTGTAACTATTTCATGGGTGTATTAAATATTAGTTTTAACATTTTTGTTGTTCTGTGCTACACTTCAACATTTATCTAAGTAACTTTCTGAAAATAGTCTTTAATGGGTTTGGAAGGAAGTTTGGTGTTTTTGTTTTTTTATGCAATTTTTATAACAATGGAAAAAACGACAACACTTGTGACTTACTGTGTGAAAACAATAAGCTTTGTAAAGGTGTAATTTGGTGTTACTTAAATAATCAGAATGTGTCTTAAAGTGCTCCACAGATTTAGGAAGTAGGTGGTAAGGAGTGCAAAAGAGGATTTACTAGGGGTTGGGGGTGGAAGGACAGATGTAAAGGTTGTTGAAAGGTGAATGGAATAGAAAAAAGAATTGGGAGAAAAGAAGCTATAAGGGAATTTGGAAGCACTTATGGCAAAGGATGGTACATCAGCTGGGAAGTATGTATTTGGAAGGGGGTGGTTGGAGATCAGCATCAAAAATAGAAGGGGGAGACTGGAAAAAGGTATGGGACCTGTTATCCAGAATGTTATCCAGGATATGGGGAGCTGATCTGGGATCAAGTACAAGGTACTGTTTTTACAGAGAAAATTCTTAAAAATTGGAATTATTTGATTACAATAGAGTCTATGGAAGATGGCCAATCTGTAATTTGGAGCTTTCTGGATACCGGGTTTCCAGATAAGATAAAACATTGGTCAAATTATAGTTGAGTCCTTATGCCTGCATATACCTATGCTAAAAATCTCAATTGTTTAAATCTTCTTACCGCATTTTTGCAAATATTGCCTAGGTATTTCTGTATGTGGTCATTTCGCAGTAGTAGCTCAGATAACTATTTTCATTTTTTTTAACCTTATCTAATTTCATGTGGGTCGAACGTTTACATACTTTGGCAGCAAATAACTGCCCAGAACAGGTTTGGCTCTGATATAGTTGGCTATCTTAAATGTATTGCAAAATATGGACAAACAGTCCTTATTTTGTTTTTAAAGGTGTCCATAGTATCTGATATTTCTTCCCAGTCGTCCTCATCAAGAGATGGGGTGATAGGTCTCTTTGGAGGGATTTAAAGATTGAGTATTGTATGCACTGAGGCATACTTGCCAAAATCTTTATAACAAAACATATGATTTGGAATGCCTGATCTATAGTCTAGTCTACAAGCTGCTGTCGGCAACTCGATCTCAGATTGGTTCCATCACAATGCAACTCTAGATTGGATACAAATAGTCTTACATCTTGGCCCTTCTATGGCTGAACCCCCACATAAGGCACTCTCCCATTTATAATGCAAAAGATTTAATATATATATATATATATATATATATATATATATATATAATCTTTATAATTTCAAGCCCAAAAAAAAAGTTAGTTGTAGTGAATACTACATCTTGTATCTTTATCTTTCATAGCCTTGTACTGGCTGCTTTTAATAACTTGGACCTAAATGCATTTCCTCTACTTCTATCTGAGAAGTATTATGACAATGCATGGAGGATAACCGGCAAACCTTTTCTATGTGTATTCATCTTGACCATTATAACTGCAGCTTTATCATCTCACAGGAAGAAGATGAGGTGCCAACTGAACCCACAAAAGAAGAAGAGCAGGAGTCTGCAGATGCAGCTGATAAACAGAAGGATAAAGAAAAAGGCACCACAGCAACAAATGAGGAAGAGGAAGGAAAAAAAGAAGAAGAAAAGTCTGAGCCTCAGGTAAATATATAAATGTTCCAAATAAAACAGCCTTGCTAAAGAACATGTTGTGACTCAACAGATGCTATTTATAAGTGACTTAATTTTTAACTGGTGCCAGCTGTGATATTGTAACATAGTAAATTAGATTGAAAAAAGGCACATGTCCATCAAGTTCAGCTTTTTGAAAAAAAACAAACAAACAAAAAAACACTCCTGCCTAATTGCTACGTGAGATAATATACCAGAACACTGGTTATACAGCAAGATAATCCTAACTGTGGTCATATGTGCATGTATAATTGTATTTTTAAAATATTTGTTAGTATAAATATATTTCCTATTATAATTGTCTACTGACTTAGTGGAAGAATACTTTAAAAAATGTATGATTACACAAAAGACATTCAACGGCCGTTAAAAAACAAACCAGAGACAGCGTTACTCTTACATTTCACACAAAATACTTCTGCTCCCCAGAAAAAAACTTTTATTTCACATATTCAACACAACTACAACACATATCGCAAAACACTGGAAAACTGGAGGCCCTTATGATATGCATCAAATTATACAAGGTTTGGACATGAGAGCAGCAATGGAAAAAATGGCAGCCAGGAACAAAAATAAACAAGAACATTTTGAAAAGGTCTGGGAACCTTACCTTACCACACCAAGACAAAAACATGTTACAAAGCATCTGACGGCAGATTCACATTAAGAGGCTAAAACAAAAGGTTTTACTACCCAATAACCCCCCTCTTGACCTTTAGAAGGCAAACCTGGTGTCTGAATAAGTTTAACCTTTTCACTGAATAAGTATAACCTTTTCACTTTATTACTATACTTTCTTCTACTTCCCATTTGTTTTTCTTTTTTCTTTTCTAATTTTCCTGGGATTATGGTACTACTGCGATATTTTCGAATTGTTCTTTTACAGAAAGTTAAGATACAAGTAAAGAGCAATGTTAATGTTAGCCAGAAAATAATTTCATAAATATGATTTTTCTGCTTAATAAAAAAAGTTAAAAAAAATCTGCAGTTTTAAAGTAAAAAAAAAAATCTATGATTACTAAAACATTTTTTTTTTTTTTTATTAAACACTTAATAAATGTATTTTTTAATTTAGGAGGAAAAGGAAAAACAGGAGACTGGTAAAGAAGAAGCCTCTGCAAAGGCCCCAGAGGTAGATGCCAAGAAACACACAGCACCTAAGAAGCAAAAGTTGGTGGATGATATTGGTGTAGAACAGACATTAAATGATATTCCAGATTTTTCAGAGGAAGAGCTAAAGAAAGCTTCAAAAAAGTAAGTAACAAAACTGAAGCAGCAAAATTAAAATAGAAAGGCAACTTGAAGTTATTACTTCAAGTTCTTACTGTGTTAATTATAGGCCTTTTTATTTTAATCATCTATTAAATTATTGTTAAATTATATTTGTGTATTCTTGCTACAGACTTCAGGACCTGACAGAAAGAGACCTCAATAAGCATGAGCGAGAAAAGGCAGCAAACAGTTTAGAAGCATTTATTTTTGAGACCCAGGTATGGCTTTTAAAAATGTTAATTCTTCTTAGATGCCACAAAGTAAAGTGTAATAAATTCCATCTTACTGAAACATGGGACTTAATAAATCTAATTACATTAATAACATTTAATTGATTAAATTAGTCTTCTGTATATCCCTCTAAGCAGCTTGTTTTGGTACTTCTCTTCTCTGAAAAGAAACCTGGTCTAGAATGACCTAGTGCACATTCATTGGTAGCTCCCCTTCTACATTTTTGAGGCCAGTGCGGTCTTTATTTTAAGAGCTCGTAGCCAATGCAAGCTTCACAAGAAAAAGTGGGTGCAAGCACAGAAGCCAAACTGTTGCAGCACTAGTTCTCACTGGTGCTGGCACAAAAAAACTATGCTGTTTAAAATGTATAAATGTACGGTATTGTTTGCCTTTAATTATTGTAATAATATATGGAAATGCTTTCTTAGAACTTGCATCTTTTCCTACAGGATAAACTCAACCAAGATGAGTTTAAACAGGTCTCCACAACTGAACAAAGAGAAGAAATCTCTGCTAAATTAAGCCAGGCTTCTACCTGGCTTGAAGAAGAGGGGTATGCAGCAATCACCAAGGTAAAATTGCACCCTGTGCTAAAAATCACTCCACTTTCCCTTAACATCTAAATTTTTAGCAATTACTGACAAACTATCTTTTTCCAGGAGGCCTCTTTATGTGTGTTAGAATTGTGTGACCCATCTAGTCAAGCCACCCTCCAACAAACTCCCAGCACCCCAAGAAAAGTTAGCTGCTAAACTAAATACAGTAGTTGCTTTATATCCCAGTGGTAGCCTTTTTTCTGAGGGGATCCAAATTATGTCGACAATTTAGCTCTGTGACCTTAAAATTAGTTAGAACAAATCATGCACCTTAAAGAATAAGTAAACCTTTTTTTTTTTTTTTTCTATGAGTAAAATGACTCTAAACAGCCTCCAGAATTACCTACCTTTGTCCCAGCATTCTCTCTGACCTGGTTCCTCAGTCAGAAGGTATTCTTTATCGTTGCTTCCTTGTGCAGAGTGAAGCCCCGCCCCCACTTCCTGTTCAGGTCTCTCATCCAAAAAAAAAAATGGCTAATTCACAGACTGGTTCCTGCTGCCTCCAGGCATGCGCAGAAGGCTCTCCACTCCGACAACCTTGTTGAATTGAATAGAGAACTGAACAGGAAGTGGGTGCACCACCACATAACTAATGAAGTTAGTGAATAACAAAGGGATCTGTTAGCCCTTCCCTAGTTAGGCATATTGTAGTGGTTGAGTTCTAAAGGTGTCCCTTAATAGTCAGTTTTAAGAGCCAGATTTTTTTTAATATAAGCAGGATTGTTGTTGCTAAATAAATACATTTTGTGGCTAGTTGAGGACAAAGACAAGACACTATGTTTGTTTATAGAAAATGTCTCAATTTTCCCATTAGGAACTGAAAGACAAGCTGTCTGAACTCAAAAAGATATGCAAGGCCTTATTCTTTAAGGTGGAAGAGAGGAGAAAGTGGCCTGACCGACTAGCAGCCCTTGACAGTTTACTGAATCACTCCAGCATATTCCTTAAGTAAGTGTCAAGAAACAGAGCACAGAAAATAAGATGATTGGGTTGGTGGCAAAAGGAAATGTTAAACTTTTATAAATGTGTTTTTTTTTTTTGGGGGGGGGGGGGTTGGTTTATGTAGCAGGGGAACCAATATTAACATTAGTTTAATATATTTTATGTATGTAATATTGTATGTTCCATCCTAGCTTTCTGCATTCATTTTTCTGTCTGGTGTTTTGACAGGAGTGCTAGAATGATCCCAGAAGATGATCAGATTTTCACAGATGTAGAGTTGGGCACTTTAGAGAAACTGATCTCAGATACCTGGGTAAAAAGAAACTGTATGCTTTTACAATTTATTACACCATGCAATGTGTCATGCACATTTCTCATGTGGATTTCTAATCTTCCCTTCTCCCAGACTTGGAAGAATGAAACTCTGGCTGAGCAGGCCAAGCTGTCACTCACTGAGAAGCCAGTGCTTTTGTCTAAAGACATTGAGATGAAGATTGGAGCGCTTGATCGGGAGGTGCAATACTTGCTCAACAAGGCAAAATTTTCCAAACCCAAGCCTAAGAAAAAGAATAACACCACCAAACCAGAGAATGCAGAAAAGAATGCTACAGAAAGTGAAGAAAAGATTATTCCTCCCACAGAAGAGAGTACACAAGGTAAGAAAGGGTAGCATTGCTAGCATCTGTCCCTTTCATAATCACATATTAGCCTTTTATAATTCTCCTTTACTCTGGAGTTTTGCCTTTTTTGTGTAAAGGCAAGAAACAAACTGCTGGTCTTGTATTCGTTTTTTGACACTTTCCCTTTACTTTATATTCTTAGAAAATGCCAGTAATCCAGAGCCTGTTAAAGAGCCACCAGTAGCAGAAGAGAAGACCGAGATTCCAGAATTAGGAGGGTCAGAAGCAGGTAATCCAGGGCACGCACAGGAATTTTAAGGCCTTTGTCATTTAGGAAGATGTGAGTATGTTGTAGATAAGTCTTGTGAACTGAAAAGAGCATTGGAATAGTGTTTCCTATGCTCTTAAGGTGCCCATACTCCTTTTGTAAAGCCATGGTACACATCCACAAATGTGTTGTTTGTGTGATCAGGCTTTGCTGGATCCCCGTTCTTTAAGTAAAACCAGGGTCTCTCACTTACACCTGATTGTCGTCCCATTCACTGAAGTTGCAAGACTCTGATTTCACCTTCAAAGTATATGATCATCCTAAGGATTCATTTACTTTTGCCCCACACAGATCATTTTTTTCAATAAATACATACCCCAAAATAATTTTTGTTCATCTGTTTAACTAAGGCTAGAGTAGCTCAAAAAGTGTGACTTCTTGCTAAAGGCATTGGGTTTGGATGGATTGGAGTCAGGATTTGGAGGAGCGGGGGCCCAGGCAGGCTTATAGGGCCCCACCATTCCTCATGGCAGCCATGTAAACACCCCCTGGGAAAAACAGCCTGGAACTGGTCTAATCAGGCCATACTCATGGACCAAATTGTAATACTTTACCACACTGTCATACAGTCATATACTGTCATATATCAATCCCTCTTTTCATCCGATAAACTCCGATTACAGTTCCCCATAGCAAGCAATAATGTGATTTTATTTTCTGACCAGTAGTAGACTTGTTGCTAGGATTAACACCTATGTTTTTAAATGAGCTCTTTTGTACTTGGTCAGTTAAAGCTCCTATTTTCCCTGTTCAAATAAATGTAAAATTGTCCATATACATAAGTTTTGTCAGCCCTAATGATTGGCTTTTGTTAAAAATGAGATACGGTTTTAATGTAATCACCCCCTCATATATTTAGTATATTTAGTTACGTATTTAGTTTAGTCTGGCCACAATTTAAACTTTGTTGATCTAGCAGACTTTTAACAATTTCCTATTCTTTACCGTTTATCCTTATGCCAACAGATGCCACATCACAAAAGCCTTCAGAAAAGCCAGACGAGAGCCACAAGACTGAATTATAATTGCATCTCACCTTCGTCTGCCTGTGTTGGCACACGTATTTATTAACATTACTTTTTTGTAATGGACCTTAATGTTTTCTGCCAACAGAACTGTTTGTTTTCTTTGTTCCTTTTTTTTTTTTCTTTTCTTTTTCTTTTTTGTTTTTTGGAAAACTGTTATGAAGATGTAAATTTCTGTCCTGTTGAAGAGCACTGTTAGAATTTTTAACAATGTTCCTTGTGTGCTTGTTGTGTTTTTATTTAACCCTTACATCAATTGTCAAATATTCTAATTGGACAGAACAGAATAGGCTACTAAAGAAATACCAAAAGCAAGGCAATTTCTCTAAATTCTACCAGACTGCCATACAATATTGGGTTATCATTGCATTTTCCATCCAAGATAAAAAGGGAAGTTACCCAAAAAAATCAGATGGCTTTTGCCATATCTAATTGTTGTTTGAAACCTGACAGATTCAATGTTTATTTAGACTTAAATAGGCAGTTCACCTGTAAGGTAACTTTTTTCATATCTTATAGAATGTCCTGTTCCTAACTACTTTTCAATTGGTAGTCATTTTTTTTTGTTTAATAGTTAATTATTTGCCTTTATCTCCAGCTTTCAAATGGGTTTATTGACCTCGGCAGCCAAAAAACAGTTGCTCTGTGAAGCTACAATTTTATTGTTACTTTTTATTACTTATCATTCTGTTCACACTGCCTCCTGTTAATATTCCAGTATCTCATTCCAACTACTGCCTAGTTGCTAGCAACTACATAGATGCTGAAATTCCATAGAGCTGAACAATAGATAAATAATCCAAAATCATTGTAAAAAAACAAAATGAAGACCAAATTGTTTCAGAATATCGTGGTCTAAGGATGCTAAAGTTAATTTAATGTAAACTACCCCTTTAATTGTGCATTCTAAAATCCAGAACTGATATTATTTGATGTGAGAATTGGCTTCCTCTGTTAGACCCTTTCTAACATTGGCTTTGTCTAAAAGGGGTAAATAAAAAAAAAAAAAAAAAAAAAAAACAAAAAAAAAAACTGTTATATGAAAAATTAGTGAGCAAACATCAAAATTCACATAGGTAGTTTTAAATTATGTCTTTTTTTTTTTTTTTTTGTATAATTCACCTTTATAAGTGGTTTCCTATTGAGCACAAAAGGACGTGGCAAAAGTAGCCCTCAGCAACTGCCCAAAAATGCACCCGTATTTGTTTACAGATGATAATTGCAGTGTTTGTCATTGTAGTCAGTGGAAAGTAAACTTGTGGTAGTTCTCCATGTTTTTTACTGTTGCTTTTTGACTAAACCATCATATAATTCTGAATAGGGACTACTGACTAACTCAAAAAGTTAAGACTTCAGCTCCAAACAAAGAATAACTGTGTAGAGATCTGTAGTATTTCAGTGTAGATAAACATTTTCTAACTGCTGTTCTTTCAAAAATCAGGGACTGGTATGCATAGAAGTGAGCATTAAACATCACACAATTTGACAAAAAAGAAACAAGAATACTTAATAAAAGTTAATAGTGTACTATTAAATCATGAATTTGACAAATATTAGTGGCCTGCAATATATTTGTAGTAGATTCATCGCACATCATGTAGGATGTTATAATCATTATTAGAACAAATTATGTTCTTTTTTTTTTTTTTTTTTTTTTTTTAAAGCAAAGAACACTCATTAAAAACATTGGTTAGTGAATTGAGTGAAAAGGGTGATGGGAAGATGCTTCGGAAATGTATGCATTAAAGTTGCCTTTACTTCAGTGTAAAGCCTGTTGCTATCGCACTACAAATATACTAATATATATATATATATATATATATATATATATATATATATATATATATATATATATATATATATATATATATATATATATATATACACACAAATATATACTAGTATACTAAAAATTAAGAAATAATGCACTGGAAAATGAGTGGAATGGTTACTCCGAGATCTTATTATGCCGTCTTCTTACAACCTGCTAAAGCCAATAGTTTTATAGAAAGAAGAATGATTTTCTAGCAGGGGTTTGCCATTACCTTTGATTTTTTATTCTGTAAAATATGTCTGCAGTTTTCTGGAAAAAAAAAAATAGCAAATGGCATCACTAACGGTCAGCTGTAATTCATTTTTAACAGCTTGGAATTATTTTTAGCACTTTTTTTTCTGCTTAAAAACATGGGCAGCAATTAAATTGTTGTAAGATATGGGCAGCTGTGAATATTGTAAATATGCAGTGGCACAAATAAGCGAGAACAGTTGGGACAAACCAGACCAGAAATGATTAATAGGCCCAGAGCTCAACGTTTTATAGTGAATAATGTACCACCTATTCTAGAGTAAAAGGATAATAAAAGCCCTGTAGAAAAGGGTATATTTTGCAGGTTATTCAGGGCTCTTGCAACCTCTAAAGCTCATTTAGGAATATGGGTTGTTTAGTATGTACTAACAATTAAAAGAAAACTACCCCTAAAAAAAATATATTGCATGAAGAGATTCATATGCCCTGCTTCATATAAATAAACCATTTTCATGAAAATATACTTTTTTTTAGTAGTATACCCCCAATAGTTTGTCCGCCTCCTGGAATCCTAGGTCATTTAACATGATATAATGATAAATATGATAAACATGATATAAACTGTTGGTTAAGTATTTATTCTGGGGGTATAGTTTTCCTTTAAATTCAGGACAAATAAGCAATGCAATTAGTACAAGTAATGTTCTGTAAAATAACTGCTATTAAGTTCTGGTACTTGTACCCCTGCATATATTATGGTATAAATAAAGTAAAAACATGGACATATGGTCCATGATAAAGCTTCATGCAACAATGGGCTTGCAGTCTGTGGTGTGCAAATAGATAGGTGGTATACACTTATGCTTAAATATACAAAATCCTATATAGCTTGCTCACCCTATCATATTGCATCTTAGTGGGAAAAGGTAATTTTTTTATTTTTATTTTTTATTAATGGAAGCAAATGCAATTCTAACCAACGTTCCAGATTACATTAAACATTTTCAGTGTCTAATTACTTGAACATATTGCTACTGAAAGTGGAAATATAACAGAATAGTACATTTTGGATAATGTGCTTATAGTCCTTAGGCAGACCTTATCTAGAATAGAGGGGAATTCTGAGGTGGAGCAGAAGGTGGGGGAGGTGGTGGTAATAGTGTAGTTTATTTATTTACAAATAACTTTAAAATCACCTTTTTAACTTATGTATATTGAAAAATGAATTTTTTCTTTCATTATGGAAAACAAAATGTGGGTGGGGATCCCTTTTTAAAAGTACCTGTACAGCATAGTTACCCATACTTTTTTCTTTAAAACTAATTGTTCATAACGCTGAGCAATTTGCAGATGAATTGGCCACTGTCTCAGGATGTCATATATAATTTTTATTTAATGTGATATCTTATGCAGGCCTTTAAAGAAACAGTTCATGCTGCTATTTTTGGGACGGAGGGGGGGGAAGAGATGCATTAATGAAATGTGAACCAAGGCTGGTCAGTTATAACTCAGTAGGGCAATACCAAAGTATTTTTTTTTTTTTAAATTTCAAAAAATATCTATATCAAAGAATATCTATAGTTGTGAACATAAACTTAAAAGGGTGTAGTATTAGAAGTGCAACATGTGTATAGAAATATCTGAATGTCCCATAATAACTAGAAATAGGCTATTTTTAGATCTTGTCTAAAGTTCCTAAAACCCTTGTTCTCACCAGGCCCACAATGTTGCACAACAAAATGCACCTTTGCCTTGCTGGTAGTTAAGAGATAAAGATATGATCAATTTAAAAAGGTGTAGAAATGTGTAAGATTTAGGCCTCATTCACAACAGCAACTCCACTACCATTTAGGGATAATGTCCCACGGAGAGATTAGTCGCTGCGATTTTTAAAAAGCGAGTTCCAGTGACAAGTCCCTTGTTTTGTCTACATACAGAGAATCGGCAGTACCTAAACCACCGATACTACTTCAAATTGCTTATTGCTATCGCTATGGGACCCTTTTTCGAGCGATTGTACAAAGAAAGCATTGTCATTCAAAATTATTGGAATTGCTAAAAATAAAACCCACGGAGTGGGAAGTCACTGTGATCTCCCCATTGCACTGAATGTAATTTCTAATTGTGGGTGGGGAATATGACACCTGGATTTGTGGGAAATAGAATCGCTCCATTGTGGAAATCTCTAGTAATTGCTTGTTAGGAAAAGATGAGCGACTTGTCGCTGGAACTCGCTTTTTAAAAATCGCAATGACTAAATCTCCCTGAGGGATATAAGACTAACCATGGTTGGACCAAATCAAACATTTTGACACGTAGGGTCACTCTAATTAATTGAGCATTACATGCATACAGGCAATTTTCTGTGCTTGTAATGAACAAGCCCAATGGGTGTATACTACATAGAATCCCTTATAATTGCAGTAAAACTGTGGCAGTGTCCTCATCCATTTGACATAGGTGCAATAGTTTCACTGCATTTCGAACATTTATCCTACATTATTAGGTAAAGGCCCCCAATTTGGCATGCTCGGGGTGAGATGAAACATGGCGCTTAAAATACATGACAAGCACAGAAAACTGCTCATGTATATGTACTCTATGGGGAAGAGTGCAAAATTATAACCCAAGCAACCCAAAAACTTGCAATAGTTTTTGTTGTCAGGGCAACACTTAGGGCTCTGGCACACGGGGAGATTAGTCGCCCGCGACAAAACTCCCTGTTCGCGGGTGACTAATCTCCCTGAGTTGCCTTCACCTGCCATCCCACCGGCGGCGCGATTTCGCGCAAACCACCGAAGTTGCCTCGCGAGGCTTTTTCCTGCGATTTGCGCGAAATCGCGCCACCGTGTGTGCCATCCCACCGGCGACTTACATTTTCGCCGGTGGGATGGCAGGTGAAGGCAACTCGGGGAGATTAGTCGCCTGCGAACAGGGAGTTTTGTCGCAGGCGACTAATCTCCCCGTGTGCCAGAGCCCTTAGATGCAAGAAATAAATGCATTAGTTACACAGCATTTTCTCATTTTTTGCTTTGAGACTGCATTCCTGTGAGTTGCTATACTGAACAAGCCCTCTAGCTCATTATGTTTCTACAGTGTTTCATACAGCTTCCTGCTTGAGTTAAATGGGTCCAGTTTTTTGCAATCAGACTGACGTTCCTTGGCTGTGCTGTTTCATCTTTGCTAAAACACAGGAAAATAATAAATTTCTCTATATTTCTGAAATCTGCCTGTTTGCCTTTTTAATTTGTTTAAATAAGTGGTGGCGGTGGGGTGACAGCTGTATCTGATGCTTTGATAAAGCATTTGTTACATTACTTCATTATGTGGAACATTAAGCCAGTGTGCTCAGATTTTTTTCACTGGACATCCTCTTCCATGCTTTTTGACCCATGAGAATGTCTCTCTGCAGTTTAATCTCAGTTTTCTCTAGGGCAGAGGGACTGAGGCAGACAATATAATGTAAAACCAGAAAAGGGGTTTTGTCCGATCTTGTCTGTAAAGACTCCAGGGTTGTTTCGGGTATCCTTAAAAGAACTACTACACCCCACCCCCAGCTATAAAAGCCCCCTTAACTGGCCTGCCTCAACTCCCACTCACTTCTTCCTTATAGCATACTCTGAAACTTAAAAAACTGCCTCTATTGTAAACCCCAACCGAAAAGAGCAGCAACGTACCTTGGCAACATCTTCCGTTCTATCGTAGAAGCTTTGGGTCTTAACGCCGACACGGACCCTGCTTGAGCCATGCGCAGTTGAAGGTGATTTCCTGATAGCCCCAACTGTGCATGCTCAAGCAGGGTCCGTATCGGCGTGGCCATATTAGTGGTTGCCACGGGTTACTGCTCAGGCCCACATTTGCCATTTTGCTATCACAGCAAATAGATATTTAGCATTGCTTCAGATAAAAATGCCTCTCTTCCAGTCTAAAGGGTGGGTCTCTTGTCTTTTATTTTTATGATGAAAAAAAAAGGCATCAGTTAATAGAGCTTCTCCAGCAGAATCCTGCATTGAAATCCATTTTTTTTTAAAAATATTTTTTATATTTAATTTTGAAATTTCACATGGGACTAGCCACCTTATTCATTTCGCAGGGTGCCGCAGCCAAGTGACTTGTGCTAATAAACTTCAGTAACACTTTACGGCTGCACTGCAAGTTGGAGTGATATCACCCCCTGCCTTTTCCCCCCAGCAGGCAATCAGCAGAACAATGGGAAGGTAGCAAGATAGCAGCTCCCTGACATCTGTATTGCTAAACGTGGTAGATCAGAATAGCCCTTAATAGTAAAAAATTCAAGTCCAGTTCGGGAATCCTACAGTTACACTGAGCAGGAAAAATAATAGGTTATCTGAAAGCAATTCTAAAGGTGCCCATACACCTTAAAGTGGACCTGTCACCCAGACATAAAAAGCTGTATAATAAAAGTCCTTTTCAAATTAAACATGAAACCCAAAATAATTTTTTATTACCACATCCATACCCATTACAAAAGCATTTTAAAATCCCAGCTGTCAATCATATAATGCTTGCCCCGCCTCTATGCCTTAGGCATAGAGGTGGGGCAGACAGTTACTTTCACTTTCAATTCAGAACTTCTTAGATGTTGCTGCCCTCCTCACATTCCCCCTCCCTCCTCACCATCTAATTGTGTAACCAGTGCATAGGCATGAGCATCAGGTCCCCCATACTGGCACAGAAACAAGATTTTGGCAGGATGCAATGCCTGCTTTGATAACAGTGTCCACAAAATGGCCCCTGCCTGCTTGCTGCAATTGTGAATTCCAAGGCTGAAGAAAATAAGATTCAAATTATTTATATAGTGTAAGTAAAGTTTATTTTGCTTGACAAACACAAAAAAAAACAATTTGAAATTATTTCTTAAGGTGACAGGTCCGCTTTAAGATCCGCTCGCTTGGCGATGTTGCCCTGGCCCTGGGGCCAAACGATTGAATTATATTGACGGGCATAGGCAATGTCGGTCCGGGGATTGCATCAACTAGCCGATGCGGTCCCCGATCCGACTAGATTTTTAAACCTGCCCGATCAAGATCTGGCCGATTTCAGGCCAGATATCAGTCGGCAGTGCCCATACACGGGCCGATTAGCTGCCGGATCGGTCTAAAGCAGTGCTGTCCAACTTCTACGGTGCTGAGGGCCGGAATTTCTCTAGCATACATGGTGGAGGGCCGCTAATGGAAGCCAGTTTTGACCACTCCCCTTTTTGAAACCACAACCACTTCAAACCACACCTATTTTATCACAATGGTGGTAGCACAGCAAAATCCCAAATGCTTGGTCCTTACAGGGGGGATATCAACCATCATTCATATGTGAAAGAATTATGTCATATTAAGATATACCCTTAAATTCCATATGCCTCCTCCTCCACTGTGGATAGCAGAGCAACCCCCAGTACATAATTACACACCTTAGGGACCATTTAATGGCTATTTCCAACTGCTAACAAACTCCCACAACAAACCCCTGCCAGGTTCACCTCCCACAAGCAGCATAGGGCAAGCAGAGTATGGCACACAGAGGCAGCATAGGGAAGGCAGAGTATGGCACACACACAGGCAGAGTGTCATACTCTGCCTGCCCTACCCTGACTGTGTTTGCCATACTCTGCCTGCCCTACCCTTCCTGTGTGTGCCATACCCTCCCTGACCTATGCTGCCTGTGTGTGCCATACTCTACCTGCCCTTTTCTGGCTGTATGTGCCATACTCTACCTACAGTACCTATGTCTGAGGTGTGAAGAAGTGAACAATGGGAGTGATTACAGCCTGAGCCTGAGGTGTGAACACTGCAGGGGGTGAACAATGCAGGTATTAAAAGGTGTGAACAACACAGGGGATTACATTTTTAAACAATACAGAGGGATTACAGCCTGAATCTGAGGTGAGAACCATGCAGGCGGCCAGTTAATCTCAGTACTGATACCATTTAATGCTTACTCAAAGGTAAGCCATCAAAGCAGCCAGACAGGTGGGGGGCCACACAGAGGGGGGTCGCGAGCCGCTAGTTGGACAGCACTGGTCTAAAGAATGCAGCTGTGTAGCCACGGGGGCAGCCATTCAAAGGAGAAAAGGCACAGGCACTTAGCAGATAACGGATAAAACACTATTGTATTCTACAGAGCTTATCCGTTATCTGTTATGTAACCTGTGCATTTTCTCCTTTTTTCCAGCTTGAATGGCTGCCCCCGGGGCTACACCAGCTTATATATAAACTATAGTAGAGTTACTGTAGGAAACGCACAACTTTTACCAGTGCAGGGCAACAGTACATTACATTTCATTTACTTTAAAACTCTTATATTTTTTGGTGTTACTGTTCCTTTAAGGGTGAAGACACACAGAGCAACTAGTAGCAGCTACATGTCATTGCTACTAAAAAAGACAATGCTGATCATTTACTGATAAGTGTCTCTACGTGTTTTAGCAGAGGCAATTCTCAATTTCAGGCATTTAATAGCCGTCACAAGTAGCTGCTATTAAGTAGCTCCGTGTGTCTTCACCCTAATGTCCCTAATGTCTAGTGTGGGCTACTTGTGAAAGCTCAGACCCAGGCACAATACACTGAGATGGCTGCCTACACAATATTACAACTAAAAAAAAAAAAAATATTTGTTGGTTCAAGAGTAATATAATGGTAAAGTGAATTATTTTAGATGTAAACAGTGTAATTTAGAAATAATAAAGTACACCATAAAAATAACAACAGAATCTCTTTAAAGGGGAGAATCCCCTGCCAGCACTGGTCTTCACCAATGCCCTTTTTGGGCCCTGGAGATATTTTGGCTGTGGGACTGACTTCCAACCTGAACACTTTGGAGTTAGGACCAGAGTAAACCAAGAGTGAAAGATTAACTTTGGTCAATTTCACACAGCCTTAAAATTAGCCTTTGATCTGTATTTTGTCCTGAATTGCCAAAAATTTGCCCATTGTGTGTACAAAAATACTGGGACCATTTGATACCACTGTGAAAAAAGAGCCGGAAAACTCAAGATTACTTGTGGTAAATTTAATCTATTGTCTTCTACTAAATTGGTGGTTGTTTTGTCCCTAATTTGTGCAATAATACTGGGAACCTCCAATATAAAACCTAAAACAATTACTTTATTTGACCTTGCCATAGTTTGCACAAAACTCTTTTTTTTTTAAGTGGGAAGACAGGTTCTTATGCAGCAGGTAGCGTTTTTAAGAAAACATCTTTTTTGAAATTGAACTCTGAGCAGAGACCAAAAAGGAACTTTTGGTTAAGTTTTCAGAGCAGAGGCCTCTAATGACATTGCTAATTATTGCCATTAAATTGGGTGTTCTTTCTCAACACAAATCTCTTGTAAATAAATATTGTGAGCAGAGACTCCAGTGGAAGCTATTGGGCTCTTGCACCCACCAGAAAAAAAGTTATTTTTATTTTCGTTGTTTCCTGTCACAAGAATGAAATTTGGCGAAAAGAGAAAGCAACGAATCACTTAGTTGCGGCCAACTATTGGAAGCTGAGATGATTGTCAGCAACGGGCGGGTATAGTGGGCAATCAACACGAAGAAAAATGTATTTTTTCTGTTCCCTGACAAACAAAACTAGGGGATGTAAGGGAAGTAAAAAAAAATACATTGTAAGCCGTCAACCACATCCTGGTGTGTATTAGTAACCGCTTACATTTACGTGTTTTAAACATCCTCATCACTCCCCCTAGACTGCTAAACGCTTGGCATATGCGCTTATATACTGGCAGTCGTGACGACAGAATCTCGCGAGATAAGGCTTGTGACATCGAGAATAGCGGTCTGTCAGAAGTGAAGGAGCTGGAAAATAACGGCGAGTCGGGATTGCGGGCTGTGTTAAGAGATTGAAGACTGTACCGCGAAAAGTGGGAGTTTTGGGCGCTACGCCAGACTAGAAGTAAAATGTAGTCCACATACATATGCGTGCATAATGACAATTACATGCATGTGTTTGACAGTGGAATCATAAATGTGCTTATTATTCTCTCCCAAAATTAACCCACACTACACAGTGGCTTGTTCTTCTCCATTTAATAATTATGCTGCTTCTTTCTAATTGTTAAAGGCTCTTTACCGTTTCAGAAACGTATGAATGCAGGCTATGGCTATTGACTCTTCTATGGTTATTTTTTTCTTTTTTGGGTGGGGGCGGGGAACGTCTAGGTGAGACCTATGAAGATATGCATTGGCCAGAGAGAGCAGGGTGGCGTGTCTAATTACCAGCACTTTGCTCATTGTATGAGGAAAAAGGAGGGTTAAACTGCTGCCATTTTCTGAAAGTCTCTTACAGCAGTATGATTAGCTCTCCTGCTGTGTATGTTACTTTTCCCACAGCAGTGGCTTTCTTTCATTTTTAGTTGAAGACACCTTTAAATGGACAGCATTTTGTCCCAGTAACACTATAGTAACCACTATATAAAAACAGTATTGTCCAGTTTGGCAGGTAGGGGGCAGAATGCTTGCCTCTCAACTCACTTTAATGCTAATTGCCTGGACCCTGCTGGTGCACTTCTGGGTAAAGTAATTGTCACAATTATCATTAAAGGCAATAGGGAAAAAAAGCCTTTAAACTGCTTAAAGTTTGGCATTTGATCATATTTTTATAGTGTTCTTCATTGTAGTTCAAAACTTTCATTGACAAAATCTTGTCATGCAATAACACAAGATTTTGTAGGATCCTACAGAACTTGATCCCAATAAGTGTAACGTAAGTCAGAGCAGATTGTGTGTTTATGCATGTACATCTGACATTCAGTGTATTTCAGTAAGAAGATAAAGGCTTTCAGGTGGATGCAGCATGCAGTGTTCCTACCGACTGGGCAAATCTACAGATCAGATTTTTATATTTTGTCCCATGAAACTACATCCGACTTGTAGGATATGATGTCAGTCAGACACCATCCTACAAAATCTCCAGTGTAGTTTATAGGGATGCACTGAATCCAGGATTTGGTTTGGGATTCAGCCTGTTTTGGCAGGATTCGGATTTCGCCGAATCCATGGTCCTGGCCAAACCAAATCTGAATCCTAAAAATCATGTGACTTTTTGTCACTTAATCACGGAAGTTGAAAATTTTTCCCAAATGTAACCCTTCCAAAACCTAATTAGCATATGGTAATTAGGATTTGGTTCGGTATTCAGCCAAATCCTTTACGAAGGATTCCGGCCGAATCCAAAAAAGTGGATTCGGTGCATCACTAGTAGTTAAGCTCATAAACGTCATTCTCTCATTGATGCCTTAACTATAATAATTATCTTCTTAGGGGTAGGTAGGTTACATAATTTTCATTTCTGTAAGGGTAATGTCCCACTGAGAGATTAGTCATCTACCACAAGCAACTAATCTCTCCAAAATGCCTTTTCACCAGCAACAAAGGGAATCACCAGTGCAAAGAACTACACATTGCTTCGGTTTTCCGAAGTCTTATGAAGTTGCCTGCAGGAGGAAACTGCGTTTTTCAGGGAGATAATTCATCCACAGTAACCGATTTATTGCAGGCCACTGATCTCCCCTTGAGACATTACCCTTAGGGCTAAACTATCCAACACAATCTGATTAAAATCTCATGTATAGTTGGGGCCTTTAATGTGTGTCTATTAATATTCATGCTGAATAAGTAATAACTGCTGATTTACAAACATGGGTGGTAAATTCACCAGTGCAGTTCCACATATCAATCAGTCATGTCTTTGCTTTGATTTTCTAACTTGTAGCATACTGTTCAAGCATGTTGTCTTGGAAATGGACAAGGAAACCTAGATCTGAACACTTGTGGGTACAAGCAGGCAGAATAATATGTAATTAGATTTTCGATTGGTGTGCTTTAACCTACGCCTCAGTAACATGAAAACACTTGTAAATAAGGGCTGATTTATACAACGCTGTATGCTGCCCCTTCCCCTCTTCTGCTGGCTGCAACTTTTGTCCGATTGCTTTCTCTCTGCATTTGATTTACATTGACCTCTGTAAACCCACTAAACAGAATGTTGTTTGTCTGTCAAAGCAGTCAAACACGTTCTGACCAACTGACATAGATAGTTTAATAAATATGTCAACCTGTTAAAGGGGTGGTCCACCTTGAAGATAACTTTTCGTATGTTATAACATGGCCTTATAACATGGCCAATTCCAAGCAAACTATATAATTTTTTTTTTTTTTTATAGTTTTTGAATGATTTACCTTTATCTTCTTACTCTTTGCAGCTTTCAAACAGATGGGTAACTTACCCCAAGAGCCAGAAAATGTTGCACTATGAAGCTACAGTTTTATTGTTATTGTTACTTTTTAGTACTTATTTTTCTGTTTAAGTCCTCTGCTATTGATATATATCAGTCTTTCATTCAAACCACAACCTGGTTGCTAAGGTAATTTGGATCCTGGCAACCAAACAGCTGCTGAAACTCCAAACGGGAGAGCTGCTGAACAAAAACTAAAATAATTAATAACTGAAGACCAGTTGCAAATTATCTCAGAATATTACTCTCTACATCATACTAAAAGTTAACTCAAAGGTGAACAACTCCTGTTAGAAAAGTTTTCATACATGGGGAAAATATTGAACTGCTGCAATTCTTTCATGATTCCCAAGTTTGTCATTTGCTAAATCTATCCAATAAAGTTATTATAGTGAGGATGATCCTGTGTGTGTTAGTAGCAGAACATGCTTAGATGTTGTGCAAGAATGCATGTGCATCAAAGTGCCCTTTGATACAGTGCTGTGCTTGTCAATTCTCTGCTTAAACATCTACAGTTTTGGACCTTTATACAGATAAGTACAAGCTGCTGTTATTGTTGTTCTCAAAAGACAGGTTGGACAGAATGTGCTTTGATAGTAGCAGTTCCCTCCCCCTTACCAATATTGTGCCTCAGGCTCCAAATATATTGAACTTTGAAGTAGAGCAAACAGTGGCAGGCACTTTGCTATCTATTACATATATGATTTATTAGACTGAGGCATAGCTAATGTTCCATTCCCATTTGATGACAGGATGAGTGTTACACCACACCAAGCAATGTAAATGCTGCAGTGTTGCTTAAGGCTTATGGCACACAGAGTGTAAATAGGTCCCTGCTGCTTTCCTTTCATCTAATTGGGAACACTTGATAGCACCAGGGCTGAATCTAATGCCAGGGCACTTGTTTATGTACCCTCTGTAGTATGCCCCACTCTCATTAAAGGAGAAAGAAAGGTAAAAACTAAGTAAGCTTCATCAGAAAGGTCTATGTAAATACAGCCATAAGCACTCACAGAAACACTGCACTGACTTCTCTGAAAAAGATTAGTTGTGTCTGTAATTCCTGTGCCAGAGACACGCAGCTTTCTGTTCTCTGCTCTTTCCTGCTCCCCCCTCTCTCAAGATTGCTAAGAACTCACTCCCCCCCCTTAGGAATGTGGATCTGAGCCAATCAGCAGGAAGCTGACTCATAGTCTAACTAACTAACTGAGCATGTTCACTTGGTCTGGGTGTCTGTGCAGGAGTTAGGCATTATGGGAACTTTCTTTACACAGCTCAGCGTTTTTTCTTCCTGTTTGGCTTCAGATCTTCTGAACGGGAGAAATATGGGGAGACTTAAGGGCACTATTGAGACAATTGAAGGTATGCATGCAGCTTGAGATTAACTCTTGACTAGCCTTTCCTTCTCTTTTAACACCCTCCCACCCAGCTTCTGACTTGACCAGCAGCAGTGGTACCAGTGTATTGACCTGCTGCCCTACTTTGCCTAAAGAGCAAGTGCAAAAAACTGCAAAAATATTTCTTAGCAGTGAGCCAAGGTATGTGTAACCTTGAATGACTTTTGATCCCCGTTTATTGCCACTTTTACCTTATTGTAAGTTCCCTGCCAGATCACAGGCAGATGGGATGAGTTGGGCTGAGGCAGGTCTGGACAGGAATTCAAAATAGACCCTGGTATTTCAATTACACAGTGGACTAAACAGCCCCCACCAGCCCACTAAATAGTGACTCTCTACTATGGCATCTTACAGCAGTCCCTCTGGCATTTGCCCAAAGATTTCCAGTCCAGGGCTGGGTTGAGAGTCCACAGCAGCTGCCAAATCACAGTTCTGTGCTCCCAATATAGGATGGGTATGACTGAAGAGACCAACTACACAGAGGCATAATACTCTAGCCACCCTCTTTGCTGAGATGTTTGTTTACTAAATGGTAATCACAGGGAAAATTAAACTTTAAAAGCCTATTTTTTTCAAAAAGGGTTCAAGAGATATATTTAAAGTGTCTTGACACAAACAAGTCATATAATGGTATTAACAAGCACTTACAGAATTATCTTGCTAAACACTGATAACCGCAATGTAGTGCGGAACATTAGTGGCTCTTACTACTTCAACATGTTGTGGGGGTCTCTTCACCAGGAAATATAAGGGCAAATACACACGGTGCAATTAGTCTCTTTTAAAAAAAGAAAGCTCTGTTGGGGAAATATAGCTCCCATAAGAGTCACCGTGACCAAGCGCGCCCCATTTGTGTCATTCTGATTACTCTCTGTTGCAGCAACTAATCATCCCATGTGTCTTTGCCCTAAGGGGGCGCTACATCCGGAGGTTTAAGGGCAACTTCCTTCTGTTCAATACTAGTAATAACAAATATGATAGCACAAAAATCCTCAAACTGATCAATTTCATTAATGCCAATAAAGTAATTAGTTAAAATGCTAAACAATAAATATGCATTAAAACCGTTTAAAGGAGAAGGAAAGGTAAAACCTAAGTAAGCTTTATCAGAAAAGTCTATGTAAATACAGCCATAAGCACTCACAGAAACGCTCTATCAAAAGAAACAGGATTTTTAGTCTCCTTCCTTGTCTCTGTAATCCCTGTGACAGAGTCTGTGCCTCTCTCTCCTCTCTTCCCTCTCCTGCTCCCCCCTCCCTCAAGAATGCTAAGATCCCCCCCCCTTAGGAATGTGTGATCTGAGCCATACAGCAGGAAGCTTCCTCATAGTCTTACAAACTGGCAATGTACAGGGGTCTTGGTCTTGGTGCAGGAGTGTGGCATGATGGAGATTTTCTTTACGGAGCTCAGCATTTAGTTTTTTTCTATGAGGCTTCTCATCATCTAAACAGGAGAAATATGGGGAGACTTAAGGGCATTATTGAGACAACTGAAGGTATGCATACAGCTTGAGATTAACTCTTTATTAGCCTTTCCTTCTTTAAAATAGTGAAATTGGAATTCTGCATATATATAGCATGCATATTCATGCCCCCGAAAGTTTCCCACCACACCCCGTTAAAACCAAACTCACCAAACTCCTACCTAAACCCTGCCCATTACCTGCAAGCTTAACCTTATCATATCCATGAACTGGACTAAGTCTGTCTGGGCCCCTGCTTGGATGTTATAGGACTCCTAACTAAATTGTCTTCTGAGGTGCTTTTACCTGTGTTTATGGCCAAGGCAGTAAAAATCAAACTGGCATATACATATATGCAGTGAGACAATATGGCCAGTTTGGCCACTTTGCAGTAAAAGGTCAATTATTTCAGACTTTGCAGCATATATATTAGCCATGCGAGAGGAAGTACATTTGAACTTTTTCATAAAAATGAAAAGATTACACTAGCAGTCTGAGCAGAACAGAGAAGAAGAGTCAAAACTGTCTCCGGTCAGCTAATTAGCGTATATTGTTGCTGGTGATTTAAAAAAACTTTATTATGCCGTTCACCAACAGGGTTAAGTACTAATATTTCAGCTCATACTTGCCCTTTGCTATTTTAGCAACACTGTCATTTTGCCTGTGGAATACGGAAGCTCAGCATATGTTATATTTAGCCTCAACTTATTCGTGACTTTCTCTTGTTACAGATGATAGAAGGGAATCTTACATGAAGCTGACTGAAAAGAGGAGATCCATACATAAGGTAGTAAAAAATTCTTTAATATTGGTTAGCTAGCATGAATTTAAGGATAATAGTTCTTCGACCATATGCAGGTACCAGGCTGCAGTTCAAGTCAGCTTTTAAAATCTTTAAAAGCTTTTTTTTTGGTGCAGGCAATGTTGGACTGGGATACCAGGGGCCGACTAGAGAATATAAAGAGCCCACCAATTATAAGTTACCCTGTAAAGCCACTTCTTCTTGCCAAGTATGTTCACGGTTGTTAATAGACAAAACATTACTGCTTAAATTAACTTTTAGTCAAAACTTTAATGCTGAAAGTTTACTTTTAGTATGATGTAGACATCCACAATCTAAGACTATTAGCAATTGGTTTTAATGTTTTATTTTTAGAGGATTTTGAATGATTTAGCTTTTTGTTTAGCTGCTCTCCAGTTTGGAATTTCTCAACAGCTATCTGGTTGCTATGGTCCAGTATACCATAGCAACCAAACTGGTTTATATGAGAGACCGGAAGATGAATAGGAGAGTCCTAAATAGAAAGATAAGTAATAAAAAGTAACGATTACAATAAAATTGTAGCATCACACAACAGTTTCTTGACTGCCCCCATCTGACAGCTTTGATATGTGTGTGTGTGTATATGTATGTATGTATGTATATATATATATATATATATATATATATATATATATATATATATATTTATTTATTTATTTTATACAGAGATATTAAAGCAACCAGCATGGCAGCTTTCACAAAGGCAGATTCAGCACTAATTCTGTATAGGCAGCTGTGTGTTGTTTATTAGATTGTGGATAGCACTCACAGACCGATGGAAAGGTCATATTATGTGGTTGGTTTGGGTAAATCTGTTAGCTCTTGCTCTTCCATTTACACTATGCAAATTCTTCCTGAGAAACCCGCTGTAGGTGCTTTATAATTAGTTGCCCCCCTGAATTCTCCTGCATATCTTTGCCAATAAATTTGACATCTGTCTTTTTCAGAGTGGCAAAAATAGGAATACTGGTGGGAATAAATAAAAACACAAGTAAAAAAGTTAGAAAATAATTATTAATCTGTGCTCCAGAAAGGGGTAAGGTCCACTGCAATGCAGCCTAATTGCTGCACAGTGCTGAGAGGTCTTAACATTATATATATTTCAGCAAAAATCTCCAATACATGCACTGGCACTGCATTGCCTTTTTTTTTTTTTTAACTTTTTATTTATTGCCTTTCTAATGTTTCCCTTGCTGATATGCTTCCTCTTTCCTTGTCTCCATTATCTGTTATATTGCTTTACCCATTGCCATTCTTCTCTCCCCAATTTTCTAATCTCCCCTATATCCTTTTTGCTTTTTCTCTAGTTAAAGTCTTTCTTCTCTTATTTCTTTTTCTACTAACCTTCTATATGCAGGTTCCTTTTAATGTGTCTCCTTTTAGTGCTGGACTTTTGCTGAATCCATTATCCCCATCTGCCATATTCTTGTTACAAATGTTTCGCACTGCACACTCCTTAAAGTTTTGAACAGTGCACAGTGCAGTGTGATTACAGAGTGCTCCAGGCTTACAGCTCCCCATACCTTGCTTTTTGGCAGGTGAAGAGAGGCAGGTAGTGCTTGGGGAGATGCTAGAATCTCAAACTTTTTAATATGCTTGGAGTGCCTGTGCTCACTGCTTTTTACTACAGTATATAATGTAATTTTGTTGCCAATACCCACATTGTTTTATTGTATATGGTGCTTAGCCTGCCAGTATTTTCTTGCCTCTTACTGCTTCTGGTGCTGTAATTTATTGTTCCCTGTGTATACATTTGGTATGCCAATGCCTCTGCTTCTTACTATTTAATGTTCTTTATAGTATAGTACTTGGGGTGCCAGATGATGCCCTTGTTGGATCAGTACCCACTGCTTCTCTCTGTATGTAGGACCCACTGTTCTAATTGTATATATGATGATATGCTGATTCTATTTACCGTTTCTCTGTTGGTATAATGTGCTAAAGATGACATTTACAGTGTCTTCATGACAGTGAGTGCTGCTAAAACATGCAGATAAGCAGTCTCCTACACTCCATGAAAATATAATGTGCTGATAGAGCTGGGCGGTATGACCAAAAATTTATATCACGGTATTTTTCAAAATTATATCGGTGTCACGGTATTTGACGGTATTTTTTTTTTACCCCATTTCCTAATAAATTAGAGAATAATTACTGCAGTATTGAAAATCAGAGTCAGGCAAGCGAAGGATCGGCAACAGAAAGTCGTAAGGTAAATCAGGCAGGCTTAGTTTCCCAGGTAAGGCACAACGTCCCGCGGACAACGGGAGGCGCGAGACCGTGCCACACGGGTGAGTACCCTGACACCCTGGTATTGCGGTATCTGAAAAATGAATATAGTTTTTAAAAAAAAACACCGGTATTCGGTATTAAACGGTATATCGCCCAGCCCTATGTGCTGATTTATCAAAGTCCGAATTTTGGATGGCATGGTAAACGGCGCAAAACCCTTTCTGACTTTGAAACTTCAATGCATGATTTTGGAATCTTTCCATAGGACTCTGCTGCTCCACCCTGGCCAAAAGATACGTTTGTTATCGTACAAAAAAATCGTATCACGAAAAAGTCTTACTTTTTTAACAATATTATCATTAACAGTATGAACAGTTCTAAACTTTCAGAAAAATACGAATTTTTTGTAATCGTACCCATTCGGACTTTGATAAATCATCCCCTATGTCTTATGCAGCACTTGCCATATAAGTGTGCACTCTAAATGCAACCCTGAGAAATTATTCATACCCTCTTGGAATCTCCCATCAGGAATCTCTCTCTCTTTAACTTTTTTAAAAGTAAAGAAACTAAAACTTATTTGCCTGGTATATAGATTTCATGTTTCATCAATTTCTTAGTTTTAGCAGAAATTTAGTAACTGCTGCCTGTTTGGTCTCATAATAGGTCCTATGCACAGCAACCAGCCATCTGATGTCTTAATGCATTTATAATCCTAATATCATGTTGCTCTGGATTATCAGACTTTAAGCAAATATTGCCCTCACTGCTCTGGTTTGGCCATAAAAAGTCTAGTAAAAGAAAAATTGCTGCTATGCGCACCACCATTTCCTAGCACCCCCAACTAAAAACATCATCTACTGCCTATGGATACCGTGCCTGCCAATGTATGCAGAACAGGGAGCAGGAGTTAGCAGATCAGCCTTTTCTCTGCCTGTATTTGTACTCCGGCAGAGAATATGCCTAGGGGCTGATTTACTAACCCACGAATCCGACCCGAATTGGAAAAGTTCCGACTTGAAAACGAACATTTTGCGACTTTTTCGTATGTTTTGCGATTTTTTCGGATTCTGTACGAATTTTTCGTTACCAATACGATTTTTGCGTAAAAACGCGAGTTTTTCGTATCCATTACGAAAGTTGCGTAAAAAGTTGCGCATTTTTCGTAGCGTTAAAACTTACGCGAAAAGTTGCGCATTTTTCGTAGCGTTAAAAAATCGCAAAGTACCGATCATTACGAAAAAAACGCAATCGGACTCCATTCGACCCATTCGTGGGTAAGTAAATCAGCCCCCTAGTGTGCCACTAGCCTTAGGCCAACGGGGCACAGTTCTAGTACAGGCAAAAATTACTGGTACTAGTGATATCAGCCTGAGCCTGTCAGCAGATGAGACATTGGGTAGCAATAAACTAAGTTAAATGGATGTTATAGCTGTCTGCATAGCATGCCAAAATAATTTTTTCTGACTTTTTACAAGTTAAAACATTAAAAATGTACATGTAGAATGTACATGTAGAGCCATTTGTATAGGTGTGTGTGTTTTCTGTGGTTTTATATATATATATATAGGGGTTAGCAACAATTTAGCAACTGGAGCCTTATCTAGTTTGTTCTGTACATATGACCTTGCAAGAAATCAAAGTGCATCGGCTTCAAGTACTATACTCATCTATACAATCTTAGACTTTCTAACAGGTTTTATATGACAAAGCAACTGAAACACACAATGATGTCTTATCTTTCACACAATGTCCAAGCATTTTTTTCTGCTAGGCAAAATTACTGCAGAACCGGCTCCAAAATTATGAGCAATGTACTGTTGTTGGACTGAGCAGATGGTTTTAAACACTAACACAGAAGGTGCAGTGGCCCATACAAAATAATTAGATTTGCACTTACCAGACCTGTTATACCCCCCACAGCCCCATTCATGTAGTTTGTCCCCAGTGCTTGCAGAGTTGGTATCTAGCAAGGGGGTTGGGATATGTTCCAACAAACTGGGGCACTTCTTACATTTTATTAACACATATTTTGCAGCACTGTGTAATAACAGGCTGTATACATCAAACATATAGATTATATACAAAAATATGACATAACAAGATGTAACACTCAAGAGCCATGAATATTTTGTAAACAATAATCTTATAAACTCCATAAACAACGTACCCCCATTGTAAAATATATAGATATTAGTCCAGCATTCAGCCTTGTGCTTTTATATGGTCATGAACTCAGTGACTTATGAAATTCTTGCTCAATAGAGCTTACAGTCTAAAATACATTTGTCCTCAGTCTGTCAACCCAGCCCCACAAGTGACATCAACTCCAGACACATAGGGGAGGGGAACTGTAGTCAGCGAGTGACACCTGTACATATAGTATGTTTCATTTTCATTAAGCTGTATGTATTTGTATTATCACCTGCGTATCCAGTTTCTGGGGTAGGACATGGTTGTCTGTGCTTTTTCTGCTACCTTGGTTTAAATGAAGAGTCTCACTTTTACTTGCTCAACCTGCTAGATGTCTTGTACATGTGACAATTGATAGTTAATCATTCTCCCTTCGTAACTGTAGGGCATGCCTGACTGCAAACAAGCACCTAACTACCTGCTCAGCAAAGACACTTGTAAAGTCCTGCCCCTTGTTTGTCCCTGCCCTGCTCCCTCCTCATTATAGGCTGTTTAACTAGCAGTGACCTGCAGAGTGGCTTCTTTCCTGACTGGGGAGAGGCCTGGCATTTGTGAGCTGGTCAGACCTATATATACACATTCCGACTAGAGCTTTACTTGCTTTAAATGTCCACGTGCCCACTTTGAACTCAAGTCTACCTTTGTCACTAGGGTCTCCGAGCTGGTGCAAGGCAAGATGGCAGCGCAGGGACAGGGTTATGGCTACTACCGTACAGTTATTTTTTCCGCAATGTTTGTGGGATACACACTGTATTACTTCAATCGGAAGACCTTTTCCTTTGTCATGCCATCTGTAATGCAGGAGATAAAACTGGATAAAGATGATCTAGGTAAGTGGTTTCTGTTCAAAACCTTCACAGCATATATTGTATGTTTTCATGTGATAATGTATTCACATATTTGCATTAATGTGCTATTTTTCTCAAAGTATATTTCCAAATTGTATGTTCTTAGTTAAGAGAATTAAAATTTATGAGCATTTAAAGAACCCTTTACCCCAAAACTGTTTTTGTTTAGAAAAAGAAAAATGTTATTCTAAGGAACTTTACAAAATACACTAATGGAAGATTTTCTGTGACTTTAAGTAGTTGTAAATAAAATTGCTGTTCAATACAGTATTTGTTCATTTTTGTTCACTTGGTCTGACTCTTGATACAAAATAACAGAAATCCATTCTTCTCCATATCTTTTAATCAGCTACTTCTGCTACATTGTTTCAGGAGTCAGAGCCAGGCAATCGGACAATGTAAATAACCAGATACTTTTTTTTAGGGATTTGGCAACATCACGTCATTTTAACTGAACAAATTAAGGTGATTTTTTTCCCTTAGTCATTTTAAGGCGGTGGGTTTTTCTTCATTTGCATACTCAAATTAGGATTGGAACTCTTTTTGGTGGATTCGATATTCGGTTGAATCCTAAATTGTTCATTTGGTGCATCATTATTTTTAATTTTGTTTACAAATAACTTTGAAACCAGAACAGTTTTTTTGGTATAGGACCCCTTTAATAAAATGTGATCAAATACACCAACACATCATATACTGTATGTTTTTATGTGACGGTATCTAGGAATATGACTTAAGCACCATTTGTTGAAGTATTATTTCCCCCAGTGCAGTTGTGGCTGAGAAAGCCTGCTCTCTGGATGGGGGATCACAATAGTATAAGTAGGGATGCACCGAATCTGCTATTTTGGGATCCAGGTGAACGTTGAATCCTTTGTGAAAGATTTGGCCAAATACTGAATGCTAATTTGCATACAGAGCAGCTTAAACACGCTGAAAAATTTTCAACTTCCGTGTTTTTAAGGATTCGGGTTTGGTTAGGCCAGGCATGTGGAGTTGGCCAGATCTGAATACTGCTGAAAAAGGCCGAATCCTGAACTAAATCCTGGATAAGTGCATCCCTAAGTATGAGTTCAAAATGTTCCCCCTCAACTGCTGTATTTGTCAGGGCACACGCATGCACACACAGAACAAGTTTCTTAAAGCCCAGGACACTAACTCATTATGTGCATGTGTTATAGAATCCAGGTGACATGCATGCACATACTACGCATAATCAGGATTCTATATTGCATTACATTTGCATATCGAGCAAGCTAATACATTTGTTCAGTGTACACATGCATGTGATCCACCATATACTGTTGTTTCACACACAATGATATTGGTTATAGTTGTATTTTTAAACTAAGTTAACAGAAAAAATACAGAAAAGTATACAGAAAAAATAATGCAGAAAAGATATGTCTCTGATTTTTGTAAAATGTAAAGTTATTTTTTTCTGTAATGAACATGTTGTGTCTATGGGTGGTTGATACAGTTTTGCTATTTTATTAACATGTACATTTTCTGTCCCTATTATAAGTATTGGCCCTGCAATTAAACTCTTTATGTGTATATACCCCAAGGGGCACATTTACTGATCCTCGAATCCGAATGTGAAAAAAAAACGGATTGGAAATTAAAATTGTGATTTTTTTTCGTCGGCGTCACAATTGTTTCGTATTTGTTGCAACTTTTTCGGCGCCGTCGTGACTTTATCGTATTTTGCTTGATTATTTAGTCGCCATCGTGATTTTTTCGTATTGCGCTATAGTAAACTGCAGAAAAACCAATCTGAATTTTTCGCAACGGCGACGAAAAATATACGATAAAGTTGTAACGGCGACAAAAAAGTTGCGCAAAATATGAAACAATTGCGACGGCGACGAAAAAAATCACAAAAATACAGATCATTACGAAAAAAACGCATTCGCCCACTTTCGGACGTTCGTGGATTAGTAAATGTGCCCCTATGTCCTCCTTTATATATACAAGGAAGCAAAAGAAAGAAAATAGTTGTGGTATTGGTCTCCTAAAGACATATTTCTGTTTGTGCTGCTTTGTGTATATAGACTTGTTAAGCTATTTTGTATTGTTTCTCACTAGCCTTGGAGTTGGAGTCTTTTGTTTGCATCCAATATCGTCATCTTTATTTAAGTTAACACAAAAGGACTTATCTACCAAGAGACGATAGGCTGTAATCTGCTATGGGTTGGGCCAAAAAGTCAGACACACTAACGTTCAGGGCTGAAACGGCAGATATAAGATGGAAACAATAGGATTTTTACCTCCTTCTGCTGATTCAACTCTGAAGGCAAATTTTGCTCAGGTGCCTTCTATGGCACCCGATCAAAATCTTTTAACCCACCCGATCGGTGAGTCGACCGATATCAGCAGCCTCCTGCGATATATTGGTCGCCTCGCCGGCTTGCCATATATGCACCAAATATCGTACGAAACAAGGTTTCATACGATATTATCGTTGCGTGTATGGCCAGCTTTAGGCTAGTTTTCCAAGGTAAATACCTCCTAAACACTAATGCATGTATGTTTCAAAAAAATTTTTTTTTTTTGAAAGCTATATATGCATTTTATGATGAAAAGTGAACCCCCCTTTAAGATGGTTGCACACAAGCTGATTATTTCATGCAACAAAAGGCTGGCAGCAGGAAAAACCAGGGTGTCCTATGTTCAATGGTTGTGTGTTTGGGTAATTGGTTTCAGATGAATCTTGCTTTTTGAGTAAGACATGCCTTTGCAACAAAGGGAGTGACCAGGATATCATTGCTGCCATTTTTTTCAAATTGTCGGGTAACACTGAAGTGATTAGATTAGATGTAACAATTTTAGTTAAGAACACACGTGTACTTCACTTATCATGCCTGTGGTATGTGCCTGTACAACAGGCTGTATAAAATGCTGGCAAAGCAGATTAAGTTTTCTATACTTTCCTGTAGGTGTGGATGTCAGTCAATTGCACAAGCTGGGTTAATGAAAGAATCTGTCTGCTGATACTACATAGTGTCACTGACTTGTGATCAGAGTTTGAGTAACATATACCTGGGCTTAACATTTAAATTTCTGTAATGACAGATGATGCATTTTGGTGCTGCAACAAAGCTCCCCAAATATCCTTTCCATAGCAGGTTGTGTAAGTCACTAGAGGTAAAACACTTTAATCGTGTAATCATAGATAACGCAGGGCGACAAAATGTAATTGTTTGTAATTTTCCTTGTTCTGCATAGAGCTATTAGGCTACTGCCCCACAGGGCTAATCCTCGGCCTGTGTATAAAAGCAAGCTGAGAATGGTTAGGGATTTACTGGCTCCTGTTTCTGCACCTAGGTTGCGACACTTCCTCTTGGTCCAGACAAAGGAGCAACGGAGGCCGTCTGACTTGTGGCCTGTTATATGCAGCCTGAAAATAAGCCACTGTGACAGTAGCCTTAGGGTATTGAATCACAGTGGCGGTAAAAATGTTACCATGGGCGTCAAATTTCCTGAGAATCTACCCCTTTGCTAACAATTGAATTTCTGCAAGAAAATTACTTGCAGTATTTGGCTTTATCACAGGGGGAAATGCCTTCTTTCTCATTTTCCCACAATTAAACTGAATCGCTGCACGTAACGTAAATCTGCATTTTCATGAGATTTGGTGCCCATGGTAGCTCATTTTTACCACAACCAACAAGTCTTCCTATGTTTCATTGTCCTTTATGCTAGAGGTTAACATTTAACTTCTGTTTATCATTGTTAGAAAACACTAAAAGCATTGCACATTTTATCTATTATATGCTATGTATATAGGTGCTCTACAGCCTAATTTCAGCTTAAAGGAAAAGTAACACAAAAATTTTTTAAGTAAAAAATCTATGCGACCCTGCCCCAAAAATTGCCCTATCCTGCAAACCATTTATTATTTTGAATTCTGTAGTACAAAATACCTGTTAAAAGTTGGCTTCCGGTCATTTGAAGAAAGGCGATGCAGGTGAAGTATCAGGGGAAGTGTCCACTATTCGGCCTAGCCTGACTCCTTCCTATACAGAAGGAAGGCTAGGCTCGATCAATTGATCGCCGCATAGTGGACGCTTCCCCTGATACTTCACCTGCATCGCTGTATCACCTTTCTTCAAATGTCCGGAAGCCAACTTTTAACAGGTATTTTGTACTACAGCATTCAAAATAATAAATGGTTTGCAGGATAGGGCAATTATTGGGGCAGGGTAGAATAGATTTTTTACTTGAAAATTGTTTGTGTTACTTTTCCTTTAAATGGCTGCCTCATAGCTTTATAGCAGCATATTTATATTATCTGTAGTAGTGCTTTTAAAGCAAACATGATTTTTACCAGTGCAAGCAAAAAGTACAAACAAAAGTTCAATGCACACAAGATACACTCATTATTCAGTGTTACTGGTCTAACAAATAGGCCTCCAAAGATTTTAGCAGCAAGCCTGCAATCCACTATATGTGCTTACACAGTGTAATAATATGATTGTTTAATCACCACAGGTCTGATCACCAGCAGCCAGTCTGCAGCATATGCCATCAGTAAGTTTATTAGTGGAGTTCTGTCTGATCAGATGAGCGCTCGCTGGCTGTTTTCCTCTGGCCTTTGCTTGGTGGGTCTGGTAAACGTGGTATTTTCCTGGAGTTCCAGTGTGTCAGTTTTTGCCATTCTTTGGTTTTTTAATGGACTAGCTCAAGGACTCGGCTGGCCACCATGTGGAAAAGTCCTGCGCAAGGTAAGAAAAGAAAAGGATTATCATATATCGCATTCATTTTGTATGTTTAAGACAAAACAAAGTTGCAGGTGACCAAAAGCTGCAATGGACCCCACTGCTACCAGTCTATTGATATTACTTTTGAATGTGACAAAGCAATTATTTTTCAACAACCGCTCTATAAATAAATTGCAGAAATGTATTTGGAACTTTCCTTGGCCCCAGGTATTGAGAAACATTTCAAACACTAGATTTATATATTATTTTATTTACCTTGTGTGATTGTATGAGCAGTGAGCACAGAGTGGTTGCTGTGCTTTCAACATCTTCATGCTGTGTTGACAGAAGAGCACCACAACAAAATATTTCCACTGCTTGCATGTGAAAAGTTGCTGAAAAATCAGTCACATGTGGCTTAAAGGACAATGAAAGGTTAATATAAATTAAAAGTAAGTCTAAAGGCATTCTTTTTAAGTACTTACTGCATATCTAAATTCCCAGATCCCTGCTTGCATCTCTGAGATATGGTGCTGGCAGCCTACAGCTGTGTGAAGACTACAGTGACATCACTGAAATGTCTCTTGCCTTCCTGTAGGCTGCCAGCGGCAGCAGCCTTCCTATTCTCTGAGCATGTGTGTAACTTGATCCTGTCTCCTGTTCTGAGCTACACATGCCCACCAGCCAATCAGAAGCGGATCTGGCAGAGGGGAGGGTATGGGGGAGGGAATGAAACACATGTGCAGTATGAAGCAAGGAAGGGAGAATACCTTGTTAGAGATGGCCGCCTGTTCTAGAAAATGTGAAGTAAGTGTGACTGAGTAAATATTTGATTAGGTGAGCCAAAAGTGTGGCGTTTTTACTAAACAATAGGAGGACTATTGGGCAGTATGCTTTTTATATTTTGACTTGCATTCTCCTTTAATGCAATTTGTGAATATACTGCTTAAGTCAACAGGCTGAAAGCATATTTCCATTTCTGCACCTTCCATTAAACTCGTAACATTTAGCCTGAAGAAATACCATAAGATATGGGATAAATGGCTAGACTGGGTCACCTAAGCCCCAACCCCACTGGATCAGGTTAGGGACAGGTCTACTAGGACTCGAATGAGTCAAATATAATGTAATGAGCTATGCTATGCTATGCAATAATTGTTTATGTATTTATCAATGTGTAACTAATACTACCATGCTATTACTCATGCAATGTACATACTGTGATTATGATGCTGTACTCAATAAACGCCTGAAGTTAAAAAAAAAACTCGTAACATTTAAAGCCTAATGTGTTTAATATTTCCTTATATGACTTTATGAACAGAGAATTCCTGTTCACACTGCTCTTAGTCATGCAGGGAACGTTTTCCTGTTAACTCTGTCCTTAAAATTGTTTTTGGAGTAGTGTAAAAGGAAGGTTTTTATTAGAACATAAATATAATCTATATTCTTATACAGGTATGGAACCCCTTATCCGGAAACCCATTATCCAGAAAGTTCCAAATTATGGAAAGGTCATCTCCCATAGACTCCATTTTAATCAAATAATTCACACTTTTAAAAATGATTTCCTATTTCTCTGTAATAATAAAATAGTACCTTGAACTTGATCCCAACTAAGATATAATTATCCTTATTGGAGCCAAAACAATCCTATTGGGTTTAATTACTGTTTTAAATAATTTTTTCAGTAGACTTAAGGTAGGAGATTCAAATTACGGAAATACCCCTTATCTGGAACCCCAGGTCCCGAGCATACTGGATAACAGGTCCCATACCTGTACTAAAATTTAATTAGTGGAAGGTTTTTTTTACCAGGTCTACCCATGCAGGAACAATAGGTGTCATCTGCCTCATCCATCACATTACAACAAACTTTACCTCAGAATATATCTGATGAGCAACTTGATCTTATTCAAAAGTAAAATCTTGCCAACCAACCACAGGAGGCATTCTCTTAAGGGCCATGACACACAGGGATATTTGTCTCCCGCAATAAATCTGCACTACTGCAGGCAACAAATCTTCCAAAATGCTTTCCCACTGGCAATAATGTAAATTTCTTATAAGAAAGCATATGCCTCGCTTTGTGTTTTAGAAGCCTCGCTCAGAAAGTTAATGTGACTAAAGGTGGCCATAAATGTAGATTTCAAAATGATTTTTTTTCATTATCATACGATTGAGCTTATCATTAAACAATTGTTTGACCCTTCCGCTTTCACAATTTGGTCACTTGAGGCACCAGTTTTTTTTAATTCTTTGCGTTCTTTCACTTTAGGGGCTTTTCCGGGGTGGGGGCACTTTTAGTTTACATCTGTTATTTTTTTTTTTTTTTCATGGCAAGCTTAGCTTTCAAAATATGCTAGAATTTTTGTGTAATTCCTCTTCTGAAACAAGAAGGCTTCTGGATGTCTAAAAAATTAAGAAAAATATTTTCTATAATATAAACACACATATATCTGAAACATTAATTATATTATGTATGCAAATACAACTGATTTGTAAAGTCTAATGTTTCCTGAATTCACCATTACCATATATGCATAGTTTTATGAAGATTTCTTACTAGTATAAGTCAAAAACTCCCAGCAGTACAATACCAAATATCCAAAGCACTGCTCCAGAAAGCTGCATACTTTAGATTTCAAGGCCACATATTTACTAACCGTAGGTTTACCCTAGATAGCTATACATTTTTGGAAAGAACAGATTCTGACAAATCCAGAATACAAACTACAAAGTTGCAATGCTTTTTATAAAAAAAAATTAGTCCACATATGTCAAACACAAGGCCTGTGGGCCGAATCCAAGCTGCAGGCCTTGTCGTGGCCCTTGGCGAGCGTGTCTAACCGTCTGACTGTATGTGTGCGAAATATAACTGTAAATAAAGGCCTCTTACTGTTTCTGGAGCAGAAGCGACATTGTCATTGCTAGAGAGGTCTTAAAGGTCAAACTCTACAGAACAGTGGAACAGTGAACACAACATGGTCTCCTTTGAGATAATGTTGAAGAGACAGCTCGTAAGTAACTAAAACACTCAGTTTTAGACATGCAGACTTAAACACAGAAGGAAAATGGAATATCTTTAGGCGTTGCTTAGCAAGTATACAGATCAGTATATTCCCCTTGTAAGCAAGGAAAGGCATCGCAAAGCAAAACTTTTGTGACTGCATAAAAGTATTAGTGTTGAAGTTGGTAAAAAAACGTGCTTTTAAAGCATTCAAATTAGCTGGAGGCTAAAATAGAGATGAAAAGGGGTATTGCAGCTAGGAGTAAAAGGAATCCAAAATTATTTTTTAAATATGTAAATAGTTAAAAAATGAAGCAAGAAGGGGTGGGACCCATATTATCAGGGGGTCAGTTTGTTGATGCAAATTTTGAACCCTTATTTTTCATCTGTCTATAACCGAGGAGCCAGCTAATGAAGGCGTCCCTTTTAGTAGACCCAATTCTAGTAATATAACTACTAACGCATGTGTCACTCAGGAGGAAATTCAAAAGAGACTTGGACATGTAAAGGTAAACAAAGGTCTAGGACCGGATGGGATTCATCCCAGGGTATTAAATGAGCTTAGCTCTGTGATTGCCAAGCCTCTCTACTTAATTTTTCAGGATTCGTTGAGGCCTGGCATGGTGCAGAGAGACTGGCGAATTGCTAATGTGGTCCCGTTATTTAAAAAGGGATCCTGTTCTCAGCCTGAAAACTATAGGCCTGTTAGTCTGATATCAGTAGTAGGAAAGCTTTTGGAAGGGGTAATAAGGGATAGGGTACTTGAATACATTGCAGTTCACAATACTATAAGTTTGTGCCAGCATGGTTTTATGCGTAACAGATCTTGCCAGGCTAATTTTAGTCGCCTTATATAAGGAGGTGAGAAGGAACCTCGATGCTGGAATGGCAGTGCATGTCATCTACTTAGATTTTGCTAAAGCGTTTGATACAGTACCTCACAGAAAGTTAATGATAAAATTGAGGAATATTGGCCTAGAATATAATGTTTGTTATTGGATTGAAAACTGGCTGAAGGATACATTACAAAGAGTGGTGGTACATGGAACATTTTCTAATTGGGCCAGTGTGGTTAGTGGGGTACCGCAGGGGTCTGTACTTGGTTCTTTGCTTTTTAACTTGTTTATTAATGACCTGGAGGTGGGCATAGAAAGTACTGTTTCTATTTTTGCTGACAATACTAAATTGTGCAAAACTATGGGGCACATTTACTAACCCACGAACGGGCCGAATGCGTCCGATTGCGGTTTTTTCGTAATGATCGGTAATTTTGCGATTTTTTTCGGCGTCTTTACGATTTTTGCGTAAAAACACGAGTTTTTCGGCGTCTTTACGATTTTTGCGTAAAAACGCGAGTTTTTCGTAGCCATTACGAAAGTTGCGCAAAGTCGCGATTTTTTCGTAGCGTTAAAACTTGCGCGAAACGTCGCGCCTTTTAAGTTTTCACGCTACGAAAAAGGCGCGACTTTGCGCGCAAGTGTTAACGCTACGAAAAAATTGCGACTTTGCGCAACTTTCGTAATGGCTACGAAAAACTTGCGTTTTTACGCAAAAATCGTAAAGCCGCCGAAAAAATCGCAAAAAATACGAAAAAATCGCAAAATGTTAGTTTCCAATCGGAATTTTTCCAATTCGGATTCGAAATCGTGTCTTAGTAAATCAGCCCCTATAAGTTCCATGCAGGATGCTGCCACTTTGCAGAGTGATTTGATAAAACTGGGCAGCAAAATGGAAAATGAGGTTCAGTGTTGACAAGTGCAAAGTTATGAAAAATATAAATGCAAGTTATACAGTAAATGGTAGTGTGTTGGGGGTATCCCTAATTGAGAAGTATTTGGGGATTTTTGTAGATAAAAAGTTGTCTAATTCCAGGCAGTGTCATTCTGTGGCTACTAAGCAAATAATGTACTGTCTTAAAAAAGGGCATTGACTCTGGTAAGGCCTCACCTTGAGTATGCAGTGCAGTTTTGGGCTCCAGTCCTTAAGAAGGATATTAATGAACTGGAGAGAGTGCAGAGACGCGCAACCAAACTGATAAAGGGGGTGGTAGATTTAAACTATAAGGTTAGAGGTTGGGGTTGTTTTCTCTGGAAAAAAGGTGCTTGCTTGGGGACATGATTACATTAGAGGGGATTATAGGCAGGGGGTGTTCTTTTTTTACCATAAAAATGATCAGCGCACCAAAGGCCACCCCTTTAGATTAGAGGAACGGAACTTTCATTTGAAATGAAAGTGGGTTTTCACGGTGAGTGAAGTGAGGTTGGGGAATGCCCTTCCTAGTGATGTTGTAATGGCAGATTCTGTTAATTCCTTTAAGAGGGGCTTGGATAAGTTCTTGAACAAGCATAGTATCCAAGGCTATTGTGATACTAATTTTACAGTTAGTATTCATGTTGGTATGTATAGTTTATGTATGTGAGTGTATAGATAGCCAGTATAGTTTGTGTGTGCTGGGTTTACTTGGAAGGGTTGAACTTGATGGACTCTGGTCTTTTTTTCAACGCTGTGTAACTATGTATATGCTTTCACTGTTTTCAAGTGTTTTCAAGCTGTACTTGGTCCTGCAAATAATTTTGCGATGTCCTATGGACAATTTAAAAGACATATATACAGTACATTGTGTTGGTCCCTAAACTCGGGTAACTGACAGCACTCCTGAGAATGCTACTCTGGGCATGTTCTGAGGCACAGATCTTCACTGTTAAAGGGCTGTGGTGACAGTGGCCTGGCACAAAAACCCAAAACATAAATCGCTGACTGCATTAGTCTGTGCTGTATTGGCGAGGGGCAGGAAGGGGGAATCCCATAGGTACCTCCCCTGACCCCTAACTTGTGCCTAATTTTGTGCTCTTTGCACCAAGCGCTGGATTGTTAATATGCCGCTTGGTGCAGAGAGCATCACTCCCTGACTTGTTAAACACAAAGGGGAGAGCAGTCTTGTAGCTAGTGGATAATTTAATGACCCCTGTTGTGTAGCAATTCTTTTGTGATATTTTAAAAGGATACTGTCTTAATTTTTATGATATAGTTTTTATTTCTAAATTACACTGTTCACATAGCAAATAATTCACTCTACTATTTCAAATTTTATTCTGGTACCAACAAATGTATTTTTATTTTTAAGTTGTAATATTGATGTTTAGGCAGCCATCTCAGTGCTTTGTCTGAGCTTTCAAAAAGAGCCAGCGGTACACATTAGAACTGCTTTCAGGTAAACTATTGTTTCTCCTACCCCCAATGTAACTGGAGGAGTCCCAAGCCGGACTTAGATTTCTTACTATTGAGTGCTATTCTGATATCTACAGGGAGCTGCTATCTTGCTACCTTCCCATTTTTCTGCTAATCAGCTGCTGGGAGGGGGGTGATATCACTCCAACTTGCAGCGCAGCAGTAAAGTGTGACTACAGTTTATCAGAGCACAGGTTATATGGCTGTGGCACCCTGGGAAATGAAAAATATGGCTAGACCCATGTGCAATTTCAAAGTTGAAAAAAAAAATCTGTGTTTTTGAAAAATTAATTTCAGCACAGGATTCTGTTGGAGAAACTCTATTAACTGATTTGTTTTGAGAAAAATATGTTTTCCCATGACAGTATTCCTTTAAGTACAGTAGAACTTTACAAACAAAAATGCCAATCTAAATGCCATATATTCCACTGGCCTAAGGGAAAATAAAAAAAAATCCTACTTGTGTTTAAATTATAGTTATATGGGCTCATTTATGGACTTAAATAAATGGTTTACTTCTTTTATATACTACTCTTATTAACAAGGTACAGTTTCTGCCCAAGAGAGTGGGCAGTGTCAGTGACTAAAAATGGGTTGGAAGACTTTGAAAAATACTGTGTATAATAATTAATCCAAAATGCAGTTTGCTTGTCATTTGGGTCGGAAATATTTTCTCCTAACTGTCAGACTGAATTTGCTTCTGCTGAGGTTGGAAGGGAGGGGTCACCTATATTTGGATAAATTTGTAGAGCATTTTGGCGGGCTTAAACGTAAAGGTGCTATCTCTTTATATTATCTAACCTATAATAGATCTATAATACTTTCTGCACAGGTTGGGATCCACATGCAATCTCTGAATGTGAATCTATGCTTTATACTGCTTCCTGTTAAGTACAGAGTTTGTAATGTACGGATAACTTTAAGTTTTAGAATCCACTGCATTTCCACAGTGCAAGAATAAATCAATGCTTTGATTTAGTCCTGTACAAGGGCAATTTGGCCACAGTTGAATCTGCACTTCCGCAGACTACAAATCTCCCTGTGTGTTATTGGCCTAAAGTTAAAAAAAAATTATAGAAATGTGTGTAGAGATAAAGCTAAGAAAGTTAAGTTGAAAAAGATAAGGTATGTTATAAAAATGTTTAGCCTTTTTTTAACATATTCCCTTACCAACCATTTCTCACAGTGGTTTGAACCTTCCCAGTTCGGCACTTGGTGGGCAGTGCTCTCCACTAGTATGAACTTGGCAGGCAGTCTTGGCCCCATCATAGCTACTCTGGTAGCTGCCAGTTACAGTTGGAGATCCACATTATCCCTTTCTGGTCTGATCTGTGTGGGAGCCTCTGTCCTTTGCCTTATACTTATAAAGAATGAGCCTTCTGATGTGGGGCTGAAAAACATAGAACCTGGGCCCAAAAAAGGAAAACAAGGTAAGTGGAACTGCATAAATGTACGATTTTTTAGTTCATAGTCTGCCAGCCAAGCTTTTTATTCCTGCTGCTGCAGTTAGTGTCTTGCAAAACTATTTTCAATCTTTCAGTTGTTGGATTACAGACATTACTTATATACAGTATTTTTCCAATCATTATTATTATTGATTACATGCTAATTCAAAGGAATTTGTGCAAAAAAGGGATGGTTGTGGGTATTCTTTAAAGACATCAAAAAATACTCAAAATGCCCTAAGTATTCAGACCCTGCATGTTTTGGTTGTATTACATAGTACCAATATTAATAATGAATAATAACTCCCAACCAGTGGCTTGTAAACAACATGTTGCTTGCCACCTTCTTGGATGTTGCTCCCAATGGCCTCAAAGCAGGTGCTTATATTTACAGACTTGAAGCCAAGTCTTGAAAGCACAAATGTTAAATTCACATTTTGTATGGCACAGCCCAAATAGGCTTCCAGATTTTTATATATATGTTCAAACAAAAAATCCAACGTTTCGAGCACTGACTGTACTCTTCTTGGGTTTGTCCCTGAAGAAGAGTACAGTCAGTGTTTGAAACGTTGGATTTTTTTCATTAAAACTTTTTTCATCTACAGGGAGCTGCTATCTTGCTACCTTCCCATTTTTCTGCTGATCAGCTGCTGGGAGGGGGTGATATATATATATATATATATATATATATATATATATATATATATATATATATATATAATCAAATTTATTTTTTTTTAATATTAAGGAACGCATTTTTTGCACTCTTTCATCAAGAATTAGGAAATTCATGCACATTTAGCCTTTTACTAAAGGGACTCTATACACCCCTTTGCAATATTCGCTTAATGAATAAGGCTTACCAGCCCACTGTGAAGCCACTGGTGATGTGCTGCTTAAGGGCGATGGCACATGGCAAGATTTGCTTTCCTTTGCACTTTCCCATGATTAAGCTGAATTACCACAAGTAATGTGTTTTACTAGCAGTGATTTGAAGGTAAGTAAAGTTCAAGGTATTTTCAGATTTGTCGCCCGTGGTAGAGAAGATTTACTCACGGTAAAGGAGAACGAAAGCTTGATTAATTAGACAGAAATGTTCTATATTAAAGCCCCTCCTGAAACGCCACATTTACATTTTTATTATCATTACCTCCATGGCAAACTTCAACCTTAAAAATTCTTATTATTTCAGCTTTTGCAGCTGCAATTTTAATAACTCCTTTAAAGGAACAGTAACACCAAAAAATGAAAGTGTATAAAAGTAACTAAAATATAATGTGCTGCTGCCCTGCACTGGTAAAAGTTGTGTGTTTGCTTCAGAAAGTCTACTATAATTTATATAAATAAGCTGCTATGTAGCCATGGGGGCAGCCATTCAAAGGAGAAAAGGCACAGGCACATAGCAGATAACAGATAAAACACTATTGTATTCTACAGAACTTATCTGTTATCTACTATGTAACCTGTGCCTTTTCTCACTTTTTCCAGCTTGAATGGCTGCCCCCGGGGCTACACAGCAGCTTATTACATAAATGATAGTAGTGTTACTGTATCAAACACACCAGTTTTACCAGTGCAGGGCAACAGTGCATTATATTTTTATTACTTTAAAGCTCTTTCATTTTTTGGTGTTACTGTTCCTTTAAGGGGTAATTGGTACATTTGGTATTGGTAGTTAAAGAACTAAAAGGAAGCAACTAATGTCAGTGAAATTGTTGTTAATCCAAAAGGCTGTGTATTTTAGATCCAGCTCTACAGCTACCTGATGAGAAGGGTTTGAATATTTATTTTTCAGTGAATAACTGAGAAAGTACAGATGCACGAAATATATAATTATTTTTTTTATTCCTTGTAATCCTTCACAAAAGATTTGACCCAATAACCAAAGCTTGACCCTACTTATATAGGGTTTATAAATTATTAAAATCTGAAAAATATAAAAAAAAATTGGATTGATTGTGAGCAATTCACAGTTCAAATTTAGGTGTCTAGCTCTTTAAAGTTACCTGATTTTATGGGTTCGGATTCAGTGATATTATAGGTTTTGTCTGAATCCACGAAAAATTGCTTGGATTTTGCCAAATCCAGCACTGAATCCTGGACTCGGTGCATCCCTAAAAAAAAAAGTAAATTGAAACATTTTGCTTACGTAAGTAGTCATGTCTTTTTTTGAATTATTTTTGAATACTGTGTTAATTTATCCCAAGCACCATCTTGTATGCAATTTTACCTAATAAATTTTCCCTGTTTTTTTTGCAGCTTCCCAGTCTGGTGATGAAACAACTCTAAAGGAGTTCTTGCTTTCCCCGTACCTTTGGCTACTGTGTGCTGGATACCTAGTGGTATTTGGAGTAAAAACCTGCTGTACAGACTGGGGACAGCTTTTTCTCATTCAGGACAAAGGACAGTCTGCCCTGATAGGTAAAAGACCTAGTCACCTCACTGTATCTCACATTGTGAACAATGTCCCCTTGATGTATGTATGTATAACTTTATTTATAAAGCGCCACAAGGGTACGCAGCGCTGTACAATCTTACAATATACAAAATTACACCCAGGAAGGACAAGTGTTACAATAAATACAATAAATAAGTATAAATACACAGGTATGAGTGCTATGTGGTATGAGACAGTAGGAAGGAGGTCCCTGCCCCGTAGAGCTTATATTCTGATGCTTTATATATATATGTGTAGTATTGATTGACTAAGTTTATCAGGCCCATCTGCTCTGTGCTGAATTGCTTGAGGGGGTGCAGTTGTGGATTACCAACTGGCATTAATCTTTTCATATGAATCTGCATGTTTCAAGGCAAGCAATAGATCAGTATGGCCTATCCAGTTTATCTCTTGTTTTTTTGTCATATGTGTTCCTAGATTTTAGCTTATTTCAACTGTTCTCTTCATTGTAGGCAGCTCATACATGAGCGCCCTGGAGGTTGGTGGCTTGGTGGGCAGTATTGCAGCTGGTTTGTTGTCTGATCGAGCTGTGGCTAAGGTAAGAAATTATTAAAATGAGCTCTTGTAAGGATTGTTGCATACCTCCCAACTGTCCCGATTTTTGACAGCTCAACCGCAGTCCCGGATTCTTAGGCTAATGCCACACTGAGCATATGGCGTATATTTTCCGTTTGCTGAAAATATCACCATACGCTCCTACCTGTGCCTGCACCTGAATTAATAAAATACTCTCGGGTGCAGGCACATTTAGCCGATATCCGCCAAAGATTTGAAGTCTCGCGTTTTTTGGTGGATATCGGTTACATGTGCCTGCACCCTAGCGTATTTCATTTATTCGGGTGCAGGCACAAGGTAGGCGAAAACTACAGTAGTGGGGCATATTCTCGGCAAGCGGTTTTTGGCTTGCCGAGAATACGCCCGTGTGGCACCAGCCTTACTGAAAAGTCCCTCATTTCCCTTTGATCTTATGCAATGAAGCTAAAAAAGATACAAATTTAATGAAAAGTAGCTTTTGCCAGAGAGCCCAGAAATCTTAATGAGCGTCACCTGTACTTTTAATTAAATAAGTGGGCTTTTGGCAGAGAGCCCAGAAAGGCAAAAAGCCCCACCTGCACTGAGATACAACTGTAACTAATAAGCTAAACAGGTCTCTTGGGGGAACTGAGACTCACAGCTTAAAGGGCAATTTCACCTTTTTCAACAAAACTGCAATAACACATTAAACAGGACCCCAAAACCCCCAGAAATGTCTTCAAACTTTAAATAACCTGCCAAATTTAGTCAAATGCAAGTAGTATTTCACTGCGCTGTGCGCAGCATTTATTTTTGTCCCTGTTTCCGTTTTCAAAATGTAGGGAGGTATCTTGTTGGGCTAAGCATTTTAGGGAAAAAGAACTAACAGAAGACAGTATAATATATTTTCAAGGGAATAATTTCAAATATTTCTTGTTATGCCTATCTGTGGTAATATTTTAGCTGCTTCTGAGAGATTATTATTTCTGCCTTCCTGTCCTATTTTGTTTTCTGCCTATCTAGGACATTTTCTTATTTATTGGTGGCAGTTACGCCTTGGAAAACACTTTCCAGGGTAGTCCTTTGGCACACATGGTGTTTTATCTGCTTAAGTGTCCCTTACCAGTCCTATACAGGTATAGGACCCCTTATCCAGAATTCTCGGGACCCAAGGGTATTTCCGTAATTTGGATCTCCATACATTAAGTATACTAAAAAATCAATAAAACATTAATTAAACCCAATAGGATTGTTTTGCAACCAATAAGGATTATTTATATCTTAGTTGGGATCAATTACAAGGTACTGTTTTATTATTACAGAGAAAAAGGAAATCAGTTTTAAAATTCTAAATTATTTGATTAAAATGGAGTCTATGGGAGACAGGCTTTCTGTAATTCGGAGCTTTCTGGATAATGGGTTTCCGGATAAGGCATCCCATACCTGTATTTGTAGTGCTTACGTTTTTTCAGAACCAAATCTGCCCCTAGTGTGTAGGACTGATGGACACAAAGGACAGGTTTGAAATGGATCATTTTTTTCAAAGTTCCAGTGGAGAAAATGCCCTGGGTGTCACAGGGCTAAGGCTAACTATTAGGCTGATGCCACACGTGGCATTTTTACGCTGCGTATTTTCTGATTCTCTCGGCGGCTGAAAAACGCACAATATCATCATCCATAGAAATAACTTGAAAAGACTCGAAGCAAACCACACAATGCGTAAATACGCTAGAAAACGCCTTACCACAGATTTTTCAAGCGTATACACAAAGGCAGCTGCTAGACCTAGCGGAAATACGTGGCGTTTTTTACTATTTCGCACTATTAGCACCATGGAAACGGGATTTGCTACGTCACCAGTACTAGGCTGAAAAACGCCATAGTCAGGGGCTGTGTGGCTTGTGCAGTGTTTTTAGGCTGTGAAAATACGCAGCGTAAAAACGCCACGTGTGGCATCAGCCTTAACAGACAACTAAAGTTTTTTTTTTTATTGTTACTCAGCTGCAAATGGGTGCTATACGACACAGCACAGAGGATCTGTGGGTCATCTGGAAATTATAGTTGTATAGCTAAGCATATCATCATCTTTAAGTTGCTTTTGCTATATGAGTAATGAGCACCTATTTGTGTGGCATTTTCATCTGTGAATTTGTGTCTTTGAAATGGGTACATTTAGAAGTAACCTGTAGCATTAGAAAGCTGATAGAGGCATATAATATTCCATAGTAAATTTACCACTAAACACAACCCAAACAGAGCCCAAAGAGTGGCTGTCAACCTTTTCTATTTTCTATGGCTTATGTGTTCAGGTTTGTTATGGAATATTACAGGCTAGAACATATAATCAGTTAGGAAAATTATTGTAATAGGAACATCAACTAAATGTGAGAAAGTACTTGACATGATTTAATTTTTTAGATGGGATTGAGAAATCATGGTAATCCTCGCCATGGCCTGCTCCTCTCTATGATGGCTGGAATGGCTGTGTCCTTGTACTTGTTCCGTGTTACTGTCACTGCAGGATCTTCAAAGGTATTTAGTCTATTGGTAATGTACTTCTTTAAAGGGACATGAGTGTGATTTCATTTCAAATATCTTTTATTGCTTGCTGCTTATTTTAGGTCTCCCATATCACTTAAAATTCAGGGACATGTCTAGAAAATCCAACCAGAAAGGCTGCACTGATTGTTATTTAATGCAAATGCAATAAATGCAAAATGCATTTTTTAAAGGTTTCCATGAATTTTTAAGTGATCTGGTAGACTTTGATTATTTGCGATTTTTCTTAAAATCTTCACAGTATATTCTCATTTGTCTTGAAATCTTCACTGTCTACTTTCTCTTTTTTTCTTGCTATCAGGTTGAAGGGATTTGGTCTTTTGCTCTCCATCCCCTTGCAGAAATGGCTGGTTTCACCGAACAAGAGGTTTCTGCCTGTCTCTCCTTCCCCCTTAAACACACGTTAAACGCACATTTATTACACTGCAAGATTAATAGCTACACCACTAGTTAACACATTGTTAACACAGAGGTACAAAGACTATTAAAAGGACAAACTAATATCAAAAGAGTTTTATACAAATTTTAAAAGTGACCTATTTTACATAACCTCATTTGTGATGTTGATATGCAGGTTTAATTTAAATTTAAGTAAATCTTACATGAGTTAGTGTGGATGGGGCATAAAGACTACACTTTAAGGTAGCCATACACACACCGATATTAGTGTACGAAACCTAGTTTTGTACGATATTTGGCGGATCGACGAGACGACCAATATCGCAGGAGCGTCAGATATCGGTCATCTTGTTGATCGGGCAGGACAGAAGATTTTGCTCAGTGCCATTGAAGGCACTGAATCTACATTTAGAGCTGAATCATCAGGTGGAGGTAGAATCCTATTGTTTCTACCCCCATATCTGATGATTCAGCTCTAAACGTCAGTGGAGGGAACGAACAATCTTTCCTGCAACTAATGGTTCCAGGAAAGATGGTTATTGTAAGGCAGTGCTGTCCAACTTCTGTGGTACCGAGGGCCGGAATTTTTCCGACCTATGTGGTGGAGGGCCGATAATGGAAGCCAGTTTTGACCTCTCCCCTTTTTTAAACCACACCCACTTGAAACCACACCCGTGTTATCACATGACCATACCCATATTAATGGTTGTAGTACAGCAAACACCTGCCATACTCTGCCTGCCCTATGCTGCCTGTGTGTGCCATACTCTGCCTTCCCTACCCTGCCTGTGTGTGCCATACTCTGCCTGCCCTACCCTGCCTGTGTGTGCCATACTCTGCCTTCCCTACCCTGCCTGTGTGTGCCATACTCTGCCTGCCCTATGCTGCCTGTGTGTGCCATACTCTGCCTGCCCTACCCTGCCTGTGTGTGCCATACTCTGCCTGCCCTATTCTGCCTGTGTGTGCCATACTCTGCCTGCCCGCCATACTCTGCTTGCTATGGCACACACAGGCAGCATACAGTGACACAATGCTGGCACTGCTCCTACAGTCTGCACAATAACTATATATTAAAAAAAAAATTAATTGCAGTACCACCTCAGTATATGTTCTTTTTGTAGTGTGCAGGGATTATTTGTGGGTTTCTACTGCTCCTACTCCTCTTGAGGTGTGAACAGGGGAACAATGTGGGTGATTACAGTCTGAGCCTGAGGTGTGAACACTGCAGGGGGTGAACAATGCAGAGATTAAAAGGTGTGAACAACACAGGGGATTAGATTTTTAAACAATACAGGGGGATTACAGCCTGAATCTGAGGTGAGAACCATGCAGGGGGGGCAGTTAATCACAGTACTGATACCATTTAAATCTTACATAAGAGTAAGCCATCAAAGCAGCCAGACAAGTGGGGGGCCACACAGAGGGGGGTCGCGGGCCGCCAGTTGGACAGCACTGTTGTAAGGTGTATGGCCCCCTTTATACAGTATACAGACAGCTCACAGTTAACCTTTTTCCTTAACTTTTAACTAACGTCTGTACTCCACCCAGCCTCTGTATTCTGTGCTATTATTTGCCGGGCTTAGTTTAGGTTTGTTTAGATAAGTGGCTGCACAGTGGATGAGCCACTTAACTAAATCATGCCAATTTTGTTCTTGAGAGTGGGAATATAGGAGTTTTTACAGTTCTTTTGAAACTTTCTTATTTTGGGAACCAGTTATTGTTTATAAATATAATTTATCTTGGTACAAAAAATGTCACCCAGACAGCTATATAATAAAAGTCCTTTTCAAATTAAACATGAAAAGTAAATTCTTTAATGAAAACATACATATTTGTTATTAGCTCAATTAAAATCTCAGCTGTCAATCATACTTTGACTTTCCTGCCTCAAGCACTGCAATCATTTCCACTGGCCTTGTCACATTCCCTCTTCATTGCATGCATAGCATGTGCATCAGGTCCTCCTTTCTGGTGCATACCTGAGATTTTGGCATAATGCAAAGCTTGCCTTGCCAACAGGTTTCACAAAATGGAGTCTTACTGTATGTGCTAATTGTGGATTCCAAAAGAATGAAGGAAACAAGATGTTAATATATACCATTATTCATGATGTTAGAGTAACTGATTTATCTCACACCAACAACACAGGTCTGGATCTTGATTCTGGGAGCTGTATTTGGATTTTCTTCGTATGGACCTATTGCACTTTTTGGAGTCATTGCCAATGAGAGCGCCCCTTCCAATTTCTGTGGGACATCACATGCTATTGTGGCCCTCTCTGCAAATGGTAAGTCAACCAGTCCTCGGCACTAGTTATTAATCATGGAGGGTGAGATTGTGTATCTCCCCTAATTTAGAGGGACTGTGGCCTTAGTTCTTGTCTGTAACTCTTAGAAAGAACCACAGCAAATGAGAAGATTTGCTATTAATAAAGTTCTAATTTATTAAAAAAGTTCTAAATTAATCACATAAGAAACCTATTGCTTGTTTATTATTTGTACTACAGCTCTTGGGCTTTAACTGCTTCCTGCTTGCTAGGACTTGAATACCTTAGCAGATAGACAGCACATTGGAAGACACAACTTAAGATGAATAGGAAAGATCTGAAATGAAAGATAAGCAATAAAAATTATATTATTATATATTATATACAGTGTATATAATACTCAGTGCTATATGTGGTCTGTAGCCAATGTGAATCTTCTGTTAAAGAAGAAGCAAAGGCTAATAAAGAGTTAATCTCAAGCTGCAGGCATACCTTAAGTTCTCTTATTTGTGCCCTTAAGTCTTCCCATATTTCTCCTGTTCAGATGATCAGAAGCCTCATAGGAAAAAAACCCACTGAGCTCTGTAAAGAAAGTTCCCATAATGCCTCGCTCCTGCACCAAGACCAAGACCGGTGTACATGCGCACTGAAGGCAGATTTTGCTCAGGCACCTTCTATGGCGGCCGATTGAAATCTTTTAACCCGCCCGATCGGCGAGTCGACCGATATCAGCAGCCTCCTGCGATATCGGTCGACTCGCCGTCTTGCCATATTAGCACCGAATATCGTACGAAACGAGGTACGATATTATCGGTGCGTGTATGGCCAGCTTTAGTCATACAGTTAAATGTGGCACTTAAGAGCTATATGCTAATTTCCTTTCTTTATCTCCTCATGCAGTGGGTGGTTTCCTCGCCGGACTCCCATTTAGCACTATTGCCAAACACTATGGTTGGAACACAGCATTTCAAGCAGCTGAGATTACCTGCTTAGCTGTTACAATCATATTTTTCCTTCTAAGGAATATTCAAACCAAGATGGGCCGTCTGCCGAAGAAAGCGGACTGAATTGGGTGGACTGAACCATCCACATTTCCAAACACCCCTCAGGACCATGGAAAGACTTTACACAAAGGGAGGAGGGGGTGGATGGTTTTAGGGTTTCATTTTCTTTCGCCAACAGGACCGGTAGAACTTGACTTGTGCCAAGAAAATGCCATGTTCTCTTACCATTTCAATCCCAAGTGAAACTATTTCAGATAAACATTGGAAATCCCTGTTCTTCTTTTGTAGTAGAGAAAAAATGATTGCTACAAAAAAGTAGTACTGTAAACAAACTTGTTGCTTAACTTATAGCTTTTCTGTAATGTAACAGTTATCCATATAGATAGAGAATTGAATGGCTCTGAGTGAACACTGGAATGAAGAGTAAAAAGAAAAAAACAAAAACACGTTATTTGATATCACCTTTGGTAAAGAAATCTAAGATATCCTTTTCAAACAGTGACAGATTTCACTCTCCTTGTTCTCTGCAAGTGATCAGATAGCTCTAGCCTCTGTATGGACCAACAAACTACATAACATACTTTTGAACCAAGTATACTATTGTATATTAATAATAATTGGCTTACACTCATATTCCAACATCACCTGCATTTCAGTAAGGAACCATTTGTCTTTCATCTATATCTGTTTTCCTTTTTAACCCATTCGCTGAATAGAGAACTCTATGGCATACAATGCAGTCATCTGATAAAAGTAAATAGCAAATATTTCCTTATCAGACACTAGGGTATTTTTATATTTTTTCAGATCTCTGGTTGTTAAATGAAGATTTGTTCTTGTAGTGAATATAACTGGAAGCTTGATGATGGTGCTAATACTGCCATTTTGCTGCTTAATCGCTTTAATGTTAGCACTGTTTCATTCATTTAGAAATCTCAGGCAAATTTGTGCATTTTGCATCTACTGTAAGTAGTATATATAATTTTTTAAATTAGATTCAAAGTGTGCAGCTTTATTTTTAGAGCCTGATATCCAGGGCTTACTCGGGTGAGGTTGGCACCTTGAAAGAGTGTTGGAAACGGTCAAGTGCTCTGTAATTTTTAATGGCTTTCATCAATGTAGCATTCCTCTCCATAGCTGAGACAGTGCTTGACCTATAAAGATATCTGCTTTGGCATGAGAGGGAATAGGATTGTAGCAATATACTGTGGTGATCGACAGAAATTGCCTTCTTTCCTCTTCACTGAACCAGCAAGTCATATAAATATAAAGGTGGCCATACATGGTAAGATTTGCTCGTTTGGCAAGGTCAGCAAATGATATTGCCGACCTTGGATGGCCAATATTGTGCTAATGCATATGTGTGGCCCAATGAAGGGAAAAGGAAAAGTCTGAGTTGGGACCGCATCAATGAGCCAATGTGGTCCCCAATACAACAAAAATCAAGCCCATCCAACCAACATCTGCCCAATTTTTGGCCAGATATCGGCCGGGAAGGCCTGTCAGAGGGCCCCATATACAGGCAGATAAGCTGCTGAGTTGGTCTTAAGGACCTGAATCAGCAGCTGAAATCTGCCCATGTATGGCCACCTTAAACCTGAGCAAGTCTTACACATTTTTTCGCAACCAGCAGCATTTTACAGGTTGTTGCAGAAGTGAAGAAGAGGCACTGAGTTGCCATATTTTCAGAAATCTATTACAATATTAAAGTGTTATGTATTTTGTTTTCATGAATTAAAAAGACTACAAGACTGTGAATTAGGATGTATTGTTAATCCCTTTAACATGAAATTAAACTAAATACAGATTAAAACAATTTGTTCTTGTCTCATGCTTAGAAAACCTTCAGAAGCTGATATGATATCTATACGCCAGTACTATTAAAGTTTATAAGGAATAAAAATGTGACAGAGAAACAAAAGCACACAATTCTGCATAAATATGAATCTTTTACATGTGTTTGCTTTGTAGTGCAGTTTGTATTTGTTCTACCACATGGCATGCATTTTTATGGAACTGTATCATTATTATTATTATTATCAACATTTATTTATAAAGCGCCAACATATTCCGCAGCACTGCACGATAAGTAACCCCTTCTTTGCTGTAACCAAGCCAACAGCACGGCTAGCATAGGTTTAGAGCAGGGAGCCCCAACCTTTTATACACGTGAGCCACATTCAAATTAAAAAAGTGTTGGGGAGCAACACAAGCATGAAAAAGGTTCCTGGGGTGCCAATAGGAGCTATAATTGGCTACTTAATAGCACCTATGTGGACTGGCAGAAGGCTCTGTTTGGCATTATACTTGGTTTTTATGCAACTAAAACTTGCCTCCTTACCAGAAATTCAAAAATGAGCACTTGCTCTGAGGCCACTGTGATCAACATCCAAAGGGTTGGGGAGCAACATGTTGCTCACTAGCCACTGGTTGGGTAACACTGGTTTAGAGCATGGGGTACCTGTGACTCAATCCTTCAGGATGGGCCTTCGTGAAGTGGAAGGGACCAAACGGAGCTATGGTGTAATGTAACTACAGCTCACTGTAGCTGTGTGCAGTGCAAAGTAACAAATGGGTGCCAGAAGGTTCTTGCGGTTGAACAATCAAATTGTTTTTTTGTCAGAGACAATCAATATGCAGGGTTATTGCAATAAACTTACATACACTTCTATATGAATACTCTGAGGACAGCACAGAGAGGATGCACACCGGTTTATCCCAACTCCTCTTGAGTCTGGGCAGGGTCAATGCACCTGGTCAGCTTGGCCACCCTTTGGAACAGTCAGGTTGGATACCTCTAGCCTTCAGGGTTTCAAAGCAACTATGGATCAGGGTTCGGATACTGCCTGTCTCCTATGTCTTAACCGTGGCCCTACGCTAAGGCAACAGTGCCTGTATGGAAGGGTACTTCCAACTACTTTCCTTGGTGGAGCCAAAACTGCTCTTGCTTCCTTCCCTCTCTATCTCACTTTCCTAGAAAGTGCTGGACAAGAGTAACTCTCTAGCTGATCCTCATTCACGGGGTTCCTGTCCCTGAATTCTCTAGAGTAGATGAAGACTCTAGGGTAGACAGGGTTCGGATACTGCCTGTCTCCTGTGTCTTAACCGTGGCCTATAAACTGTGACCTATAAACCAATAAGGCATCTCTAAACTGATACATGGAACTTTGGCCAGTAACAGCACAAACTAAGGAAATTGCAGGGTTTAAAACCAAAGGGGCATGGTAACCCTATGGATCCCTACAGAACTATCACTATAAATATTTCTGAGGTTTGGCAACTCTGACTAACTATTAGGCTTTCTTTTCAGAACACTTTTGCAGTAAAGGAGCCCTCTGAAATGAGATATTTCTATGCTGCACTATCCCAAGCAGTTTGAAGCTGCTCCCCAACCAGATTTAAAGTGGCATCATCCCTTTTTCTGTTTTCATTTATTATTTTATTTATACTGTTTAGAGTTACTTTTAGTCACAACCCATAATGGAGCAAGTAGTGAATCGCAAGGGCAGTGACATACTGCATTTTCTACACTTGTATAGAAAAGGATGATCCACTCACCTCTGCCCTGTTTTGAATATGCGCTGAAAAGCACTGAATCACCTTGTCACAACACGTGGTTTTAATGCAAAAATGCACAGCTGACCATGTGCCTGTCGGTACATATCCAAAATGGGTTGATGTAAGCAAAATGGGCTTTTTGCCAGTGGATAAAATGCTACGTGCGACAGTGACACTGCCCTTAGGCTAATAGCACACTGAGCATTTTAGCAGCTTATGCCCTGTTGTCAAAATGCTCTGCTTGCAATGTTATTAAATGTCAAGTGTCCTGGTGATGCATTCAGTGTGGGGACTGATGGATGTCCACACAAAAAAATGTTCAAGCATCAACAAGCCGAATGGAGTGTTTTGTTCACCCTTGTTTTTGTTGGATGTCAGTGGCTGCCGTTATCCCAATAGCAGAAAATATTCTAAAAAAACTCTAAAAATAGCATTGCTGTAAAGGCTCCTAACATGATTGGGATCAGCCAATTTATAATTCTCCTCTAGGTAAACTACAATACCTTTAAATCTGGTTGGCTATACTGTTTATATGGGTCCACACAATGCCTTTACTGATCAGTATGTAATTGTGGCTTAATCAGATAATGATGAGACGATGATGATGATGTGGATTTGGTCTGCAAGGGTCTTTCATGTGATCTGACCTTATAGTTACTGTATCCTTAAATGTTGGCATGGTGCCCAAATGAGTGAATCATTGTCCACCTTTGGCCAGATATTGGTCAGGTAAGCCCATCAGAGGGCTCAAACACAGACTATATTGGCCCATGAATTCTCTGGATGTGCAGGGAAGCCGGCAGCTCTCAGTAAACTGCACTGTAGGATAGCAACCAATCGGCAGCAAGGCTGACCTGATTGGGAACTGAAGCCTGTCTATGCTTGTGTGAGTGCAGGGCTGTGATTGACTCTCCCCCTCCTACTGTGCTTCTGGCAGGGACCGTTAGGACACGCCCACCCTTCATTTCAAAAAGGGACAGAGAACTGATAGGATCTATAGGGAGCTCCAATAAAGGGGCCATTTTTTACAGATAGGATTATTTTTCAGCACAACATGTAACCAGCACCATATATTATTAATTGCCTATAAAATTAGAGTTTTCCCATTTATCCAATATGTCTCCTTTAAACTGGGCATCTGAATAACAAAATATTTTTGTGTATGACTGCTGGACAAATTCTCATGTACACAGCTCTCATTGAAAGGTTACCTGTGCAACTTTTTTTTTTTTTTTTTTTTGCTTAAGTTGTTTTTTCCCTTCTGCTGATGGCAGCATCTCACAGATATAAAGGGACATCCCAGCATTCTTAATGCCTGGTTAAGGTGATATCAAACTTATGGGTCATCATCACCAAGCAAAAAAGAAGAGCTCAGTGCTACTGTACGTCATAATTTGTGCATCTTGACTGCATATACTGAGGTCTTATGCAAACATGATGTGTTTATGATGATGGCCCTGTATTTGGGCACTTTGTACCAGAATAGTGATATAAATGTATAAAATGAGGGAATATTGTAAATGTTTTTAAAGGGGCAGTAATAACCAATTTTCAGCATGAGTTCATTGAACTGGGCACATGGTGGGGTTATGTTCTAGTAATCTAATTAGCTGACCTAGAGTCTGCCTTGGTTATTTAAGGCTTTTTAAAAGGAACTTTTGTATCCAAAATACAGTAACCCCTGTCCCCTTTCATAAATACATCACCCTAACAAACTACAGAACTGTACTGCAATGTTGGTGAACATAACTAATAAAGTTGGGCAGCAGTAAGCGTGATGCGCTAATATTGTCAAAACCAAAGTAAAATTTGTTATAAATGCATAAAGTGTTCTGAAGAGTAGTCTGTGCAATTTTACATTCCTTTCTTTCAAGATTTTCTTATTTAATCACTGATTATAGTTACATAGGGTTGACAAAACAGTCCATGAAGTTCAACCCTTCCAAGTAAACCAAGCACTCACAAACCTATACTGACCTATTTATACACTCACATACATAAACTAGAAAGGGAAGTTTGAGAACAAACTTCATGTTGGGTTGAAAAATGTGAAGTCACCAAATGAAATTTGATTTGCTGTTGGCTCTGCCCACTTTTTCTAAACTTGGTCCAAAGTTATAAAGTAAAAACCACTGTGATAAGTTTGGGGACCCTGGTTTTAATAGTGTCTGAATGGCAGCAATTTTAATTTTCCCACTGAAAGTCAACGAGTGACATCTGATTAACGTTTTTTGGTTCCACCCCCTTTTTCTAACCTTCAACTGCAGTTACCCAGTGACTAACTCTGCAAAGTTTAGGGACCCTAGGATTAATAGTTAAAGAACGGCAGCAGTTTAAATTTAAACCAATAAAAGTCAATAGGTAAATTGTGATTGGTGGTTGGTGGGTGTGCACACTTTTTCTAACCTTAAGTCGAAGTCACCCAGTGACAAACAGTGAGTACCCTGGCATAAATAGTGTGAGAATGACAGCATTTTAAATTTAAACCAATAAAATTCAATTGATGAAATCTGATTGGCTGTTAGTGGCCCAAAACACTTCTCCTATTTTTGAACTGCAGTCCCCCAGTGACCAACTTTGCAAAGTTTGGGAACTGTTGGTGGCTCCGCCCACTTTTTTTTCTAACTTTGAACGGCAAATACCCAGTAACTAACTCTAGAAAGTTGAACAACCCTGGAATTAATACTTAAATAATGGCATCAGTTTAAATATAAACCAATGAAATTTAATGGGTAGAAATGGATTGGCTGTTTGTGGCTCCGCTCACTTATATACTAGGGATGCACCGAATCCTGGTGGTTTTTTAAGGGTCCAGATCTGCGGTCCTTGGTGAACCAAATCTGAATTAGCATAAATTAGCATATGCTAATTAGAATTCGGAAAGGCTTACGGTTCGGGATTTGGCCGAATCCTGCTGGGTGGGTTCGGAGATTCGGCCAAACCCAAAAAAGTGGGTTCAGTGCATCCCTAGTTCTAACCCTGAATATGTAGTCAGCCAGCACAAAGTTTGGGAACCCTGACATAAATAGTGTGAAAAAGGCAGCATTTTAAATTTAAACCAAAAAAATTGAATAGGTGAAGTCTGATTGGCTGTTGGTGGCCCCACCCACGTTTTAAAAACTAAAAATGCAGTCCCCTAGTGACCCTGGTGTTAATACTGTGAGAATGGCAGCAGGTTGGATTTCCCCATTGAAAACCAATAGTTAAAATCTGATTGGCTGTTTTTCTAACCGCAGTTACCTGGTGACTAGCTCTGCAAAGTTTGGGGACCTTAGTATTAATATATATTTTTTTTCTTTCAATAATTTTAATTTGCATTTTTAACTTTTACAGATTGGATATCATAGTAAAGCATTTTTGTAATGAAAAGAAAAGGGAAAGGAAGGAGGAAGGAAGAAGGAAGAGAGAGAGGGGTCAAATGGGGCCAAAAAATGAATAGGAAGACAGCATAATAAACTTGAAAACAAAAAAACTGACGGTTTTCTTAATAATTGAATCCAGTTATCTTTAAGTGATGGTGCCTTTGATAGTATTAATATTTAAAGAATGGCAGCAGTTTAAATTTAAACATCTGAAGGTGAAATCTGATTTGCTGTTGTTGGCCCCGCCCACTTTTCTAAACTTGAACCATAGTCACCCAGTGACAAACTGTGCAAAGTTTGGGGACCCTGACATTAAACATGTGAAAATGGCAGCTGTTAAATTTTCCCCTCTAAAAAGTATGAAAGAAATGTGATTGGCTTTTGGTGGCCCCCACCCACTTTTTCTAAACTTGAGTACGTAGTCACTCCATGACTGGCTGTGCAAAGTTTGGGAACCCTGGAGTTATTACTGTGAGAATGGCAGCAGGTTGAATTTCCGTCAAGTTAATAGGTAAAATCTGATTGGCTGTTCACAGCTCCGCCCACTTTTGGGCATCCAATAATCATATTTTCATTCAGGTTGACCCCATGACTATGTGATTCAAGTTTGGGAAGTGTAGCCTCAAAGCTGTAACATTGGCAGCAGTTCCATTTTACCTATAAAAGTCAATGGATAAAAATTTGATTGGCTGTTGTTGGCCCCTCCCACTTTGGGGTCATCCAACAAATGTCGCTGTTTCATTCGGGGTGACCCCATTATTATGTTATTCAAGTTTGGGGGTGTAGCTTCAAAGCTGTAAGTGTGGCAGCAGTTTGAAAATCTTCCCTGTCAAAGTCAATGGGAAAATTGGGGTGTTCGGAGCGGTGCCACAAAAAGACGGGGGCGGGATCACTTAGAAAAGCACAAGCAACCTGCTCCGCTATAGGGCGAAGAAGTGTGGAGAGTTTGGGTGCTGTAGGAGGAGTATCTTTTAGAAAATGGGGGGGGCGATAAGAAGAAGAAGAAAAAGCGGAAGAATAAGCTGAAGTCGAAGAACACTATGTTGGGATGTTCAACCCAACCTAACTATATACACCAACATCACTACTAACTGTAGATTTTAGTATCACAATAGCCTTGGATACTATGCTTGTTCATAGGTTAACTATGATAAAAAAAACAAAAAAAAAAACCTTGTGTTTTTAAGCTTGCGCTGACTGCTTCTGGCTTCCAACGCATTTCGTGAGGCTCTTCCCCACTTCATCAGGGATGGGGTGGAGCTTCACAAAATTCATTGAAAGCAGTCAGCATCTCCTCTTTTGCTAGTAGGGTCCCATTTACCCTAGCAACCAGACAATGGTTTGAATAAGATACTTTAAATAGAAAGCTAAGTAATAAAAAGTAGCACCAACTATAAAATTGTAACCTCACAAAACAACACTTTTACGTCTTCCAAGGGTCACTGACCCCCATTTAAAAACTGTAAAGAGGTACAAGACAAATGATTTTAAAAGTATAAAAAGAAAGCCAAATTAAACAGTTGTTTAGAATAGGCCATTCTAAAACATAACAAAAATTACCTTTTAAATTGTCTGCATCCTAAACTCTGCAGATATGCCACTGCTGTGCTCATTAGGTCCTATACTTACCCAGACATGCTATATGCTCCTACTAATATCTAGCTTACTGTGCCCTCCATAATGTTTGGGACAAAGACACGTATAAAAAGTGTTGTAATTTTTACATGGTGAAACTAAAATGTATGCAAATAACTTTAAAGTCTGGAATGTTCACTGTCTGACTTGATTTAAAATCTTACACCAGGAGCAGAGGGGTACATCAAAGACAAATGTGTCGGAGGACACTGTATTTTTGTATTGTCTACACATCACAAAACCCTGCAGGTAGAGCGTCCTGTGTCTTTCTAGGGACTTTACAAAATCCTAATCCAAAACACAAAACGACCACCAGTTTCTGTCTTTTCAAGTCTGTAATCGCTGATTGGCTAGTTCCTTTGCGTTCTGACAGCTTCCTGGCGCATCACATGGTTTATAGGTTGTCATGTGATCGGGGTTGTGCTGGAAAAATAAAGATGGCGGCTTACTTGCAGTGGCGGCGTTTCGTCTTCTTTGAGAAGGAGCAGGTGCGGGCACCTGGTGAAGGTGGAAGTCTGCTTACCATGCCGTCTGGTCTGACTGTCTGCGACTCTGGACGCGGCAGCCTCCTCTTCGGGGATATCCTAAGCACTGATTATGTTATACGCTAGAAATGAAAATTATCATGATGAAGAAAGCGTAATTAAGAATTCAGTCTAAAGGGGTCTTAGACCTCTGGTTTGCAACTACATCTTCAGCAATGAATAGCGGTATAGTTTATATGCGCTAAACGCAAGGGTGGGCCAGTGAGTAAGTGGGGTGGTGCTGAGCTGCCCATTCTCTTCCAGTATGTTGATAGTTAACTTGTAAACTCCTAGCCAGTGTGACATGTATGAGTCTACTGTACTGACCAACATTTATTGGTCTTGTGAATATGTGCCAGGACTAATCTGCTGATTCTCAGTTTTGGAGTCACCATTAAATCACCCATCTGATGGCATCTGAGACAGTCAATGAGCTGAAATAGGGAACAACTGGTTGTGATGGTGTGAGAATTAATAGCAGCAGTGCTAAAGCAGGGCAAATAAATCCCTGAAGACTCCCTTTTGAATAATTGCAAAACCTTGTTAAACAGTTATTCGTAAACTCTGTTACATACCAACACACTGTATTGAATGTGCAATTGGATGAGTGGCACAGGCTTGATTAAGGCTTGTTAGAGAGGCTTGTTAGGAGGCTTGTAAGAATGCTGTCATTCTGGGTAGTTTTTAAATTAAGTTATTACATTGGCAGCCATGTATGGATGGTATCATTTTACCTCACCATAATAAAACTATATGCCGTTTGTTTACCTTGTATTACTGTTATTTTCAAGAGACTGAAACCTAAAGAATACTGCTAGAAATGCTGTACTTTATAAACTGAACTTACTGCACCAACCTTACAGCTCTCTGTCTTAGATATCATTAGATGTTTTTTTGGATGGCAGTGATACTGGACATGCTCAGGGCTGCTATTAAAGCTAACATTAGGGGTAGCAGGAAATCTCTGTTAAAAGAATGTGCTCCATATAACCACTGCAGAAACAGGTCAGGTGCAAATTAATACTTTCAGCTCCAGGAATAGACATACTTCAAAACAGTCTAATGCATATCATGAGTTAACAGTTGTAGACTTAGTATAACAATCAACATCTGTGCTATATTAGACCTATAATAGGGTCAAATACACTCTCTCTTTTCCACGCTCATTCCTAATTAACGTAACATATCAATAAATAAAATTGAATCTTGACAACAAACACATTATTAAAGAACTTAAGCTGAACTAAAGAAGTAGGGCAGAAATGCTTTACATTAAGTTTTGAGCTTCTGTACCAGCCCAAGGCAACTGTACCACTTTAGCAGTGATGATCATATATATTCAAAGATGCCCCAGTAGCTTAGGGACTGACTCAGAATATACTGTACATATAGAATAGAAATGTTACCGTGTAAGGCTGATAAAGTAAATAATTCAGATTCTTATTAGAAGGTAAATATAAAACCAGTGTAGTTAGCATCGAATTATAATAATCAGCCCAGTAGCTTCAGCTTATATGACGTGCACGTAATTTTCTGCTTTATAATTTGCAACAAAACTGCTGTATTTATTATACAGTAAATACATTGTATGTAATAAATACAGCAGTTTTTCCAAATACTTTTAATAGCTCTACATACCTTCTACTGACAATCCTTGTACATTTATTGGTGAAACACAGACACCAGATTAACAGTGAAACCTTTTTTCATTCAAAAAAAAAGCTTTTGGCTTATCTGTCTCTAAAAGAACAGTAACACAACAATAATGAAAGTGTTTTAAAGTAATTCAGATATAATGTATGGTTTCCCTGCACTGGTAAAAGTTGTGTGTTTGCTTCAGAAACCCTACTATAGTTTATATAAACATACCTACTATGTATCTATGGGGCAGCCAATTAAGCTGAAAAGAAAGGAAATAAAGCACAGGTTGCATAGCAGACAACAAATAAGCTCTGTAGATTCGCATTGAATTCTACAGAGCTTATCTGTAATGTAACCTGAGCCCTTTCTCCTTTTTTTCAATTTAAATGGCTGCCCCGTAGCTACACAGCTTTGGTTATATGAACTGCAGTAGTGTTTCTGTAGCAAACACACTCCTTTTACCACTGCAGGACAGTAGTACAGAATATATTAATTAATTTGATAAATTTTTTTGGGGGTTCTGTTCCTTTACTTGATCATTACTACTATAGAAATGCTGAGCCTTTAGGCTGGTGTAATAAGTCTAGTATATAAAATATGGCATTTCTAGCCATATTCATTTTTAAGGTTTGGTTCTTCTTTAAGCATGTTTGGGTTCAAAAATATACTTAAAAAGAGAACATTTACAGTGCAATTGGTCATTATTTATTTTTGTTATAATATTGAAATTATTTGACTTGCTGCTTTAGATCATTTTAGCTTTCAAATGGTGGTCACTGACCCCAGCAACCAAAAACTATTGCTCTGTGAGGTTAATATTTTATTATATTGGTTATGTTTTATTCCTTATCAGTCTGTTCAGGCCCTCTCCTATTCATTATCCAGGCTCTAATTAACACCACTGCCTGGTGCTAAGGTAAAAAAGACCCTAGCAACCAGCTGCTGAAAATCCAAACTGGAGAACTGCTGAATAAAAAACTGAAAATATGAAAATCAATTGCATATTGTTTCAGAATATAATTGTCCATGCCATATTAACAGTTAATTAAAAGCGAACAACCCATTAAAGCATTTAGTGACTTTAAAGGGCATGTCTGCACAAAAATAAAATTTTGCCTAATAAAAGAAAACTTAATTTTAAGCAAATTTACATTATATGTCCATTACAAATTTGTAATGATTTTTAAGTTATTTGTTTATGTTATTGCTATTGAAACCACTGTCCTTTTCTATTCTGCTTTCAATTACATTTACAAATTGTAATAAATTCATATAAGAAAGTTGTTTAGAATTATGTTTTTTTTATGAGGCAAAACATATTATTTTTTGGGTTCACATATCCTTTAAAATTAGAAACAAGTAGCCTTCCTTTTAAAATTTCAAACGCTATTGAAATCTCTGCTAGCCAGCTAATTTAATTGTTCGTGGCATAACTGCATTTGTTATTTTATAAACATAAATATGTTCCTTAACGAAATGCTACATATGACAGGAAATATATGGTTCCTTCCCCGCTCCCTGCAGCTTACCTCTTTTCAGGCATACAAATTGCGTGTAACTCATCTTCATCAACTGAAGCAGCACAACATACTGGTTTCTGTTGGAGAGGATGAGGAGGGAATCAATCCACTGGTAAGTATGATACTAGTAGGGGAAACCCAGAAACAGGTAACGTGTAGTGTAATAGCTTTTGTTGTCCTACAGCTTCCCCTGTATATCAGGCCATTTGTTCAAAACTTCATTCTCTGAGCATTAAATTCAGACATAGACCCAAGAAGCAGATTAGGATGTATGCCTTCATACCAGGGGAAGAAAAAATGCTTTTGTTACATACAAGTATCTATGCATGTAGTCCAGTTGGCTGCAAGTAGTCTTAGGGGCTGATTTACTAACCCACGAATCCGACCCGAATTGGAAAAGTTCCGACTTGAAAACGAACATTTTGCGAATTTTTCGTATGTTTTGCGATTTTTTCGGATTCTGTACGAATTTTTCGTTACCAATACGATTTTTGCGTAAAAACGCGAGTTTTTCGTATCCATTACGAAAGTTGCGTAAAAAGTTGCGCATTTTTCGTAGCGTTAAAACTTACGCGAAAAGTTGCGCATTTTTCGTAGCGTTAAAACTTAACGTGGGTAAGTAAATCAGCCCCTTAGAGTTGCTCACACTTATTTTTAGTCATTATCAGCTATGAAAATTATGAACTTGCATGGCTACATTGAATTCTTGAATATAATTAGCAGTACTCACTTATTATGCACAAAGGACATTGAAAACAAAATCTTGTGGGGTTAGGTTGAGGTGTCTGCGTTTATGAGAGGTAGGTAGGTAGTATGTTGTTATTATTACAAAACTCCCTGCATGTTTTGTTATGATTGTTTTGTTAGGAAGAGTCCATTATGTTGGCTTTTCAACCAACAAATATATGCAGTATTGTGGGTGGGTCTCACAAGTACTGAATGGGCATGTAATAATAATGTGTGGGCCAGCCTGAAACCCACTGGACTCATCCGTTTACACGGTGATCGGGCAGGTTCAGGTCGACATGCACAGCAGGTGTGGGGTGAGTTTTTTCTGCTGGCCTCCTTGCCTGTGAGATAACTGTGCCACTTTTCCAGCTCTGGCAGCGCCACCCCCTCCATTATTTGAGGCGGGTCAGACACAGGTATATAAATGGACTCTGGTGAGCAGGCTGGGTCAGGTGTGGGTAGCTAGAAAGCAGGTTAGGGTCGGATGCAGGTCGAATTTTTTTCAACCCCCACATCACTATTGTGTAAGCCATGCTAATAGAGATAACATTGTTTCTGGCCCTGGTTTATTTACTTTATTTTAAAGTTTATTTACTTTATTTATTTAGTCCTGCGTGACAAATCTTTGTTGTCGTGGGCGACTAATCCCCCCGCAATGCCATCCCGCCACCTAGAATGTAAATCGCCGATCGGATGGCATATGCGGCGTCGCGATTTGCCTAAGTCACCCAACTTTTCCTCTCAAGATAATTTCTGCGACTTTGGCAAATCGTGGCGCCACATATGCCATCCCACCGGCGATTTACATTCTAGCCAGTGGAATGGCATTGCGGGGAAATTAGTCGCCAGCGACAACAGAGATTTGTTGTGGCACGACTAATCTCCCCGTGTACCCCTGCCCTTACATTGCAGAAGCAATTGAAGCAAATGGTAAAATGTCTCAGATACTGACAGATATCTCAGCATATTTATTTATGACCTGTTTATTCTATTCTCAACCCTTCCAGGTAAAAGTTTGGAACCTGGAAAAGCGAGATGGGGGAAGCCCGCTTTGCACAAGAATTTTTCCAGCCATTCCTGGTAATAAACCCACCGTAGTGTCATGCATCACAGTCCATGAAAACCTCAACTTTATGGCAATTGGTAGGTTTGTGGGAATCTCCACACCGCTTCACTACATTAGGAATCTTCTTTTATAATCTGGTTATGAGCTACCGAGTACATAATAAATAAGTTGGACTGGATTCATATATCTTTTTCTACACAATTACATAGTTTTTGATATTGGTGAAATGAATTGTTTGTTATTGGTTCAAGTTGGCCCCATTGTTTTGTTTTGATAAGCAAATTATTACCCAGCTAGGGCACTGGAAATGTGTCTGATCTAAACTTTGAGAGCATGGGGTATTGATAACTGCCAACTCTTGGGCAGATATGGGGTTAGGTGGCAGATATTGGTAAAGGTGAAGTTTTCAGTGATTGGTTGTTTGCCTATTTGGTTAGGGAAGGCCACATACAAAGAGATGCCAATTTGTGGTGTTATTACCATCCTTTATTCATAGGGAACCAGCATAAATACAATTGTTTGTGTTCCATCTTCCACAACTAGAAAACTGCTAGGGATGCACCAAATCCAGGATTCGGTTCGCATATTCAAATCAGGATTCGATTTGGTATTTGGGCGAATGTTTAACGAAGGATTTGGGGTTTTCTTAGATGCTAAAATTGTGGATTTGGTGCATCCCTAGAAAATGGTAAGAATGGCAATGTATAAAATCTCAGAAATCATTTCAGTATAATTCAGTGGGATATCTGGGTTCAGGAGTGATTCTTTAGCTATATTTTTCTATAAGGGTAGTTGGTCCAACTGCGATAGCATATAAAACACCTGTGTGCACAATATTTTTTTTTTTCTTGTTGCAAATACCCAGTAATTAAATAAACATAGAATCTATACTTTCTCTATCCCTCATCTTGCTTAATTGTTTAGACTTGTTCTTTACCCAGGCTTTGCTGATGGAAGTGTTGTCCTTACCAAGGGTGATATAACACGTGACAGACACAGTAAGACTCAGATCTTGCAAGAGGGTAGTTACCCAGTCACAGGAATGGCATTCAGACAGACTGGTAAAACCACACACCTCTTTGTGGTCACCACAGAAAATGTGCGGGTATGGAATTCCTCTTTTTAATTAAATTTTACATTTTGTTTTTATTTTAGTGTAGGGTCCTGTCCTTGTCCTTCTACACATTACCCCAATACAATAGTTTGTAAGCCTGTACTCTAAATATAATTTTTTTTAAAGATATGAATGATTAACCCTCATTTTCTGTGTTTTTTTTCTTATTTGCTTTTTGGGGCCTTGCCCACCTTTTATAGATAACTTTTTCAATAGGCAGTAAGACAGCAAATTCACTGTGTGCTGCATTTACAGAATTGCACACTGGGAATTTTGAAAGTTAAAAAAAAAGTATCTTTAAGGTCCTAGATGGGGACTGAAACATCGGTTGGCCTGTTGTCTTTTCAGTGATGTGCATCTAAGGACTAACAATTCAGAGGGTTGTTAGAGCTCAGCACTGCTTCTTAAAACCCCATGGAGCGCAAAACTGTTTTGAAAGTTTAAAGCAGTCAAACACCATCTGCTACAATGATAAATGTGTGCGTTCCTGACTGGCACATGTATCTGGAAATTGTTTTACAACTTTGCTAAAATTCAAACTGCTGTGAATTCTCAAGGACTTCACCAGGAGCGTAACTATTGCCAAAAAGGGAGCTCTTTCTTCAACACAACACTGCATTTGCTTTTTCAGTTTTAAGATACTGAGATAACTTTTGGCAAGCTAAGTAGCATTTTGAACTTAGCTGAAGTCAGACTTTGTTCCTATTTGTTTAGATGCTGCCGCTCACCCCTTTGGAATTTAAACTGTTTTGCTAGCTTCCCAATTACCCTCTCAATCATCCAGTGAACTGAAAGCAGACTGTAGAAAACAGGCATGAGAAATATAGCTCCAAAATAATTTTGGCACAAGTAACCAGCAAAAATGTTAAATTGCAGACTGGCGATAGCAAATATTAAGCAGTCTATAAATACAGCCCATAACTTCTAATAGCAAACAGGGCTGATGATTGGCTTTTCTCCACCTGTTGTTTCTGCACAGGCAGAGAAAACCAATGCGCTCACAACCGCTTCTTCTTCTAGGGGCACTGAAAGGCCTGGGATCAGCCTGTGAGCACACATCTGAGTGAATTTTTGCCACGCAAATACATACTTTCACATTTTTGCTCCGAAATGTGCACGCTCACTGTAGGTGGGCCAAGAAGGAGTGGATGGGAGGTCATCGGCTCTTCTCTGCCTATGTAGAAAAGATAATTATTAGCCCTGTGTGCCATTAGCCCTAGCACTGAAAGTCCTATAGATGAATTCCGGGTTCTGTGAGATGTTAGGTCTTTATTTTCAGACTGCTCTATTCCAGAAAATATGTTTTATATGATTTACAAGAAACAAGAAAGTATCATCCCCTGACTTGCTAAAAATGCGTATAGTTGCCATCAATTTATTGTTATCCGTTTACAGTGAACTGCCCCTTCTGTAGAGGTAAATTATCTGTTAACTACTTTTTGTGGGATTTTTTTCTATGGTGAGCTATCTGATTATTTGTGCTCATGTGATTGCCTTTGGGCCCTTGTGCAGTTGTTGCATTGCCTAAACCCCATGGAGTTATTTTATGGCCCTTGCCTAAAATAAGATGATCTCTGTTGCTTTTGACCTTAATTGTTTTTTTTTTTAAGAAAAGATTTAATAGAGATCAGATTGATAATTATCTAATATAGTACCTGTATATGGTTTAGGTTTTGTAGGAAAAAGGCTTAGTCCAGGTAGTTCATGATTAACCATTAGCCTTTGTGGTCTCCCTCACAAATTTAATTCAGTGCTATTTTCAGATAATGTCTGGATTGCGTACATATTCCCTTAACTCTCTCTCTTTGTTTACCCTTTCTAGTCATATGAGCTGACACAGAAGGATTATCCATATACTGAACTGGACTCCCATGGCTGTGGTCTGAGGTGCTCTGCTTTGTCTGATCCTTCTCAGGACTTGCAATTTGTGGTGGCAGGGAATGAATGTGTGTACTTATATCAGCCAGATGAGAGGGGACCTTGCTTTGCCTTTGAAGGACAGAAGATGATCGTGCACTGGTATCGAGGATATCTCATTATAGTATCAAAAGACAGGTGTGCCCTTCAGGTTATAGAGAGAATTGTCTTTTCAAATATCAGTATGCATTCCATCTTTTACCCCCACTTCAATGATTGCTCTTAGTTTTTTGCTTTTTCTCTCTTTCTCAGCTTGTTGCTTGCTTATGCTATCCTAACTCAAAATCCTTTCCTTTCCCTTAGTTACATCAAGACCTGTAACTCACAATTTTTTCTCCTTATTCACCTACACAACTCATTCCTCTTCTGTTCCAACAGATTAGAGTTTGCTGGACGTGCAGGGGATAGCCAGGCAATGGATAGACAAACACTGACTATATATGACCTAAGCAACAAGCTGATTGCCTACAGCAGTGCTTTCACAGAAGTCGTGGATGTTCTGGCAGAGTGGGGTTCCTTGTATGTTTTGACACGTGATGGACTACTGCACGCTTTACATGAAAAGGACACACAAACCAAATTGGAGGTGTAGACTCTCTGCTGTTTAATGTTTGTTTTGTGTAAGAAAAGTCCATAACATTGACCCTGATAGCTGAAACACACAGAACCTGTGAGTGTGTATTCATAGATAAAAGTACTGTTAAACCCTTTGTTTCTGTGTGCATTTATGCACATATATACCATCACAGATCCTGAGTGCTTTGGTATAAATACACACACACATGATCTGTGCTCTCCAACCAATGATATAGCCTAACTTACTGATAGCATCAGTCTGTTGATACAAATATCTATGTATTAAGGGTGTACCTATGCATGTTAATCATTAGGGTGTTAGGGTGTATTCATATTCTAAAGCAGTGTTTCCCAACTAGTGGCTCGTGAACCCCTTGGATGTTGCACCCAGTGGCCTCAAAGCAGGTGCTTATTTTTGAATTCTTGACTTGGAGGCAAGTTTTGGTTGCATAAAAACCAAGTATAATGCCAAACAGATGCCAGTCCACATAGGGGCTATTAAGTAGCCAATTATAGCTCTTATTTGGTATACCCAGGAAACTTTTTCATGTTTGTGTTGCTCCCCAACATTTTTTCCATTTGAATGTGGCTCACGGGTATAAAAGGTTGGGAATCCCTGTTCTAAAGCAATCAAAGTCTTGTTATAGTATCATATAGTATCAAAGCTGTATTTGTGGGCTGGTGCAGTCAGAAACAGAGGGACTGGTTTTCTTTGATTGACGTTGTATTGCATAGGATTCCACTGCACAGTTTTGTACAAAAAATGCTTTTTGTGTTGCACATATTAATTAAGTTGTAGCAAATCGGTAGGTCTGCAGTGGCTAAATCCTGAACTTTTATAGCCACCTCCTCCACTGCATTACTTAGTGCTTATCAGAGCAAATCTTATGTTTGGTGCAGAAGATATTTTAGAGTGAATGATATTTTAACTATTTATTTGTTTGCCTTGGAAATTAGAGCTGGGCGGTATGACCAAAAATTTATATCACGGTATTTTTCAAAATTATATCGGTGTCACAGTATTTGACGGTATTTTTTTTTTCCATGCATGATTAGGTGTTAACCCCATTTCCTAATAAATTAGAGAATAATTACTGCAGTATTGAAAATCAGAGTCAGGCAAGCTAAGGATCGGCAACAGAAAGTCGTAAGGTAAATCAGGCAGGCTTAGTTTCCCAGGCAAGGCACAACGTCCCGCGGACAACGGGAGGCGCGAGACCGTGCCACACGGGTGAGTACCCTGACACCCCGGTATTGCGGTATCTGAAAAATGAATATAGTTTTTAAAAAAAACACCGGTATTCGGTATTAAATGGTATATCGCCCAGCCCTATTGGAAATAAATAAATAATAAACCTGAGGAAGGTCCTCTCCAGCAGAAAATGTTTGTGAAAAATGATGTATTTCCCAAGTATATCTATAATTTGTGTACTCTTTCAGATGTTGTTTAAGAAGAACCTCTTTGTTATGGCCATTTCTCTAGCAAAGAGCCAGCATTTAGACAGTGATGGCCTTTCTGAGATCTTTCGTCAGTATGGCGACCACCTTTACAACAAGGGAGACCACGATGGAGCAATCCAGCAGTATATTAGGTATCTGGTTAATTGATTCAGATCCATAATCTAAAAAAAATCCAGGGCATAATGTGGGTACAATTTTTTAAATACTAGTAGTATATAAAGATATTTGCAGATACTGTGGCATGTGGAAGAATAAGTGACAGGAACTGTTGTTGTTTCTATAGGTTATTATATTTTTTCTGTATAACCTCATAAAAACTGCATGCAATGTGTGCTTATAGCAATGTGAAACACAGATTTTGAAAGGTGACAGGTTAAACAATATTGACTGCATGCACCAAAAATCAAAAAAAAGTTGGCAAAGTTTACACCTACCATAATAAACTACCCCAAAACAAACACCTTAAAGGAACAGTAACACCAAAAAATGAAAGAGCTTTAAAGTAATAAAAATATAATGCACTGTTGCCCTGCACTGGTAAAACTGGTGTGTTTTCTACAGTAACACTACTATAATTTATATAATAAGCTGCTGTGTAGCCACGGGGGCAGCCATTCAAGTGGAATAAAGGAGAAAAGGCACAGGTTACATAGCTGATAACAGATACAGTGGTGTGAAAAACTATTTGCCCCCTTCCTGATTTCTTATTCTTTTGCATGTTTGTCACACTTAAATGTTTCTGCTCATCAAAAACCGTTAACTATTAGTCAAAGATAACATAATTGAACACAAAATGCAGTTTTTAAATGAAGGTTTACGTTATTAAGGGAGAAAAAAAACTCCAAATCTACATGGCCCTGTGTGAAAAAGTGATTGCCCCCCTTGTTAAAAAATAACTTAACTGTGGTTTATCACACCTGAGTTCAATTTCTGTAGTCACCCCCAGGCCTGATTACTGCCACACCTGTTTCAATCAAGAAATCACTTAAATAGGAGCTACCTGACACAGAGAAGTAGACCAAAAGCACCTCAAAAGCTAGACATCATGCCAAGATCCAAAGAAATTGAGGAACAAATGAGAACAAAAGTAACTGAGATCTATCAGTCTGGTAAAGGTTATAAAGCCATTTCTAAAGCTTTGGGACTCCAGCGAACCACAGTGAGAGCCATTATCCACAAATGGCAAAAACTTGGAACAGTGGTGAACCTTCCCAGGAGTGGCCGGCCGACCAAAATTACCCCAAGAGCGCAGAGACAACTCATCCGAAAGGCCACAAAAGACCCCAGGACAACATCTAAAGAACTGCAGGCCTCATTGGCCTCAATTATGGTCAGTGTTCACGACTCCACCATAAGAAAGAGACTGGGCAAAAATGGCCTGCATGGCAGATTTCCAAGGCGTAAACCACTTTTAAGCAAAAAGAACATTAAGGCTCATCTCAATTTTGCTAAAAAACATCTCAATGATTGCCAAGACTTTTGGGAAAATACCTTGTGGACCGACGAGACAAAAGTTGAACTTTTTGTAAGGTGCGTGTCCCATTACATCTGGCGTAAAAGTAACACAGCATTTCAGAAAAAGAACATCATACCAACAGTAAAATATGGTGGTGGTAGTGTGATGGTCTGGGGTTGTTTTGCTGCTTCAGGACCTGGAAGGCTTGCTGTGATAGATGGAACCATGAATTCTACTGTCTACCAAAAAATCCTGAAGGAGAATGTCCGGCCATCTGTTCGTCAACTCAAGCTGAAACGATCTTGGGTGCTGCAGCAGGACAATGACCCAAAACACACCAGCAAATCCACCTCTGAATGGCTGAAGAAAAACAAAATGAAGACTTTGGAGTGGCCTAGTCAAAGTCCTGACCTGAATCCTATTGAGATGTTGTGGCAAGACCTTAAAAAGGCGGTTCATGCTAGAAAACCCTCAAATAAAGCTGAATTACAACAATTCTGCAAAGATGAGTGGGCCAAAATTCCTCCAGAGCGCTGTAAAAGACTTGTTGCAAGTTATCGCAAACGCTTGATTGCAGTTATTGCTGCTAAGGGTGGCCCAACCAGTTATTAGGTTCAGGGGGCAATTACTTTTTCACACAGGGCCATGTAGGTTTGGATTTTTTTTCTCCCTAAATAATAAAAACCCTCATTTAAAAACTGCATTTTGTGTTTCTTGTGTTATCTTTGACTAATAGTTAAATGTGTTTGATGATCAGAAACATTTTGTGTGACAAACATGCAAAAGAATAAGAAATCAGGAAGGGGGCAAATAGTTTTTCACACCACTGTAAATCCTGTAGAATACAATAGTGTTTTATCTGCTATGTGCCTGTGCCTTTTCTCCTTTGAATGGCTGCCTCCATGGTTACATAGCAGCTTATTTATATAGATTATAGTAGACTTTCTGAAGTAAACACACAACTTTTACCAGTGCAGGGCAGCAGCACATTATATTTTAGTTAGTTTAAAAACACTTTTTTGTGGTGTTACTGTTCCTTTGAAACTTCTTTACAAGGATTAATCTTACTGTACATTGTAATTCAGGAGAGCTTCTCAGGAACAATTTACAGCAGATTTTATTGCTCTGATGCAGTACATGCGTTTGGATATGTTATAGTAAGGACAGGCATCTTACGCAAGTTTTTTTTTTCATTAAGCATTGCTGAATCACTAAACCTTGGTGGGAACTTTTTTTAATGAAGAATTAAGGGTAGACCCACAGACCCTTCGTCTTTAAAACAACTAAAGAATTTTGTGATATAGTTTAGAATTAGAGATTTTGCATAATCATTAGAAATACAGCTAACCTGTTTTTAAATGTTCCTCTTTTATTCACAAAGGACGATTGGTAAGCTAGAGCCCTCTTATGTGATTCGCAAGTTTCTGGATGCTCAGAGGATACACAATTTGACTGCATATCTTCAGGCTTTGCATCTACAATCTCTTGCCAATGCAGACCACACAACGTTGCTGTTAAACTGTTACACCAAGCTAAAGGACAGTGCCCGCCTAGAGGAATTCATTAAGGTTTGTGACTGATAACTTGCACTTTTAATATAAACAAAAAACAAGTTAGATCCAAAAATATGTGTGACTTCCCAGAAATCCATGTCTGAAATACTACTTGTGACAAATGGATCCACTTAGCTTGTTCCAAAATAGGTGTACTTTATTATCCTTTGGCTTTAATTTATTCAATTAATTTGTGCCAGTCCTTTAAATGTGATGCTGAGGTTTTAAGAAAATCCTAAAATTATACTTATTATCTTTCCACCATCCTGGGTCTTTCATATGTAAATGTGCAATGATTTACATAGAAACCCATGTTTTTTTACCAACAAACAAATGTTATTATGTACAGTATGTATCATAAAACTTAATTGTATTTACATCCCATATAATTTTTCAGCCCAGGGGAAAATGATTCTTTCCTGTGCTACATTGACTAACCATGTTTGTGATGTTTGTTTCTTGGATCAAAATTACAGTTTTGATGCTTTTCAGTGTGTTGTGCTGCATTTACTGTTAACCTATTTCCAATGCTTTCCCCCTTAGGCCAGTGAAGGAGAGGTGCGGTTCGATGTAGAAATAGCCATAAAGGTTCTTCGACAAGCTGGGTATCACTCTCATGCCCTCTACCTTGCAGAAAAGCATGCCCATCATGAGTGGTACCTAAAGATTCAACTTGAGGACATTAAGGTGACATAACTCCTATCTTTAACTAGATTATCTTTAAATAGATTGGTTCATGCCTTTAAATCAATGTAGTATAGGGATCATATTGTTTATAATTTTAAATAAGATATTTACTACAGGTTTGTCAGATAGTATTAGAATTTAGCTGGTGCATATTATATATATATATAATATATATATAATATATATATAATATTTCGGTCTCGCACAGAAACCTTCATCTGGAGTAAAGGTTTCTTTTCACTCCAGATGAAGGTTTCTGTGTGAGCCCAAAATGTCGAGTAATAAACCTTTCTATTTTGCATTTACTTTTAAAATCAAAACAATTGCTGATTTGATTGTACAGTTCTTGAAGAACTTTTAATATTATCCTGTGTCTCTTTCACTGTGTAAGAATTTTCAGGAGGCACTTCAGTACATTGGACGTCTTCCCTTCCCTCAAGCTGAGAGTAACATGAAACGCTATGGGAAAACTCTTATGTGTCATGTACCCAATGAGACCACCCAGTTACTGAATAATCTGTGTACTAGTTTCCCTCAGAATGGTGAGGGTAGCAGGGTAAGTCAATCAGTCTACAACATGCTATGACATATGTTTTCTCTTAAAATAAATGAAATTTTTAGGTCTGTCTTTAGAATGTAATTACATACTTGTTGACTAAATATTGAGTGTCATTGTCTGCTGCATAAAAGCTTGCATGAAACAGTAAAGTTATTTGCATATGTGCTGGCATTAGTAACACTGTAACTGTTCTGCTGAGACAGTGACACCAGTGTTCCTTAGGCTACCAGCTGAACAGCAATTTATGAAAATGGAGCATAGCATAGTCTTTTCCTGTAATGGTACAGTGAGCAAAAAGAAAATAAAATGCTAATTGACATGATTTTACCAAAAATGCACCATTTTCTAAAATGCAAATTTATACACTGCTGTAAGTAGCAAATAGTTATACTTGATTCCAGTGCCAAAAAGACTTGTTATTGACTGGTGTTCATTTGGGGCAATAAATATACTGTCATGGGATATGCCCCTCTCGTGAGCATCCATGAGTACACCCTTGTTTGCGCACCATTCAGTAGGGAACCTTATACCTAATGCCTACTGCTTTTAGACAAGTGCTTAAGCCCAGTTCTGAGCTAAAGTATTTTGCATCCTTGTGCCAGATGCTTCTGTGTAGAAGAGGTAAGCACAAACATTACATAAATAGATTTTCAATGAGTAAAAGTTAATATATCTAACCGAAAAACCGAAAAGATATTTCTAATGCTTGCTAGGCCCGGTAATGTTTTCACTATTTTTCTTTGAATAATTCAAAATGTTGTTGATGTCAAGCTGTGTATTTTGCCTCTAACTTCATTTGTGTTACCATACAGGCCAATCCTGAGGAGTTTATTCCAATCTTTGCGAACAACCCTTCAGAGCTGAAGACATTTCTTGAGCACATGATAAAAGAGCACAGTGATTCCCCTCAGGGTGTCTATGACACACTGTTGGAGCTGCGGTTGCAGAATTGGGCTCATGAGTTGGACCCACAGGTAATCTAAAATGTGTCTATTGTGTCTCTAGTGCTTCCAGCAAGCTACGAATGCCCACTTTCTTCCCAAATTATTTGTTTTTAAAACAAGATAGAGCCTTTTGTCTTGCCATATTTCTAGAATGCACAAATAGTAGATATTTATACCACATCTGATTGAATGCTGGGATAGCTCACAATTGTGACACAAATGCTTTCTAATGGTGTAATGATTAAGTAGATACTTATATAATATGCTTATGATTTTAAAACTGATTGCACTGTTACTGTTTAAATGTATCTCTTTTTCTTTAGATCACTCACATTTAAAATACAGAACACAACTGTAGAACATCTTTTTTTTTTTTTTCTTGATTTTCTTGCTTGATTTTTTTATTCTCTCCACAGTATGTAAAAAGGCTTCAATTGATATATGTAACCATGGTTGCATTATCGTGGAAATTAGTTATGTGCATGAACATAGAAAATAGTTCTAATAGAGTTTGTGGGGATAACTAATTCGAATCTCCTGCCTTTGTTTAGTTAAAGAATCAGCTTCATGATGATGCTATATCCCTACTGAAGAGTGGTCGCTTTAAGAATGTGTTTGATAAGGCTCTAGTCTTGTGCCAGATGCACAATTTTCAGAATGGAGTGCTGTACCTGTACGAGCAGGGTAAACTGTAAGTGTTTTTTTTTTGTTTTTTTTAAAGGAAAATGCCATTAAAAAATAAGTAAACCTTCCATATGATTTGGGCATGTCCCCCTATAAATAGATTTTGGAAGGATGTAATTGGCACTTTGGCTCAAGAATTGGGCACTCCTCAAATAGTTGACCCTGTAGTCTGCCTGCTGGGGGTTATTGATGATATCCTATCGACCAATGCAGCCAGAATTAGATTCCGTACTCTTATGTTTTACGCAAAAAAGACAGTCATTATGCACTGGATGGGGAATAATCTGCCCACACTGAACTACTGGAGGCAGTTTGTAGATAACACCCTTCCGCTCATTAAACTCACATACGAAACCAGGGGAGCAATGGACAAGTTTGAAAAAGTGTGGAGTGTCTGGTGCAACCCAGACCCCGAGGGCCCGTAGTTTTACCATAGACCAGCACCAACCATATCAGCACACCGACTCGCCACCAGCAGTAGTTAACCTTAACATGAAGTGAAATAATGCACACACTGTAATATATCGTATTGATTTATTATAACAAAATGTATGGCAATACTTATGTCTCATTTTATTGTTTTGTTTGATTTTTGTAAAACAAATAAAAATTTACCTGGTCAAAGAGGTGCTTAAGCAAGCATGTGTAGTAGGCACCTCTTCAACCATCTTCATAGAAAGAAAGAGAAGAGTTCAGCAAAGAAAGGGGGACCAAGCTTCACACACAAGACTAGGAAGTAACAGTGAGTTGAGCTGCTTGTGATAGAAAATCTACATGAGATTGAGTGTAGGGAGAAAGGTATGTTTCTCTGGGGGATGTATAGAGTATTTTGGGGGGCTTTTAAGATAAAAGGCTTACCCTTTAAGTAAATATCACATTTATATGAGCAGGATTTCCACTAAGGGTGATAGTAAATGGCTTGTTATGTTTATTATATTTTTCCACTGTACAGATAAAATGCCAGTACCTTGACACGTGTTTTCGGGCTAGAATTGCACAGGCACCATGAATGATAATATAATAGAAAGTAAAAGTGTAGAGTATCTAGTTTGCGCACACAATTATGAAACCATTTTTCACCTCCAGTGTAAAGTACTCATTGCTAACATTATCTGAGTAACAAAATGAGAGTCATTGTTTAGTTAATCTCACATAAAAGTGTTCTTTATCCACTTTCTGTATCACTGCTTCCTATCCCCGGCAGCTTCCAGCAGATCATGCATTATCACATGCAGAATGATCAGTATCAGAAAGTCATAGAAGCCTGTGAGCGATATGGAGAGCAGGAGACCTGTCTTTGGGAGCAAGCACTTAGCTACTTTGCCAGAAAGGAAGAAGACTGCAAGGAATACATTGCTATGGTTTTGGGGCACATTGAGAACAGGAACCTCATGCCACCACTGTTGGGTGAGAATTATTTGCATTTGCAGGTTAGGAAGTATTTATACTGTACACTTAGAGATACAGTAAAGCATAGTTCAAGAAGTATCCAGAATAGCATATTGCCCAGTCCATCTATTGACTTTACTGTCCAAATGGGCATTAGTATTGCCCTGTGCATTTGTGTATATTGTTTTTTAAATAAGATGTTCCAAGAAGGAGAGATAATAAATACAACATTTCACCCAGTCTCAGTCTCTGGCTCTTGGCTATGGTATTTTACATGGCATCCCCTACAAAATGTCCACAACTGTTTTTTTTAAATACATGTATATAAGAAAATGGGCTTAGAGAAAAGCACACAGAAGGCAATAAACACCAGTGCATAGGAATTCTATAAACTGCTGCATTGTTTTACAGAACTGTAAACCAGTTTATTCTTGTCAGTGGACTTCTTTTTTACCTTTTGTAGTTGTTCAAACCCTGGCACATAACTCCACTGCGACTCTGTCTGTAATTCGTGAGTACTTGATCAACAAAATGCAGAAGCTGAGCCAGAAGATTGAGGAGGATGAGAGAACAGTGCATCAGTACAGAGAGGATACTGCACGCATTCGCCGAGAGATCCAAGAACTCCGCACCAGGTGAGAGGTGAACCATAAAAAGCAGAGACACTGAAAAAGTGACATTACCCAGTTGTAAGCTTTGAGAACCAGGAAGATTAAATGACTAAGCTTTGAAACAAGCTTTGTAGTACCAACAAGATATGTTGTGATGCCATGCAGTACATTATACATGCTAAGTATATGCTAAGTTCAGTTGGTATCTGTAGCTATTACAAACAGTTATTGTTTGTTGCTGTTCAGTCATAGCTTAAATATCTCTCATTTGGGTAAATCCAAGTGCTTTTGCACAGGTTAATAGTGAAACTGAAATATATATTTGAAGGCAGAGAGGTAAAGTAGATGAGAGAGCTCTACCAGCCTTGCATGGTCTTCTAATCCTGTGACAAAGGACCCAATAGAATTTTTTTTTTGTCTCTCTTCTTTAGCCCCAAAATTTTCCAGAAGACAAAGTGCAGTATATGTAGCAGCAGTCTTGAGCTGCCATCTGTGCATTTCTTGTGTGGTCACTCCTTCCACCAGCACTGCTTTGAGAGCTATGCAGAAAATGATGTGGACTGCCCTACCTGCCTGCCTGAGAACAGGAAAGTCTTAGATATGATCCAAGCACAGGAGGAGAAGAGAGAACTTTATGACCAGTTCCAGCACCAGGTATGAACTCCAGACCCTAATATTGACAGGGATATTCTCACTGACCTAGTAAAGGCTCAGAGATAAATTTAATCAGATAATGTGACAGTGCCCTAATAGGTCAATAGATTAACTGCAGTGTGTAGAATTTAAAGAATTATAATAAGATGTTATTTAGATAGCATATTTCAGATTTAAAGAACATTTCTTAGTGTATGGTTATAATGTATTCTCTCTGTAGGGCTTTGTTAGCTCACAATAATCTTAAAGATTAAAGGAGAAGGAAAGGTAAAAACTAAGTAAGCTTTATCAGAAAAGACTATGTAAATAAGCCATTAACACTCGCAGAAACACAGATTCCTCTCAAAAGAAATGCAGGATTTATTTTCTTCTTTTGTGTACACATGTTCTTTAGTGTCAGACTTCCTTCTCTCAGAAAAAAATCTTTAGGGCATGGGCAGGAGTCTGCTCAGTTTGTTCCCCCCCCCGCCACCCCCCTATCATCAGCATTTGCTCTCCCTCCCAACTCCCAAATGTGTAACCTGAGCTACCAGCATCTAGAGCCACAGCACTAAAGCTACTGACACCAAGCTAAAATGGCAGCTGTTATCTTTTTTTATAGGTAAATTTAAGTTTAAACATATATCAAACAAAAATAAGGAAACCCTAACAATGCTATAGGGCAACAGCTCCTCATGTTTCTTATGTTAGTGGATAGAGCCCTTCCACTCATTAAACTAACTGTCTTCAGAAGTTCAGGGAGGTCTTTTTGGCATAAAACACAAGTGTACGGAGCCAAATTCTGGCTGCGTAGTTAGGTACAACATCATCAACAACCCCCAGTTAGCAGACCACAGGGTCAACTATTTGAGGAGTACCCAGTTCAAGGGCCAGGGTCTTCATTATGTTCTTCCAAAATCCCTTTATAGGGGGGCATGACCAGACCATATGGATAAAGTTTGCACCTGGGGTATAGCCAGCTGCTATCTTAAACAGTGGGAACTTCTAGGGCTGTTTATTCATGCATGGTAAATCTTTCTGCAGAGTAAATGTAGCGTTCTAGTTTGCACTAATGTGGCTAATCTAGTGACCGTAAAATGCCAAAATGCCTTTCCTTCTCCTTTAAAGCCATGTGGTAGTTCCAGATAACCGCAGATAACCATTAACCTCATTCTAATATGGCAAATGTAGCAGTTTCTGGAATACATGTTTGGGTTTAAGTGCTAAGTAAACCTTCAATGTAATTAAAATTGATGAGAGTAGTATTCTAAGCACTACTGCAATTTACACTCATATTAAGGGGAATATGTACTATTAAAATAAATAAATATGAATGAATATGCTGGTCTGTTTCTGACCTTGATCCAGTTGAGGAAATAGTCAGATGAAAGAAAGGTTTGGTGTCTGATGTGCTTCTTAGTAAATATGTGCAAAATGTTATGAGGTTTTTAATGTATTTCCTTAGCAGAAGAACAATAGAGAAACCCTCTTTCTTTCATGACAATTTCCTCAACTGGATCATGGTCAAAAACAGACCAGTGGGTGGAGCTGTTGTAACAAAATTCATTCATATTAAAAGTTCACATTCCCCTTAATATCTTCGTATCTTGGTAAATAAAATAATTTAAATTGCAAAAGTGCTTAGAATAACACTCTCGTCAATTTTACATTCACTTATTTTAAAGGTTTACTTCCTTTAAAACCCATTTTAAAAATGGGTATGTATGTATTAGTAGGTTTTTAAATACTGTGAAAGCCTCTTGCTTACAAATACTCTGTAGCTGCAGCCAATACAGTGACCAATACACAGTTTTCAGTATAACTGCCTGACTGCTGCTACCATCATGCAGCATTCTTTGTACTGCGCATTGTGGCATGTTTACTGATAGCAGCAGCAGGGCCGCCATCAGTAATCGCTGGGCCCCTCACAACAAAATTTTCTGCAATGCCAAGAGCCAAAGCAAATCCCTGAGGGAGGGGCTGAGTGGGTTACAGGAGGAGAGGGAATTTTAAGTGATTATGGGGAGGGTGCAGGTATGGAAAGGTTTCAAAGAGGCTGTTCACTGATTACATTCTTGTCTGTGAGGTTTACAAGTCCTTTGCGTAGGGCTGCTGTACTTGGGAAGCTCTCCCTGTTTAGCTGAAGAAAACAATAGGCAAAAACTATGTTCTGCACAAACCCAATCCCTTGAACTCATGTTGAACAAGAGGGTGTACAACTCCTTTAAGGACTCCTGTTGGGTGTGGCAACATGTATTGTTGAGAACTTTATTGTATTTTATTGGAAATAACGTTCATAAATGTTTCGCTATCTGTATTCAACGCTATGCATTTCTCCTGTTGTAGTTAAAGCATTCAAGCGATGGATTTAGTGTTGTGGCAGATTATTTTGGCCGTGGGGTTTTCAACAAATTGACACTCATAACAGATGCACCTACTGGGAGAATGGGCAAGTCGAAGGAAGCCGGCCTGCAGCGAGAACTTCTGATCAACACCAAGAGGAAAGCGTAATCCGCTGAATGACCAGATCCAGCTCCCCAACAAAGCAACATTCACTCTTGCACATTTACTCCATTTCTAAAATGGTTTTATAGAGACTGCAGCTGTTGTTTCCTGGATAATGTATGATAAATACCACACATTATCTTCATAAATAAACCTTTGCAGAGAGAGGGTTGGGAGTAAGGGGCAGTAACTAAGTAATAGAATTAGGCCAGGGTATATTATATGGGCACATAAGAACTTTTCCAAACAGCCAGGTAGAGAACCCAAAACAAAATGCTGTTAGGGTTATATATTGTGAATTAATGGTTTTCTGAAATGTGTCAAGTCTGATAAAAACGCTTGTATATAAAATTGTATATATGCCCGCCCTGTGTATAGTGATTGCTCTATGGTGGCAAACGGTTGGAAGGCCAGCAGATCTGTGTGTTGCTTAGCAATATGTTGCATTCATAACAGGAGTTTTTTTCCCACTGCCTGTCCCATTTTGTACAGAATAACAAAGCTGTTTAAATGCAAAATTCTTAAACAGATGGTTTAAAATTAGTTTTATTTACATTTTATTTAAGCAGTATCTCCCCAGATTGGGAAACTTACCCTGTTGTTATATTTATTTAATAAAATGAGGCTTCTTAGTAACCATAGAAATGTCATGTAGGCACTTAACTGTGTACCAACTACAAAACTGTAGCCCCGTTGCGTTGGGAGTAACAAAAGATAACAAGTCCAACCCTGAAGGTCAATTACGGCAATAATGGGGTGCCTGAATATATAGCAGGGGGGCATATTAAACAAACCTGAAATCAATTGAGTTAACAATCTGCCCAACAGTATTATCCTATGATTATTGCAGTATAGCTTTATAAAGTTTATTCATCAGCCCCTGTGCCAATGTAGCTTGCAATCAGTGTCCCTGCCACATTCATATACACTATGGTCAGACTTTATCAGGGGTTAATGTACATTCTTCTTCTTGGTTTACATGTGTAAGCAGAGGTGTAATTTGGAGTTTGCAATTACTGGCTCAGTAAGCCTGGTCTTTATACAGTACTGTACCTTAGTTACTGCCATTTCTTGTTCACTTATGATGACTAAACAAAAACCAAGATGTTCTTGTCAGAATGTGCACAAGATCTAATAACATAGTAGATGAGGTTGGGGAAAAAAAACAATGTTGGTCAAGTTCAACCAATTTTCTCTAAGCCAAACTTGCCTAACTGCTAGTACTTGTTTTCATGGATGTGGTTTTTCCCTCCCTACAAGGCTACCAATCACTATGCTTTATGGTGAAGGAGAGGGCAAATTCAAATAAACAATGTTAAACAACATATTTCATTCTACCAGTCTGTGCTGTGTCTTGTGTCTATTCAATTTCTAAGGCTAAAAGTGGGCATACACGGGCGATAAAGACTGCAAATTGGCCGAGTCACCAGCTTTTCAGATCGTGTAAGGGGCCCTCCGATGGGCCTACTCAGCCGATATGTGGCCATCAATCAGTCAGATGTTAACCAGGCAGTTTGGTTGTCTTCTTAGATTGAGAACCGGATCTGTGCATTGATTCAGTCCTTGGTCCGATAGCCTGCATAGAGGCAATTATGATCATAGGGCTTGGAGGGCACCCAGAGGAACCCCGGCCCCAGACAGCCATTCCTCTGCATTGTCAGTTCATTGTTCTCAATAACTGCTCTAAGAAACAATGTTGTTATAATGTTTTGGGTGTAAGACTGACAGTCAGGAGGGGCACTACTGTTGTCCTTACAACCTGTCATATGATTAAAGTGAGGGGCCTAGCACTTTATTAAGCAAGTAGAGGAGAAACCGACAGCCTACACTGCCCATCACAATTATAGACCCAGAACTCTGGTGCAGAACTCAATGAAATGTCATGTGAAAACATGGAATGCTGCAAATATATGGTCCTTTCTCCATTTTCTTTGACAATAATTCACTATATCTTTTCTTTTAAATTCTGTTTATTGAGTTTTGAAATAATCCAGCAGATTATTTGACAGTGAAGTTGGATAACAGAATTCAGCGAAAATAATTAAGCATTGTAAAGTAACAATTAGGTAGAACCAATGTGTGACCTGTTTTATTGCATTCATCTTTATGCTCGACGAACCGATTGAGAATCCTTCAGCCAGTAGTATCTGTCATCATTTATAAGATGTGAATAGTATAATAGTAATAAGATCTCCATATAAAGGACCTTTAAGGTTTCAAATTGTATTACCCAAGAATCTATGAATAAACTGGGGGGGGGTGAGATTTGTCAGTTACTTCTTTAGGATTCGGGTTTTCTAGCACTAAAACTCACAGTTTGAGTTATGGGGCAAAACTCAAATGTCTGGTATTAATTAAGTGCAAAAAAAACAAAAACTCAAATGTAAAACTTCACCATCTAAACGCTATGCAATTTCTATAGAATTCAATGGGAATTGTCCCAGACAGTGTCAAGCCATATTTTCAATTAAGAATATTCAAGTTTTCAAGTTTTATTTAAGTTTGTAAACTCAAAAATTCAAGGCGTTCGAGTTTCTTCAGTCACACAAATTTACCACATTAATAAATAGGCGAGTGTTCAATATACGAGTTTATTCGATTTAGAAAAACAAACAAATTGATCTTTAGAAGTTACGTGCCATATTAGAAAGCTAGATTCTGCACTTGTGAAATTTATTTGGAATGAAAAAAATCGAAAATAGCTTTGTCCAAATTAAGGGGACCTGCTAAACTTGGTGGACTTAAAATACCGAATTTTAGAACATTTAATCTGTCTGCTCTAACAAGATACCTTATTGAATGGATCTTTCAAAGTAACAAATACACCAACCCAGAAATAGAATTACTCCATGAACTTATTCTGATATATTTTCTGCATTACATAGTAAATGGAGTAATTTACCAAGAGATATTAAAAGGAATCCTCTATATTGGGACACTATTTTTGTATGGAAATATCTATTCTCCAGCTGTGGCTTCAGTTACTCTCAAACTCCCTTCATGCCAGTTAAACTTCTATTGAAAACCTCTGACCCATTAAGGTCTTCTTCCTTTTTACGAACATCTGAGAAAAAAAACATCATATTGATGAAAGACCTACTAGATCCAAACAATTATTCTTTAATTCCCTGCCCATTGTTTAAAGAAAAATTCAAGTTACTTGAAATTGATAAATACTTTTACTTAGCCTGCCAATGTGGTTTATCAGTAACTCACAATAAAGACAATTTTGTTGTCACTAAACATAGACTGGCAGAGGCAATATTAGAATTTAATGACAAACCACATAATATAAAAATCAACATTCTTTCTGGTACATTCTGGGATGTTTTTACCCAAGATAATCATCCCTTAGAGAATGTGTCTGCTAAGTGGTCTGTTTATCTACAACACTTTATATCCCCTTCGCAATTGGTTAAGTCTATGCATGAATTCAACAATCTGATTTTTGCTGAAAGCTGGAGGATTCAGCAATTCAAACTTTTAGGATATGGAAAACTTTTTGTTCGTAATAAGTGCTTTAAAACAAACTCTTTTTGCCCCAAATGTAACGAAAGTGGTGTTAATTTATTCCACTACCTATGGTCTTGTCTGAAGATTGGTAACTTCTGGAACATGGTGGAAAGATTCTTGAACCACAGGTTGAATTTAAAAGTTATCTCCTAGTTTCGCTCTATTACACATTAAAGAAGAGGAGGTGTTATAAGCATTTCACCAGTCTCCTTAGGCTAATGCCACACGAGGCGTAGGGCTGATTTTTCGGCAAGCGTTTTTCCGCTTGCCGAAAAAATCAGTCCTACGCCGCGTGTGGCATCAGCCTAAGCACAAAAAATTGATAAATTATTATTTTTGTTTATGGCTGCCTCTAAAAAGCATTATTTTATTATTGGTTTAAAGAGGAAACCCCTCCTATAACAGAAATGATTTCTTATCTGAATCAGCTTAGCTGGCAAGAGGCCATCAAAGCAAAAACAAGTGAACCTAAATCCAGGATTCCTTTTAATTTTTCTTTAATGCTATAGATATAAGTAATAAGGATCAGATTTATAAAATGCTGCATATATAGATTTATTTCAGTAATTCATGAACATATAAGCTAAATTATCCTTGATTTTGCACTGTAGGAAACTTTTCTTTTCTTTTTATAGTTTACCCACTGGGCACAGTTAGTTAATTTGTTTTGTTTTTCTCTATTTAAATTACTTCTTTTGTTTCTCTGTAAGCATTCTATTTTCTTCATTTCGTATCTTTTTGAAGGACAAACTGTCGAATGTGACGATTGTTGTACAGCCTTTATTTAAATAATTTGTCATTATTCATCCTACATGTTTATTGCAAAACTTCAATAAAATGATTAAAAAAAAAATGCACATTCCAGACTAAAGTTATTTGCATACATTTCAGTTGCAGCAGAGGAGTAAATTTAAAAAAAAAAAAGTGTCTTTGTCCCAAACATTACGGAGGGCACTGTATGAGTAAGTGCACAACATGCCACTTTAGACGAGCCCAAAATGGCATCAAGATTTCTCTTCATCGACTTTCACGGTTACTGAGATGCTTGATAGAAAAAAATGGAAAAATATTTCCTGGTCTAATTAATCTTGCTCTATTTACTAAAACAAATGGCTCCACTGAGTTTTTAGATTTCAACAATAACTGTGTTACATGAAGTAAATTTACTTATGTGGCAGAAATGCTGTTCGCTTATGTGTAATTATGTTATTTATTAAAGGAAAGTAATTTTGGCATTTTACTGCCAATTGATTCGCCACATCAGTGCCATCTAGAACGCTATATTTATTCTGCAAAAAGCTTTACCATACCTGAGTAAAGAGTCCTAGAAGCTCCCATTGTTTGTTAAAGATAGCAGCTGCCATTTTAGCATGGTCTCCTTAGCTTCCTGCTGCAGCTCTAGCCCTTGGTAGCATAAATCACACATTCTGATGAGAGGGGGAGTGAATTCTTATGGGGGGGAGGGAGCAGTAGAAGGGAGATAGGAGAGAGCAGCGCAGATTCTGGCCCAGGACTGAAGGATTTTTCTAAGAGAGGAAGTCAGATACCAAAGTACATGTATACACAAAAGAAGACAAGAAATCCTGTTTTTTTTTTTAGAGGACTCAGTGCAGTGTTTCTGTGAGTGCTTATGGCTGTATTTACAAGAATGAAGAAAACAGCAGCACTCCGGTTGTTTTGAAAAATGTGAATCTTTACTAAGTGCCAAAGGCACTTAGTAAAGATTCACATTTTTCAAAACAACCGGAGTGCTGCTGTTTTCTTCATTCTTGAATTTATCTGCCCGGGCAGTGGGTACAGCGCGCACCTGGGGCTGCAAGAAGCTATTTTCACTGTGTAAGCACATGTTAACCGATTCTATATGGCTGTATTTACATTTACCTTTCTGATAAAGCTTACTTAGTTTTTACCATTCCTTCTACTTCAGTGTAAATGGAGAAACTCTGTTTTGTCTCACCACTCTGTTGGTCTTACCTCGTATTGCAGCCAACCAGCCCGATACAGTGATGCGTTTTAAAAGACTCCTTCAGACAATGCCATGAGAGTTACTGTTGTGTCCAGCCGTTCCCCCTCAAGTAAGGACTCGTTGAAGAACTCTCCAAAGAAAGAGAAAGTTCTCCGAATCTTTTGGGTAAATATTTATCATGTTGCGGTTTTTATTGGCGGCTCATGGAGCTTCAGACCAGCCTTGCCCCCCCCCTCCCCGGCAACATATCTGGAAGTCCTAATTCACTCTATGATTTACATGTACATGAAAACATACAAAGAATGATTTAACTGGGAGAGGCGGTTGTAGGTGTATATAGTTAACTTATCATAATACCTGGTGGTTGAATTGTTGCTATCAAAGGCTGAAACCAAATTCTGCAACAATTGAAAGTGAATAGGAGCTGTGGTTCCACGTACTGGTGCATACAGGGTAGATACCATTTTCACACCTGCCTGATCCCTGAACTGACTGATATTCATAGTACTTACATACAGAACTTCAAATGAAAGGTTTTCCAGGAATCAGTGCTGGTTTTTATGGTCCAATACAGATGAGATGAGTTTTTTTATTTTTTAATCCAACATTTTCCAAGAATTTACACTGTTTTGATGCCCCACAGGGAAACATGAAATCAGGGTTTTATTGTATTCTCAGACAATCCCCACCATTGAGAAAGGCATTTGGCCCCTGCTGATTGAAATAAGGCTCTACACATTTTAACATCAATAAAACAGACATGTTTATTAAGTAACCTAATCACTTAAATTAAAAAAGTGCATAGAAAAAAAAGCAAACATGTTTTTAAAACGACTCTGTTGGAGTAATTTTACAACTATATACACTTTACATTCAAACAGCCCCCACAATTTCTGTTCAGTATGAAACAGTTGTACATTTTTTCCTTCAGTTCCGTTAACACGGATACTTTTTTTGTATACGTTTTTTATTTATTTTTTTTTAAATAACACTGATAAACTACGACACTTTCCTCTTTTGTTTAAATATTAAAACAAGAAAACCTGTGGAACTAAATAAAACACAAAGGGAGGTCTGGAAGAGCAGCAGGAAAGAGCATGAAGAGGCTACACGGGATGGCGCTTCTAGATTGCCAGTGAGCGGATAGATAGAATAGTTCCTTTGCATCGACAGATTTAAAAGAAAGAAAAGTGTTAGACCTGTGATGCAGGCTGGTTTGAAAGACACGGATATATAGTTAGATATTTAGAACAGAGTCAAAGATCACAAGAACACCAGTTTGTTTTATTTCAACATTAAATGCATGGGCCAAGGCCCCTATAGTTTCGGAAACAGAATATATAGAGGAAATATGAGACTTTGTACAAAGAATGACTATACAGGAAAAAATATTTGGAACCTCCAGCGACAGCAAACTGAAGTTTTCTCTGCGGAAACATTTGCCGAGGGAAGCGCATAAAATGGATGGATTGTTATTGCAGTAGATGCCTGTGCTCTGTGTGTAGGACATTGGCGTGCATATTCACAGGATAGAGTTGCTATCTGATAATTGTATGTGGACTGTTGCTATTATAATGAATTAATGGACTGAACAACTTCCTGATTAAAGTTTTTCAAGGTTGCAAAAGTTAACTTGAAGTAAGAATCAGACTAGGTTAAACAGTATCTATTAGGATTCTTATACCGCATGTAGTTTTGCCCTCAGCTCTGGCCTTCTGGCTGCTTTGTATAATTCAGTGCTACTGAATGGAGACATTGGAGATTTGAATACAAAACAAGACATGATATTGTACGAGATGAATAAATTGATTTGTGCAGAATTCAAAGGAAACAAGCCAGAGCTGCACCCCCAGCAGTGCCACGGCCATATTAGAATAGGATGGAACACGTCTTTGGGAAGGTCTGAGAGGGAAACATTCAACAGGAATGCAATGACCGGCAAGAGAGAACGGCTCTTTGAAGGGCTAGTACTTCAAGGGAACAGGTAAAGGTATAAGACCCGTTATCCAGAATGCTCGGGACCAAGGGTATTCCAGATGAGGGGTCTTTCCATAATTTGGACATCCATACCTTGTCTACTAAAAAAATCAATAAACCATTAATTAATAATAGGATTGTTTTGCATCCAATAAGGATTATTTATATCTTAGTTGGGATCAATTACATGGTACTGTTTTATTACTACAGAGAAAAAGGAAATCAGTTTTAAAATTCTGAATTATTTGATTAAAATGGAGTCTATGGGAGACAGGGTTTCCGTAATTCTGAGTTTTCTGGATAATGGGTTTCAGGATAAGGGATCCCATACCTGTATAATAAAAGGGGAAGCGTGCATTAGAATAAAAGAGAGGCAAATCATTCCGTTTTTATGCCCATGAGATGGGAGCCAGTGGGAATCACACCAAGAGCTGGGGAATACAGTAAGTCTGTAATTGAAACTGGTGCTTTCTGCTTACAAAGCCGTTTATCTGAACCTGGCAGCAGCTGAATTCGGCACATTCTACCCAATTACAGTATACGTGTGTATTTCCAGTGTGTATGTCTGTTAGTGAAACCAGTCTCTAGTCACTAATCTTACTGCACATTTAAACACTTGCCATGAGGACTCTGTTGTGTTCTTGGCCACTAAAAATGTTATTATATGTTTTGTGTGAGCTGCTAGAACATTTGTGATACTTGCACTTGTATTAGAATACCATAAAGGTGAAGTCTAGAATATGAGTGGTCTCTGTCCCCCAGTTATTGGGGCAGTTCCAGAAGTTATTGGGGCAGATCCCATTTCCAGAAGGCACTTTTTAAGCTGTGTGGTTGGAAGTTATTACTTTATGGAGACAGAGCGGCAGGCATGTAGGTTACATTCGTGCAACGTTGGTTTTGTGTGTGTGTGTGTGTGTGTGTGTGTGTGTGTGTGTGTGTGTGTGTGTGTGTGTGTGTGTGTGTGGCGCTGCAGATCAGCAAGAGAACATCAGGAAGCAGTGAGTGCAGACATAAGATCCCCACGTTCCTCTCTAAATGATCACAACGATAAAAACCAAAGTGCACTTCATTGAAATAGTAAGCAGTAACATGGTTGGTTGAGCAAATGTCTGTGTATCAGACTGAACGGTACTGAAATAAGAACACGTTGTATTTCATTTTAACAGCAAAATACATTTTTTGTTTAAAGCAATACAACATGGAACTCATTTTTGAAAGAATCTGTTCTAAACAAGAAAACTTGATCAAAGATATATATATGGGTACATTCCATAAATAATCCTTCCCTTCTAAGACTACGGTTTAACTTTGTCTTTCACTGTACAAGATACAGAAAGGGAAGAGCTGCTGATTAAGGATATCATATATCCCCGAGCCCAACTGTAAGTAGTGGCTCAATCTCCCTGCCATAGCTGCCCAAACGTGTGCATATCTGGCTAATGGGTTATAGTACTTGCAGGGTTTTGCCTCTATTACTTCTACTACAAATTGCAGCAACAAAGTCACGGTCTCCCATGATCCTCTGTGAGTGAAGGCAGCTGTGCTTGATTTATTTTGGTAACTATGTCCAAAACAATAAAATCTATATATTTGGGTCACATAAAATGCACATATAGCCAACCATCTTCTATTGTGGCGGCTTGTTTGGGGAAAAGTAACAGCATTAAGACTTCCACAAGTACCATGGGTGTTTATATTGCAAAAAAAATTAAATAATGTAGTTAATCTACAGTAAATCCAAACGAAATAAGATAAGATCTGCGCTATCTGCAATTACTGATAAGCCGCAGTCTGGAGAAACCTTATATTAGCAGGAAGCGATATTAATATGAGGATATTCTTATATTAAAACCTGATCAGAGAGCTGGCAATCCACTAAATCCAGCACAGTCTGCGTTGGCAATGATGAATGGCATTCTGGGTCGAATGGCTAGAAAGCAATCTGATAGATGAACAGCAATATTGCTAATTCCAAAACACAGTCCTTCTCATTGGACAAAATGTACCTAGGCCTTATGCTCCTTATATTAACTATGATGGGTCTAGTTCACTGGCCATACGGGCTGCTTGTATATTCTAATGGAAATGGACATTCCGCACAACATGATACACCTTGAACATCCTTAAAGCGTATGTAAGCCAACAAATAACATTTTGCCATTTAAGTGACTTTACAAAACATATTAAACATTTTAAATTTTAAAACAGCCAAAATGATGTAGTTTACTATTCACTTAAATTTCAGTGGGTTATAAAAGATATGCCCCACCTTGTGCCACAATTTTAGAAATAAAATATGGCACATATATATATATATATGCCATATTTTATGTGTGTGTTTAATGATAACTACGCTAGCTGAAATCTAGGCTGGTGGCTAAAGAAAGCTTCAGTTTATTAATTAAATGTTTGTTAGTATCCAAAAAGGGATGCTTCACCTTTAAGGTAACTTTTAGGATATTACAGAATGTCCTATCCCTAACAACACTGCAATTGATTTTAATTTTAATTTTTTTTTAAATAGTTTTTGAATTATTTTCTTAACGGATTTGCCTCTTTTCAGCTTTGGAATGGGGGTTGCTGACCCCGGCAGCCAATGTTACTGTTACTTTACTACTTAGTTTTTATGCAGGCCTTCTCCTATTCATGACCCTAGCAACCAGATAGCTGCTGAATTCCATACTGGAAAGCTGCTGAATGTTGCTAAAATATGCCTCATAATTTAAAGGTGAAATACCTCTTTAAGGAATGGTGTTCCGCATGAAAGAAAGAACCCCATATCTGTAAAACCTTAGTCCCAAGCATTCTAGGCAACAGACCCAACACCTTTGTATAAAGAATTTTGTCTTTATAATACACTCATTTCCAAAGTGTACTCTGTACAGCCATATAAATGAACTAGCTGCCCCATGTTTAATGATATATAGTGTTTTCTGGCGACGACTAAATAAAAAATCATATACTTGTATAGATACTTGTATGTGTGAGAAAGCCTTTCCTTTGGTATTCTATGGTCAGGAAGTTCCACTTTACAAGACAAACGTGGTTTAAGCATGTAAGGATAATAGTTATGATGGAACAGCAGACACCTCATTTCAACATCAGGCAAGAAAAACCTTGTTGATTTATTAAATGTTGCTCCTGAAAAACTAAATAAAACTTATGTAACAGAAGAGTTATTGAGGCAGGAGAGGGATTCATTCAAACTGTTTCCAGTTCATTACCCTCTGTATAGATAATTAGCTTTATTATGCCCCAGCACATTGGGGAGAGAGAGTTCCTGTTCTGCAGTATTTAATAAAAGATGTTTAATTCAGAAGAAGTAGGAAGGATAGACACAGACAATTTTAAATGGTGTAATAAATACCTCCAAGTGTTTACTGCAGAGTGCACATGAAAAAGCCAAATGTTTCAAGGGCTCCTCACCCCTTCATCAGTGGAAAAATGCACACAAAAACTCTCCACTGATTAAGGGGTGAGGAGCCCTTGAAACATTTGGCTTATTTCATGTGCACTCTGCAGTAAACACTTAGAGGATTGCAAATGGCGTAATAAATACCTCCGTGTCTGTCCTTCCTACTTCTTGTAATTAATTGCACACTGAGCCCGGTGACTTCAGAAAACTGCACCAACGCATAATCTACATGAGTGTCTTAAAAAGTAACCGTGAGTGTATGGACTTTTGTGGTTGGAATAAAACTATAGGCAGAATACATTTTAGCAGAAAAATTGAAGTCCTGATGTTATACATGTGCCGTGTTAATGTGACTGAATAAAGACTGATTTTATTTTTCAACACGTGGTGCTCCGCTTTTTCTGGAATTTTTCTACTTGTTTGGGGCCATTGGGAGTTGGTCGGTGAGCAGCACACGCGGATGAATGGCGGTAAGTGCTCCCGTGTTGATATAACTATTTTGCGAGAATACATTTTAGCCCAAGACCTATTTAAGAGACTTGTTTTTTATGTGTGTACATAATTCCCCCGTCTCAGCAGCCGGCAATAAGCAAAGCAGGCTGGATACAAACCAAGCAATAATCTTTGAACAAAAATGAAATGCTAAGAACAGATTCATGGCACAGTGTCTATACTGCATAATTATAAAACCCACCTCTAATTGTACAGTTTTGCAAGGGCCCAATGTAAAACAAAGGGTTACAAGGAAAGGAATGAGGGGCAAAACCAAAGCTCCGTTACTAACCAAAATATTCCCTCTGCAGCAGCCTGTGATAAAATAAGATTTTACAGATTAAAGAAGAAATCCGTTACCTTTTCAAAAATAAACCTTAAGAACCCAAATTCAGTCCTTTCCCTCCCTATTTTAAGTGCTTCCTTTACTAATAAGTGCTTCCAATAGAAAAATAGAGTCTATATACATTTTGTAAAAAATTTTCCTTTTTTTCTTTTAAATACTACGAAAAAAAAAACATAGAACATGTAAACGGAACATGGGAGGTGAAGAAAATCTTACAGGAAGTGGGAGGTGAATCTCACAAATGGGCTTGTGTTGCAGGAATTTAAACCTGTTCTCCTTGGTCAGACCAGGAAGGGATTGGTTAATAATCTAAGAGATTAGGACTCTGCACTGTGGGGACGGGAGCAATGAAGCACTGTGTAGTGTCACTGTGTAAACATATCTCCTGAGTCCCTTCCAGGAGAATGGATAATTTAATATTGCATGATTTTAAACTGTCTTGCACATTTTATACAAATGTTTCCTGCTCAACCCATTTTTCATCCCTAATTTCTCTCACTTGCCACTTAGTTCCTGTTCTGTATTTGCTAACAGAATATTTAGACACAGTTACAACACATGTTTTAAAGAAAGAGATTTAAAATGTTTTTAGATGAAATTTCAAGGAATGAACACTAGGATTGCCTTAGTTTATGCACAGACTTTGAGAATGGAGTATAAGCCTTTTACATTAGTTCTTGTGATTATGAGGGTCTGGAATTTTGTTCATCCCTTGTCCTGGAATTCCATGCAAGCTAACTTGACATATTATAGGCATCTGCATTAATGCCCTTAGGGTAGTCCACCCACTTAAGTGCCTTATTAATACTAACGGCAGGTAAAGGAGACAATTTCTAGATACCCCCTGCATGCTTGTATAATTAACCTCCAATAAAATACGAGACACAAGTCCCTGAAGATTTCTAAAACTACCTTGTTGGTCAGTGCATATACTGCCACTGCCTGCTAAGCACAGGAGGAGCATACCTCAGTGGAGGGGAAGAGGTATATAGAAGGACCCTGGAGTGAATGGTCACTGGCCACCAAACAAGTAAAACATTGTTTCGTCTGCATTGCCAGCTTGCAGTTCTCTTTGAGGTCCACAGTTTCCCCAGGAGAACTGTACTGTCTGCACAGGACTGAAGAAGAAAGTCCTCTTGCTTGCAACCCACCATGACTTGGTTCCAAACAAAGTCATACCAATGACCTGCAACATTTCAGAAGCCCACTGTGTACAGACACCTACACCCAGAGATGTCTCAGCCCTATATCTATTATCTCCTGTTCCTAAAATGTATGGGGTAGGATCAGGAGACAGAACATAAAAAGGCCTTTCCCCCCCCCCCAAGAAATGATTCAAAACCCCCACATCTGTATTATCAGCACATTTCCCTAGGTCGTATTCACAGCTATGAGTCCCAGCAGTGCCATGCAATGTAAGGTACATACAAAAATAGATTAAAATAGAAAATAAACTATCAAATATTCTTCACTGCCAAATGACAGCAACAAGGTGTATAGGGATACTCTGCATAATTATACAACACAGCATGTTCCCTATTAATGTATAAATATACTCAGCATCACTATACAGCACTGTGTGTTATTTAGAAGTAGACAAATAATCAGAGTAGCATTGCATTCCTGGCCACTGCAGCAGTGATGGTTACCATTAATGGCACAGACTGCTTATCTGAAAACAAGAGGACCAGATCTGCACAAGTAACAAAGCAAATGCCTACTTTCTTCTTAATTTGGGCGACGGAAGAACTGTAGTTAGTTCAGGAACTTGCGACATTTCTTGGTCCCACAGTTACAGGCCAACTTGTTGTTTGCATCCTCAATGGGAAACTTATAGTCATAAGTAAGCTCCTCCCCTCTGTAAATTTTTCTCATGGCAAAGATGACAATGTGCTTCTGACCATCAATAGGGATGACTCTAGAGTAGCAGTTGGGCTCACAAGAGTGGTTGATAAAGCGAGCAGCGTTTCCATGCATCGTGGCATCGACGACTTCAGAATCATCAATACGGAACATGTAGCAACCAATTCCCTGAAAGTGATAACATTTACAATTGTAAGAGGATAATGTGATAAACACATTGCTAGATGCCAACAATACAAAGCCTCTGAACGAATTTGGGCACAATATATGGCAGCACATTTACTATACTAATTTAATAGGGTTTTTAGTTACCCAGCACTGGTGTAGGAATTCCTAATATAACTGCCTGCATCACTTTTTGTATGCACATTAACTCCAGTTAAGAGAAAAATTCAACTTGTTGCTGAATTGGATTAATAACTTGTGCCTATTCTGAATAACTAAAAATTAAAATTTTTACTGTTTTCTTGCTAAGCAAAGGATTGCAAGGCTTCATTAGTATTATTACTTTTATGAATACATTTTACTTAGGCCATCTCCATCTTTCAGACTTTTATACAAACCAATGCAAGAAATGGCAACATTTTAAATGGAATACAAAAAAGAAACAAAATATACCACAGCTTTATCACACAATATGGGCAAGTTAAAGAATGTTTTTTTCTGTGCGTGGAAAACTCAACTTTTAAGAGTTAAGCAAAAACAGGTGTAGCACGGTGGATTTTATAATGATTTACATTATATATCTGCTTTGACATATGAATCAAATCTTAGGTTTGAGTCAAGTAAAACCAGCAGATTTTGGGACATCTATTGTCCAGTGTTCAAGGTACAATGTCTTTGTTCTATGTATATTGCTGGGTAAACAGTAAACACAGGTATTGTTACCCAGCAAATATCCTTGGAATAAACAAACAGACAGCATATAGACAATACACTTTATGTACAATTTATTTGAGAAACAAATAAGGCTTTCTACAAAGTTAGTAAACTGTCTAGTTAATAGGTTTTGTTCATGACAAAAGTTTGTACACAAGTTAGCACTTGGTGTTGGGGGTTTTGCTAAGAACTCTAGTATAAAAGGGAGCCTCCACCATGTGTCAGTAGCTTCGCCTAGGACTCCTGAACGAGTGCCGGGACATTTGGATCATCGATTGGTTATCGGGAACCTGAAGGTCTTGCGCCAAAGGTTGTGGGGCTCCCCGATTGTGCTGAATTGTGCAGAACTGGCTATACTTGTAACTAATCATACTAAGATAAGTAAATCTATTTAATTCTATTACTTGTGTGTGTGTAAGTTATTGCTCACTAACAGTCTATCAGAAGGCTTAATCATTGATCCTGCATATTTATTAATATTTGTCATTAATGTCAATTAATACAAATTATTAATATTAATAAAGGTTCACCCCCTTTATTACAACAGGAAAGCTGTGCTCACCACTATACATTTTTAACAAAATATAAACAATTTCCACATAAAATCCAGTCGGCTTATGAGATCCTTTTAAATATTTCAGTGATGTTACCATAGTATTTTAAGGTTATATAATTGGTATTAGGGATATTTTTGTTCTATCCCGATAGTGATATTTTCCGATCAGTTCCAATAATAACAGTTACACATATAACTCAATAAGAGAATGAAAGAAAATAATATCAGAGGAATGTAATTATTAACCATGGCTATGGTTTTAAAAACAATTGACTACTACTCGATTAAGCTGATAAAAGATGAATGGGAAGAGTCCCTCCGAACCTGTAGCCTATCCAGGGTTCCCATACTTTAAGAAATGATGAGTATTTTTCTAGTGTGATGCTAATCAGCTTCTCATTTACAAATATCCAAACAATTTTCGGCTTAAGTAAAACATAATTTATAGAAGGAGATTTCCAAGGTCTTGCTAAAACTTTTCTTGCGGCTAAAAATATTTAATTAATTGGTCTCCTTGGAGTATTAGTTATTGTGTATAGACAGATCGTTATAGGTCTGTGTACTCTCTGGGGTTCCCTTGGAAGGGCTGGCCCAACTATATTGGGTAACTTTGTTACACTCAGTTGGAATTCTGTGCCCAAAGTTCCTTGGTGTCTAGGCCCCAACTCACCTTTCCATCGTAATATTTCTCCCTTTTGTCAGTCAAGATTGAGCGAATTACATTTCCAGAGTATTCAATCACCATCTCCCCAGCATCAATGTTCCTCCTGCAGAATAGTCCCCGGCCATGTATTGGAGATCTGTGAATAAAATAGTTTTACTTCAAATGTTTTGTGCCTAGACTTGCAAAAATATACCTATTCATAAAGTGTTCTTATGATGTACTTTAAAGGTATACCAATTTAAAAAAAAATCTAGGATAGAACAAAGACCACAAACACCACAAAGTGAAATTTTTATGACGGAGACGTAAAAAAAAGTTGGGGGGGGAGGGGTTTGTATAGTGTTGTTCGGTTTTCGGTCGTCCCTAGGCAGTACAGGTGCTAGTGGGTTCGTCCCAAAGCAGTGAGAGCGGGTGGGATAATTAGAGAACAAGAGTAGGAACAGATCAAACCTAGGATAACAGAAGTCTATAGGTGCTCTAACATGGCAACTGAGGGTGAGCGTTATGACCTCACCGTGGACTGAAGAACTTTGTGGCCGAAGGCGGAGGAAAAGACATGGAACTTGTAAAACTTTGTGAAAGTATGTATGGAGGACCATGTAGCGGCTTTACATAACTGTTCAGCAGATGCTGCGTTGGCCAGTGCCCATGAAGTGCTAAGGGCTCTGGTAGTGTGAGCCGTAGTTTTGAATGGAATGGGTAGACTCTTGTCCCGGTAGGCTGAAGTAATCAGGTTTTTGATCCAGTAGGCGATGGATGCTTTGGAAGCCTTAGAGCCCGTAAGTTGTGGACCGCATAGGACGAATAATGAGTCTGACTTGCGGAAGTCCTTTGTTTTATGAATATAGAACTTTAGGGCCTTCACCACATCTAGGTTGTGGAGAAATCTTTCTTGTGGTAATGATGGTTTGGGACAGAGAGAGGGGAGAACAATCTCCTGATAAAGATGAAAGGCTGAGGTAACCCTTAGGCAGGAATGTGGGGAGAATCCGAAGTAATACTGTGTCCTCATGGAAAATACAGTATGGGGTTTTATGGAATAAGGCTCCTAAGAGATTCGTCTGGCTGAAGAGATTGCTACCAAGAAGGCTACCTTCCAGGTTAGAAGCTTCAGATCAATTGTAGCCAATGGTTCAAAGGGTGTGCTCTGGAGATTCAAATCCAATGGAGATTCAAATCCCATGGAGGAATTGGGTTCTTGTATGGGGGCTTGATGTGTGTTGACGCCTAAAGGAATGCCCTGAAAGGGCGGACACTTGTACTTTGAGGGAGTTAACTTCCAAGCCCTTGTCCAGGCCTTCTTGGAGGAAGTCCAGTAGTGTGGGATATGGCATTTGGAAGTATTATGTTGTGCCTCTGTGCACCGTGTAAGGAAAGTGTTCCAGATCCGGTGGTAGGATGAGACGGGCTTTCATGAGTGTGGATGTCACCTTATCGGAGAAGCCCTTCCGTGACCAGATGGTGGTCTCAATAGCCATGCCGTAAGAGCCAGGTTTTTCAGCCTAGGGTGGTGGAGCCCACCCTGGTGTAGGAGGTCTGGTCTCAAGGGGAACCTCCAATAAGTAAAAATGAAGTGAGCAGAACTCCCAAACCTCCTGCCTCCAGGAAGCAGGATGTGGGGCTAATGCAGGGAAAAGGGAGGGGAGTCAGGGGACAGACCCTAGTCCTTTTTCTTTGCTATCCTGCCTCCTAAAGGGAAGACTGCATTAACCCACTAGTACCTGTGCTGCCTAGGGACGACTGAGAAAATGATGATGCTTAATGTATGGTCCTTGTGAGGTAGATTACCCGGAGCACAGATAAATAGAACAAAAACCATAGATATTTTATAAAAATTATATGTCCCAAGTATGTTCAGTACAAGCTTAAAGCTGGCAGGTGGATTTTTCACCGATATCAGATTGGCCAAGCGATTGGATCACATTGACGGGATACAAGCTACTTTCCCCAATGGGATTTTTAAACCAGCCCGATCAACACCTGACTGATTTTCAGGCAGGTATTGGGGATAGGCCGGTTAGAGGGCCCCATACATGGGCCGATAAACTGCCGACATGGTAAGACCCACGCCACACACAGATTTTCCTCTAAATGTTCTTCAGCTGGTGGGGAAGTGCCTGAATAGGGTTGAGCTGCCAGTCACTTACATAAATGGAAAATACCTGACAATAAGGATAATTGCAAGCAATACAGTACACAATTGGTTAAAAATTGCACTGGTTTTAACATTTATTTGTAGACTTAACTGCACGTGTCTGTCTGTTTATAATCATTAATGGTTCTGACTTCTGTAACAGAAGCCAGCTGAACAATAGACCTGATAACTGTCACCTGGTGGTTATTCTCACCTGTAAACACCCACAGCCTCTTTTGAGGTCTTTTTAAGATGGCGGAATCTCATGGGCATTGGCAGATCCATGCTGGTGGCTCTCCTAAAGCAAAAAAAAAAAATAAAACACAGTGATCAGCTAAAAATAAAGCAGTGTTATCAAATCTGTGGTAAAACTGGAGCATTATTTGAACAAGTGCAAAGGCACCAATGTTTTTGGTCACAAGTGTATATGAACCTACATACAAGCAGCGTGACATGGCTACAAGGCATGAAGAAACAACATACAAAAGGGTTAAGAGAAACTAAAATATGTAGCAATTAAATAGTTAGAATCTGAGTCAAAAATAGCATTTGTACATGTATCACTGGTCTGCATAAACACATTTCATAAAATTTAACATAATGGCACAGAAAATATACCGAGCAGACTTGAGCTGTACTTCCTCTTCTTCCTCATCATTTGGTTTGTACTCTGGTGGCTGACGATGCTTGGATGCTAAGAAGTTAAACATGTCAAAAGCAGACTTCCTGAGAACAAAACAGACATATTCCTTTTAAAGAGACATACTATCCTGGGAGTAGGAATTATCTTTCATTTTTATAGCAATGCATCCCCACCAAACATTCAGCACTTACTGGAGTCATTGTGGATTATTTTGTAGAATTTCAATGGAACACAACACCAATATAATATTATTTTGATAATATGCACTTGGTTGAATTAAATACAAGAGTAGCATTTAGAAATAAACTTTTTAGTTTCTGTTGCCATTTTATATATCGTTATCCATATGTAGTAAGAGCTTTTTAGTATGTTTGCAGGTGGTATTAGGTGACAGTATTTGTAAAAATTCAAACTTATGTTAGTTATAGGTATTCTGTAAAAGTGCCTAAAGAAACAAAAGTGTTATTTAGTAAAAGCGGTTTGTTTTTCTTGATGGGGGCTGAAAAAAATATGAGACAGAACAAGTAAGGCCTTTGTTGAGGTTAACAATCGAGGAAATCTTGCAATTCACCCTCTACCCATTTCTGAATCCCACATAGACAGTGGGGTACATATGGTGTGTAAATTTGTATTACCTACAATGATCTGTCCCATGTCAAATAGGCTAGTGTACAGGGTCAAAACACAGACTGTTCTAAATCTTTCCATGTGATAGTACAGCATATATATGATTGCACAGACCATTTTCCAACTTCCCACCCCTCCCTGTACCTTGTTAAAGTGATATATTCAGAAAACTTATGACACTTTAGCCAACTGAGCTTGGACCTTGTCCTACCTCCTTATTATGTGCCAAAGGTTATTGTGGAAGGAGTTTCAAATGCTGGCCACCAGCCAGTATTACTGTCCAATTACAGACAATCATTAAAGGTGAAATGCCACAGTATTACTGTCCAATAATAGGCACAAGCATTAATGCTGTATTGTACAGTGTTGTCCAAGAGAAAAGAAATTGCTGCTGACTATCAGGGATGTAGTAAAGTTAAAATTACATTCCACCAGAGAGGGTGAAACATGCAGGTACAAGGCAAGGATAGTCAGAAAAGCATGAATAAATCTGAAGGACATATGGAGAAGAAAAATAAAGGAAAAAAAGAAACTACTGTTTTTTTAATATACTGTACACATTTTGGTAGCTTTGTTAAATGATATACATGTTACTGAATTATAATATTATGTATTTACTGTTTATCTTTGTGAAGCAATTTTTTTTATACTTCTGCCAGCACATTCATTCATCTTAACTGAGCACTTAACTGAGACTATGAACATCAGCTGTCTCACCAACCAAAGGTAGTTTGAAAGGAAACCTTTAACATGATTTTTATCCTTACCTGCGATGAACCTCTGCTCGAGCTGACCCATGTGGATTAATTGGTGGCTCCTCCTCCCCTTCTGGCCGGTGGAAACGGAACTTGTAGTTACGACACCTATTGGCTCCATACAACTGCTCTACCAGAAATACAACAGCATCGTGTACAATTCCCAGCATCCTCAGTCCACTGACACCTTAGAGAAAAAAACAAGGGAATGCACTTAAACCTTTATAAACCCTTTAGTACCTTACTCCAGTGTAAACCCAGTACCCTAGATGCCTGCTTGTGTTCCTTAATTTAGGAAATAAAATGTAATTACACTATAACCTCTATGCATATTGTAAAGAATAATACAGAATAGTAGGGGTTATGCTTCTGCATTATAGAGAAACTCTATTAAACAGACAGGGGGTGTATCCCTGCCTGATAACATTGCTTGGATTCATAATTAAACCACTTGTAACAATGCTGCTATTGCAGCATATATCAGATAGGAGCATAAAAAGGAACAGAGAAAGTTGTCTTACGCCTCTGTAGAAGCCAATTGGAGTGTCTTATGTGATGTCACTTCTGGTTATTGAATGCCATAGGGGGAAGAGAATGCTTACTACTCTTACACCTCCTTCCAAGAGGCCCACACTCGGTAAAGGGTGTTTCTTCATAGGCTGAAAATCAGCCCTGTGTGGCAGTAGCTTAAGAATCTACAAAATTGTGCAAGTGTAATAATTCTTTGTTACCTGCAAAGGACAGTTGCTTCAGTCGGGCATTAGATCGTGCTTCCTGCACTTTCTCTGTCAGTGATTTCCAGGCCTCTGCAAATATAAGAATTAAGCAGTGGATAACTTGTTGTAAAGTATAAAAGTTTTAAGCACAACAGAATGTTTAGAAAAAAAAACAAAAAAACTTGCATACTTGAAAATGTAAGCACACAGCACCATTAAGAACAAAACTTGAATTTCCCTCTGGTAACTCACCGCACACTGAAGAAATGATTCAGGAAACAAAATCAGACACTGTCACTATCATTCAGCTGCAAGGATTTGTGTAGGTTTGTTTACTGCATATTTTTGTTTAAGTTACGGATACAAAAAGTTACTGATAAACAAGCAGCACTCCAATTCCATGTAGAAAGTGCTTTTTGTGTCAACAAACCAGGCAACGTTTCAGGCACCAGCCCTTTCTCAAGCCTCTTTTGGATACAAAAAGTTTATTTCTAGATGGTTTACCCATTCCTTTCAAATTAAGTCTTAGTATTGGTGAATTTATTTTTTTATTTACAGGTAAACTTTATTATTTTCAAAAGAATAGGAAAAGAAAATGGGTAAAAATAGTGGAAATACAAAACAATACAAACATTAGAAGACAAGTATAAGTTTCTAGGTCACATATACAGTTGTTTAAATTACACAAACCTATCTTTTATCCTTCACAATTGTCAATATATCGATGTACATGCCCAAATCCTCCCTTTGAAGAAGGTTATTTATAGATTTACCATGTGAAATTAGCATTGGTGGCCTTTATTAGCATAACATAAGTATACTCGTAGGTAGGTTACTCGTCTATATGGTTAGCCAGTACGCCCAAGGCAACGTTAATTTACCCAGAGGAATCACATTATAGACTAGTTGCTTCCAGGCCTTAACAGTGGGGCTGTTTTATCCATCCAGTGCATATTTTTTTTTCTTACAGAAAAGTAGTAATCTGAAATGTACTGGGATATTTTTGCAGGATACCCACAAAAGGCAATTTGCTGGAGCAGTCACTTCAGGGAAGGCTAGGTTATTCACCAGAAATTCTACAGAATCGATAAGATTGGTTATTGGTATATTGTTTAGTTCTCATTTCAGATTACTAAAAATTGACCAACTTCATACTGGAGATATGAAAATTCTATTTTCTGTGAATCCACTCAGATTTTGCTTAGTTTACTTTGTGCTTATGTGTGTGTGTTAGCTATGATTTAGCCAATTCTTTTTTTTAGCTATTTTGTGGCTCATATTTTAAGTGTAAAATGCAGTGAAGCAACTCAACGCCTCTGCAGCTGAAATGTCAAGCTCACCAGTTAGCCAGCACACCTGAAAGATCTTGTGATTGGTTAGTGGCAGTTTATCATCAGTACTTCTGAAGAAGTAAGGAATGACTCCCCAAACAATGGGGACACCACAATAGAGTGAGCCTATGCCATGGCTGGCACTGAAGTTGTGGACCAATGTAAAACCCTTTAATTTTAATAATATTTTAATAATATCAAAGTAACTAAGAGAAGCAAATGGATGGTGGTTTAACAATTATTTTATGCTTGGATATGGACATGGTAATAGGTCTCTGGGATGTGTGAACAATATAGCAAGTAGGCAAACTAATGCAACTAGCAACCTGAATTACAGAGGTTCAGCTACATACTAGGACTGAATGAAGTGTGGTAGAACGAAGGGCTAGAGGTGCATACTCAGGCTAAACAAACTCTCCTGTATTCTGGACAGACCAGTGAATTTGACCCACAATAGGAGGGAGCTGGACCCCTGCTGTGTTTGTGTGATTTTTTGCGCATGGGCTCTAAATTATTACCGCAATACTTTTTGTACAATGTTGATCGGGCACATGTATTGTGTACTGAACTATATCCTCGGACCTACAATGGAAGTCACTTTTATATGATTGGTGTCTGCCAACTATTCCGTGTTCAGAACATCTTCCAATTTGTATTTTAAGGGCTTTATCCTACAATTTCAGTCTGAATGTTATTTTCAGATTGTTGCATTTAAATGTACGACCGATATCCGAACGTTCATTGGAAGAAGACAAAAATCTTAACGTCTATGGCCACCTTTATACATCATAGAGGGAACCATCTTCCCACATAAAGAGAACCACAAAGGTGTCCATCACCAGACCATCACCGACAAACCCAAAATGACAACCTGATTACCAGGCAGCCGTAGACAATCTCTCCTGCATATATGAAACTAAAGGGGGCAGATATAAGAAGTACCCACCCGCCTCCACCAGTTTACACAGATTGGTGTTGTGAAGATAATTACAAGTTCTGTACAAACAGAGGTTTATACATAAACGGAGATCAAGGGAGTGCACTGAATGAAGGTCAAGGTTATTCTTGCACAAGTATAGCTAAGGAAGGGCTGGAGTTCTGGAACCACGGAAAGAGTGGATGACAGCAGAAAAATGGTAAAACAGAAAAGTGAGCTGAAGGGGAAAAAAAGGCAATATACCACCTCGTCCAACATGAGCACAATAAATAGTGTTTGTGCTTAAGATATTTTTGCCTGTTTTAATTACAAAAAATAGCTAAATAGAGGTGGATAAGACAAGCAGCAAATAACCCCTTTCCTCCACCTTTTGGCATACAGAGATTAGTTGTGCTACACCAGGCCACTACTCTCTTGAAAATGCTTTCCCACAGTCTTAAGTATTTGAACACCTGAAATGACACTTAAATGAGTGTTAATATTTGGTACAGAAGCCTTTGTTTGCAATTACAGAGGTCAAACATTTCCTGTAGTTCTTGACCAGGTTTGCACACACTGCAACACAGACCTCCTCTAGATCTGTCAGGTTTCGGGGCTGTCGCTGAGCAACACAGAGTTTCATCTCCCTCCAAAGATTTTCTATTGAATTTAGGTCTGGAGACTGGCTAGAGCACTCCAGAACCTTGATATGCTTCTTACGGAGCCACTCCTTGGTTATGCTGGCTGTGTGCTTCGGGTCATTGTCATGTTGGAAGACCCAGCCACGACCCATCTTCAATGCTCTGACTGAGGGAAGGAGGTTGCTGCTCAAAATCTCACAATACATGGCCCCATTCATCCTCTCCTTAATACAGTGCAGTCGTCCTGTCCCCTTCGCAAAATAGCACCCCCAAAGCATGATGTTACCACCCCCATGCTTCACAGTAGGGATGGTGTTCTTGGGATGCAACTCATCCTTATTTTTCCTCCAAACACGGCGAGTGAAGTTTAGACCAAAGAGTTCTACTTTGGTCTCATCTGACCACATGACTTTCTCCCATGCCTCCTCTGGATCATCCAGATGGTCACTGGCAAACTTCAGACAGGCCTGGACATGTGATGACTTGAGCAGGGGAACCTTCAGTGCAATGCATGATTTGAAACCATGACGGCGTAGTGTTCTACAGACAGTGACCTTTGAAACTGTGGTCCCAGCTCTCTTCACGTCATTGACCAGCTCCTCCCTTGTAGTTCTGAGCTGATTCCTCACCTTTCTTTTCATCAGTGATACCCCACGAGGTAAGATCTTGCATGGGGCCCCAGTCATAGGGAGACTTGACAGTTGTATTTAGCCTCTTCCATTTTCTAACAATTGCTCCAATCTATTTTCACCAAGCTGCTTGGCAATTGCCCCGTAGCCCTTTCCAGCCTTGTGGAGGTCCACAATTTTGTGTCTGGTGTGTTTTAACAGCTCTTTGGTCTTGCCATGGTAGTAGTTGGAGTCTGGCTGACTGTGGGGTGGACAGGTGTCTTTAAAGAGCTCAGACAGGTGCTACTAATTTATATTAAAAAGAGTGGAGTAGAGGTGGACTATTTAAAGGCAGAGTAACAGGTCTTTGAGAGCAAGAATTAGTGCCGATTTCCAGGTGTTCAAATACTTTTGTGCAGCAGTGCAATACAAATAAAAAATCATACAATGTGATTTCCTGAATAGGATGCTTGGGAGCTGCACACCATAAAACAGTGATGATACCCGGGTGCCTGTGCAGGAAATCATATAAACAGGCATGGAATGACGGCACTCACAGGATTTTCACACTCAGTCACAGAGTTTTTTGCAGAAAAATAACAAGAGGTTTATTTTGACCAACGTTTCAGTCCCACACAGGTAACCCTGACGAAAGTTCCTGTGTGGGACTGAAACGTTGGTCAAAATAAACCTCTTATTTTTCTGCAAAAAACTCTGTGACTGAGTGTGAAAATCCTGTGAGTGCCGTCATTCCATGCCTGTTATATATATACATATATATATATATATATATATATATATATATATATATATATATATATATATATATATATATACATACAGTGGAGGAAATAATTATTTGACCCCTCACTGATTTTGTAAGTTTGTCCAATGACAAAGAAATGAAAAGTCTCAGAACAGTATCATTTCAATGGTAGGTTTATTTTAACAGTGGCAGATAGCACATCAAAAGGAAAATCGAAAAAATAACTTTAAATAAAAGATAGCAACTGATTTGCATTTCATTGAGTGAAATAAGTTTTTGAACCCCTACCAACCATTAAGAGTTCTGGCTCCCACAGAGTGGTTAGACACTTCTACTCAATTAGTCAACCTCATTAAGGACACCTGTCTTAACTAGTCACCTGTATAAAAGACACCTGTCCACAGAATCAATCAATCAAGCAGACTCCAAACTCTCCAACATGGGAAAGACCAAAGAGCTGTCCAAGGATGTCAGAGACAAAATTGTAGACCTGCACAAGGTTGGAATGGGCTACAAAACCATTAGCAAGAAGCTGGGAGAGAAGGTGACAACTGTTGGTGCGATTGTTCGAAAATGGAAGGAGCACAAAATGACCATCAATCGATCTCGCTCTGGGGCTCCACGCAAGATCTCACCTCGTGGGGTGTCAATGATTCTGAGAAAGGTGAAAAAGCATCCTAGAACTACACGGGAGGAGTTAGTTAATGACCTCAAATTAGCAGGGACCACAGTCACCAAGAAAACCATTGGAAACACATTACACCGCAATGGATTAAAATCCTGCAGGGCTCGCAAGGTCCCCCTGCTCAAGAAGGCACATGTGCAGGCCCGTCTGAAGTTTGCCAATGAACACCTGAATGATTCTGTGAGTGACTGGGAGAAGGTGCTGTGGTCTGATGAGACCAAAATAGAGCTCTTTGGCATTAACTCAACTCGCTGTGTTTGGAGGAAGAAAAATGCTGCCTATGACCCCCAAAACACCGTCCCCACCGTCAAGCATGGGGGTGGAAACATTTTGCTTTGGGGGTGTTTTTCTGCTAAGGGCACAGGACAACTTATTCGCATTAACGGGAAAATGGACGGAGCCATGTATCGTGAAATCCTGAACGACAACCTCCTTCCCTCTGCCAGGAAACTGAAAATGGGTCGTGGATGGGTGTTCCAGCACGACAATGACCCAAAACATACAGCAAAGGCAACAAAGGAGTGGCTCAAGAAGAAGCACATTAAGGTCATGGAGTGGCCTAGTCAGTCTCCGGACCTTAATCCAATAGAAAACCTATGGAGGGAGCTCAAGCTCAGAGTTGCACAGAGACAGCCTCGAAACCTTAGGGATTTAGAGATGATCTGCAAAGAGGAGTGGACCAACATTCCTCCTAAAATGTGCGCAAACTTGGTCATCAATTACAAGAAACATTTGACCTCTGTGCTTGCAAACAAGGGTTTTTCCACTAAGTATTAAGTCTTTTTTTGTTAGAGGGTTCAAAAACTTATTTCACTCAATGAAATGCAAATCAGTTGCTATCTTTTATTTAAAGTTATTTTTTCGATTTTCCTTTTGATGTGCTATCTGCCACGGTTAAAATAAACCTTGGACAAACTTACAAAATCAGTGAGGGGTCAAATAATTATTTCCTCCACTGTGTATATGTATATATATATATATATATATATATATATATATATATATTTAGCAACTCAATAACTTTAGTTTTAATTGCTTTTGTCCTCACCTTCAATGCTGCCAGCAGAAATCTGAAAGCCATCATCACTAGATATCTCAAACAAAAGTCCTGTCTTGGGTTTCTCCTCTGTAGGGGAACCTTGACGGTTTCGCTCTTGCTGCAAAAGTCTCATTAGGGGTGAGCTGAACCCTGTGTCCTCTTCTCGTTGTTTGGAATCTGCAGAAGGAAATTAAAACAAAATGTACAGTTTATGCTCTGATTCCTAGAGCCGTTACATTCTGGTGTATTTTCCATTTCATCCCTGGATTTTCTAAAATATAGTTCACAAAGCTCCTTTATAAGATATTTCAAAAGTAGTAGTTTAACTGCTTAACTTGAGACTACGTTTAACCGAGCAGCAATATTATAAACATACCATCATGTTTTGGGTCTTGTTGACACAGTTCCTTTAGAAGGGGCTCTGGGTCTGAAATAATTGCCAATTGCCTGCAAATAAAAAGAAAATCAAAATTAGGAATGAGCAAAAAGTTGTATGGCCACATTTGTGAACTCATTAAACTTAAAGGAGAAAGAAAGGAAAAACTAAGTAAGCTTTATCAGAAAGGTCTATGTAAATACAGCCATAAGCACTCACAGAAATGCTGCACTGACTTCTCTGTCAAAAGATTTGTTGTGTCTGTAATTCATGTGCCACAGACATGCAGCTCTCTGCTCTCTCCTGCTCCCCCTCCCTCAAGAATGCTAAGAACTCACTCCCCCCCTTTAGGAATGTGGATCTGAGCCAATCAGCAGAAAGCTGACTCACAGTCTAACAAACTGAGCATGTTCACTTGGTCTCCATCTTGGTGCAGGAGTGAGGCATTATGGAAAGTTTCTTTACACAGCTCAGCGTTTTTTCTTCCTGTTTGGCTTCTGATCATCTGAACAGATGAAATATGGGGAGACTAAAGGGCACTATTGAGAGAACTGAAGGTATGCCTGCAGCTTGAGATTAACTCTTTATTAGCCTTTCCTTCTCCTTTAATCGCATAAATACCAGCTGTAAGCCAAGACAGAAATGCCAGAAGTATCTTAAACAACAGGGTACAGTTTTTGAGACATGGATATTCTTTGCCAGATGGCTGTACCTCTAACCTGGTATGGAACCGGATTCTTTATGGAACTTTATGTTATTCTTTAAAGACTTTATCTTTTATTTCATATGTACATAATAATATGTAATTATATTCGCACATTAAATACACCATTTTGCCCAGAACAATAAACATGCACAGGTATAACTTGTTCTCTATGCGAATAATTTAGTATTGCACTACATTTATAACTGAGCCCCACTCAGTTTGCCCAGGGGCCATATTAGTAAGCAGTGAACTGGGATGGTAGATTGCACCTCCATTAGAAAACATGAGCAACATTAGGGCTTATATTGGCATAGTGATACATTCCAGTTAACTAAATGGCCATAATGGGTAAAGATCTATTTGTCTTACGACCTCACAAGCAAGTGGATATTAAGGTGTATGCCAAGCTTACGATGATGATGATAGCTTGGCACTAAAAGCGGAGTCTTGGCTGAGGGAAAAAATACAGCTCTGGGAAAAGTTTTAGAGCAGTGCTGTCTAACTTCTGTTATACCGAGGGACAGAAATTTTCTGGCCTATGGGGTGGAGGGCTGCTAATAGAAGCCAGTTTTGGCCACTCCCCTTTTTGAAACCACACCCATTTCAAGCTACACCTAAACTACGACTATGTTATCACAAGAGCTTTTAAGAACATAGCACAGCAAAAAAAACCAAATACTTGGTGCTCAGTGCAGGGATATCCCGTTACTTGTGTAAAACATGTTTATCATATTGAGCCACACCCTTAAATCCATATGCTCCCTCCTCCTCCCCTGTGGGTAGTACAGCCAACCAACGCATTATAATTACACACCTTAGGAACCTCCTAATAACTATTTACAAATGCTAACAAACTCCCATAACAAACCCTTGCCAGGTTCACCTCCCATAAGTAGCATAGGACAGGAAGAGTATGGAACAAACAGGCAGCATAGGGCAGGCACAGTGTGGCACACACAGGCAGCGTAGGGCAGGCAGAGTATGTCACACACACAGGCAGGGTAGGGCAGGCAGAGTATGTCACACACAGGCAGGGTAGGGCAGGCAGAGTATGGCACACACAGGCAGCATAAGGCAGGCAGAGTATGGCACACACAAGTATGCATAGTATGGCAAACAGGCTGATTATGTCACACATAGGTAGGCAGAGTTTGGCACACATAGGCAGCACAATGTAGGGAGGGGACAGGGAAACTTATCATGACTACTCGAGTAACTTATAACCACTCCAACATGAGTTTGTACTGTAGTATATACAGTGACACAATGTCAGCCCTGCTCCTACAGTCTGTGTGACCAGCTAAACAAACCAGACACTTACAGTTGTAAAACATACAGGGTTTTACAGGTGTGAAGAATGCATGACTATGCAAGTGTGAACAATAAAGGGGCTTACAGCCTGAATCAGAAGTGTGGACAATGCAGGGGGTAAGTTAATCTCAGCACTGATACTATTTAAAGTTTACACAACTTGCATGCAAATACAAGTGTAATAATAATAATTTGAATAATAAGACCCTTCATACTCATATCATGAGGTGATTAAAACCATACTTCAACCATTTCCACTCTTTACAGCTGGGTTCACTCATGTCATGAGATGCCTTCCCATGTTTATTTTTTAGTATTATCTGCTTTAGTTCTTTATAGATTAATGTAAAATGCTTTGTAATTTGAGGCCTCTATATAAGATGATTGATGATAATGATGATGAAAAAATGAAAAATCCAGTTCACCATAAGCACTATTAAACCTGTATTTGCCTGCTAGAACCTCCCTTGGATATTCTGCTTCCAAGCCAGATGCTTCAGGGCACGTGCACCTGAGCCCGCTGTATCATTTATTGCGCTTACACAATTATATTACTGTATTTTTCCTGCAGGAGTTTGCAAGACAATTATACCAAACACATGGCCAAATTAAATTGTTACAGTCAAAGCCCTGATATCAATCCTGTTAAAAAATGTGGCACAATCATAAAAACTCTGGGAAGAATGGTCAGAATTATCTCCAAACAGTGCACAAAGCTCACTCCAAAAGCACTTATGGCTATAAAAATTTAAAACTAAACCAAAGGCATTGAATACCAATGCAATGTATTTATTAAAACTCAAAAAATTGAGTTTCCATATCACGAAGAAACCTTCAGTCTGATATTTGTTATTCTGTAGCATGAACAACAAAGGAGGAGGAAATATATGCACATATTATTTTACAATAGCTACAGTGCTTTAAACTATTATATATATTTTACTTATAATTTTGGCACCTGAAATTTCACATAACAAATAGCAATTTGGTTATTGGTACCTTAGACTAGTATAAAAATTCAGTAATAAAACATTTTTGTGAATGCATATTATGTTCAATGGGGAGTGTGCATATTTTACAAATGTTTTTGCCTGGTCCTCTGATTGTGACAAAATATTTTGAACATTTTCAGCAATGGCAGAAAATACTACAAAATCACTCACCCTGCAGGCAGCGGGGGCTCAGCTGTGTTTTTCATGGATGGTACCATTAGTTCACTAGTATTGACTTTTTCCTCGTGGGCCCTAAGAATAATACAATGTAATATTAATATTTTTAGCTTTTTAAGTAAGCAGAAGCTTAACTTTACAATATACATATATAAAACCTATGTGAAGCAGTTTATATTGCCTTGCTTACATTTATTCTCAATTAGTGTATTGCAATATTGTAAACAGTGTTTTTAAAGGAAAAGTAACACTAACATTTTTTAAGTAAAAAAGCTATTCTACCCTTCACCAATAACTGGCCTATCCTGCAAACCACTTAGTATTTTAAATGCTTTAATAGAAAATACCTAGGCTTAGCCTAGGCCTCGCCTCGCGAGGCAACTTCGGCGATCTGCCGAAATCGCCTGCGCAGCGTGTGCCATCCCACCGGCGACTTACATTTTCGCAGGTGGGATGGTAGTTCAGGGAGACTAGTCGCCCGTGACAAGGGAGATTTGTCGCGGGCGACTAATCTCCCCGTGTGCCAGAGCCCTAAGTCAGTGATCCCCAACCAGTGGCTCCTGAGCAAAATGTTACCAACCCCTTGGATGTTGCTCTCAGTGCCCCCAAACCAGGTAGTTAATAGCCAATCTTAGACCTTATTTGGCACCTCCATGAACTTTTATGATGCTTGTGTTGATCTCCAAGTCTTTTTAAATTTGACTTTAGCTCACGAGTAAGAAAGGTTGGGGACCCCTGGGCTAAGTGTTGGCTTACATAGCTACAGAGTCTGAAAATCCTGGGCTAAGTGTTGGCTTACATAGCTACAGAGTCTGAAAACCACTCAATACAAAATTCATATAATGTAAGTATTATGTAGGCTTGGTGGCTAAATTTGTTAGGCCATAGCCAGAATACTTACCTCTGCCACTCAGACCTTACCACACAACAGTGTAGTAAATGTTAATTGGCCTGTTAGATAAATATAGTTCTGTGTGTATGTTGTTACATTTCTTATCTTGCATGTTTTTGTAGAGAGCAAGGCTGAATTAGAAAAAATTAACACCAGGAAGAACGTTTTTCTATACAGTCACAAAAAGCGATTTGCTTAAATAGATACTTTTCCTAACTATACTCATTTCATGTATTGACATTGAAGCTTATGCCACAGGTAGCGTTTTCTCTGCTGATGTTTTTATGTCCAAAAACTAGACTGGCAGATTCCAGAGCTGTCAATGTAAAACATAGGAGACAAAGGGGTTAAATCAAAGTTTTCTCCACTGAAGGAGAAAAAGGGGGAGCATGTAACAAGCCAAATTATTGTTAGATATATGTAAACATGTTCCAGTGTCAGAACACTACTTTTAATAAAGAGTTATACATTAACCACAAAGGTCGTGATGCATGAAGCATTTGAATGCTGCTAGAAATTATCAAAATATTAAAGACTGCAGTGGGTCATATGCCATTGATTTTGAAAAGTTTTTGTGTATAGGCTTTGCACTGCAGAAAAAAGTATGGCTCAATTATTGCTTATACTCAGGTGTGATTAGAATGTCCTATGTTCCTAATTCTTAGGTTGCAGACTGAAGATCTTGCATATGTACTGTACACATCACCCCATTTGTGATTCATTCATTTTAAGTAACACTAGGTAAAATATTTACAAATTATGCCATTTGAAAAACAACATTTTAAACATTAATATTGAGCCCCTGCCTGTCTCCCTATTATTTATACCCCTAGATTTTTCACTCTCAGTGCAGAGTTGATCATTCTATAACTATATATTTATATATATTTTTCTTAATGAAGGGATCTTTCAATGCCTTAAGGGGCTATTAAACATTTACCCATTTAAAAACCCCAATAGGTGGCACTTTGCAATCAGCACTGATATATGTTGGTTAGCTTAGATAACATCAACATTATTATAGAAAAAAAGCTAATCAACACAAAGTAACATTTGTATAATTATTCTTCTATGGGCTATAGCATTTCCATATTTCATAACTGCATAAAAGAAAAATATATTTTGAAGCACTTAAGCATCTAGAGAAAATTATGAAACAATTAAAGTATAGTTTTAGGCCCTGATCTAGAATTGGCAATTATTTTAGAAGATTCATTTGAAATGAAACATACCCTGTGTGATCTGATGCTGCTGGTTTGTCATGCCTTTCAGATTCTTGTACTGTGGGAGGATTGGGAGTGAGGTGCAAAGTCTTCTGTTTTTTTCTGCTTGTCTTGTCAGCTGGTGCCGTTTGCCTCTTTGCTTTACTCTTTGTTTTCTGGGGTACTGCTACAGGATTTCTTTGCAATCCAAGAGCAGAGGTGGGTACTGTTAATTTTGTTTCGGATTCTGCTAACATCTGAAGTGCTGGTGCCCTGGCATTAGTTTCACTTGATGATTCAGGAAGGATTTGTGGTCTGCTATTAAGAAGCCTATTCATGTGATGGGAAATTGGATAATGACAATCTGGATCATTTATGGGTTGGGAAAGAGTCATGCCAACAGACTGAGAACTAGGTACCACACATATACTTGAGGTGGTGGCTATTGTAGCAGATGTTGAACACTGAGAAAACATTCCTGGCCCAGAGGGAAGAGTGACATGATTATCTTGGATGCCCAAACCCTGTGGACTTGTTTTAATCAGAAAATTACTTATTGAGTTCAACTCTGATGGATTAAGAATTCCTGGACTTGTCAAAGTCACATGACCTGAAACAGGAGGAGCAGCAGAAGCTGGTTGCATGGATACAACATTAAGGACAGGAGATCCAGTGGCTAGGCTTGTTACCTGTCCAGGTAGGTGACCTGTATCCAAACCAATGACACTGGGTGCAGTGCCCATAGAACTTGAGGTACCAACATTCTGAGGGAGGAGTGGCGTCTGGTCAAAGTACATGACTCCAGATTTAGATGTTTTAATGATACTGGGAATATTACGATGTGGGGCAGTATTTCCAATGGTGCCCAAGTCAATCAAACCTGTGTGACTAGTTAATGCTCCTGTAATCTGAGAAGGAGCAAAGTTTATAAGAGTCATATTAGAGACAACATCTGGGGCATGTCTAGATGCTGGAGATACAGAAGGTGCTAACTTTTTGTTCTTTCTGGTGTGCAAACGAGTGATCTGCCTTTTCTTATTCATGCCAGGAGCAGATGTGTTAGAAGTACTTCCAACATCTGATCTCTGGCCTGTTTCTGAAACTAGGAGTGATGGTTCACTTGATGGTTGCACACCAATAAGAAGACCAGAGGACTGGTTGTTAAGGTTAGGAAGGAATGTAGTTTGGGGGCCACCAGGGAAAGGTTGAAGGTGTGGATGGTGAGACATTGGAAGGATGCCTTTGCTAGCAGAAGGAAATGTTGAAGTAAGGGTAGGATTCAAGGCTGTTGCCAAAGTAAGTCCTCCACCCATTGGACTCAAAACAGGCACCTCTCCCTCTGTTCGGCTACTGCTTGTTGGCACAGAGGGGGCAAGTTGTATTTTTTGTGTAACTCCATTAGGTAATGTCTGCAGGACATAGAGAGGCTGCATATTCTGATTTACTACAACAAGTTTTTCAGCTGGGGATTTGAGATGCTGAGGTGTACTTTGAATGGTATTGCTAGGAATTTGTGATGTCCCTGGGCTTTCTGATGAACTGGGTATATATTTCTGGTTTTGAATTGACACAGATGGGGACACTGAAACTTGAAGGTTTGGGGTACTACTATTTCGTGCTCGTTCTTCACGTCCTGTATGGTCTACCTGTCCACAAGTTGGACTGGAAATATGCTCTTGATCTATATGCCCAGTGATAAACCTGTCTGGAGTTATGTGTCCTTCAGAAGCCCTGTCTAAATTTTGACCCAAAAGGGAAGAATCCCCATCACCAGGAGTCCCAGACTTTTCTGTGACGGTTACTCTTTTCTCCACTGTGTCTGAAGATGTAGTGATAGCCAAAAGAGATCTTTCACCAGAAGTAGACAGCTGGGAATCTGTTATGACCCCAAGTCTACTATGGTTTTGGCTAGGAAGAGCAGGACTTCGAGTGGTTAATACTGAAAGATCCGAAGGCAACTCTAGTGGTAGCTCAAACTGCTCTTCTCCAGATATTGTGGTTGGAACAGCACCATCAACTGGCTCTGATGTGGGCAGTTGCTGGGAGAAAACCTCAAACAATCCCATTTCTTTGCCACGGTTATTGTCCAGGCCCAAACCATCCCCTAATGTCAGAAGCTCAGATGATGATGATTCTGGACTCTCCCCAAGAGCTTGCATGGACGGTGTATTCTTCAACACAAAATCCATTATATCACTGGGTAGTATGTTTCCACAGTCATCACTGTTGTTATTATCAGAGTCAGATTTAAGTAGGTCAGAGTTAAAAGTATCCAACAAATTCTTTTCAGATCCACTATGGGCCCTACGTGGAGTATCTAAAGCCAGCTGTGCTTCAAGTGTATCCTGCTTTACGGCATGACAGTTTTCTATTTTTGGCTCTGATGTCTTTTGACCCTTGCCTACATGAGACTTTTCTAACTGCCCCTCTGGTGTTTGAAGCTTCCCTGCTCCATTTTGTTTGCCGCTTCTTTTGCCTGCTTGGCTGGATTTTGTGACAGTAACACTTGTATTACACTCTGCTTCATCATCAACACCATCAAGCTGTGGTATCTTGTGAAGATCTCTCTGATCATCCTGTCTAAACAAGGTATGAATGCCCAACCTTTCATCTCCAGGAGTTACCACTGTTCTAGAAAAGTTATAATAATATACATCATCATCATCAGACGTGCTAATGTCATCTGCACCATCCACCTGCCCTTCAGCTGCCCTTTTTCCCCGTTTTTTCCCAGGAGTACTACTACAAAAGGGCAGGTCTTCCTCGCCATAAGAGCGCACTCCATATAACGGTGTGAGTCCAAAAAACATGTTTGAGCGTGCCCTGGCACTTCTTCGTGGATATCTCCTTTTATAGGAACCATCCTCCTGAGTTTTGCTTCCATCTTGGTGGACCAGACTGGATTCCTGAATAGGGTATGCACTGCCAGTTTGGGGTTCAGAATCTGCATTTGAGTTTGTTTGGCTGACTGGCACATCTCCTGTGCCATCAGAAACACACTTATGCTTTTCATTGTCAGCCAATTCTGCAGACTGATTAGCAGAGCTTGTAGTTTGTTTTGCAATTTCAATATTACATCCTCCATCTATTCCCATTTTTGTCTGAGGTAGCTTCCCAGCACTCACCAAAGTCTCCTCTGATTGTGAGTTGCCTGGAGAAGATATACCGTTGTCTATAGACTTTTTCAGCAAGTGTGCTCTAAAGCTCAAAGTGTCAGATAACATGTGATTGCCATTAGTGTCTGGTTCATTCTGTCTATTGTCTGGTGCATGCTCATTGTCAGAAGGGGGTTTACTTGAATGTTTATCTTTTGAATTGTCTAGCATGGACCTCTTGGTTTTTACTCTTCTATCTTTGTGGACTGAGATCCCATGATTGCTTGCAAGAATTTGGGAATTTTTTCCTTTTTCCAAGGAAGGGGTTTCACCTTGTGTAACAACTGACTGTCGATCATTATCTCTTCTTATTACTTTTTGGTGCTGCATATTGGATGAAGTTTTAAAGTTTAAAAGTGCTGGAGAACTGTCCTTCAAACACCCAGCTTTGTTTTTGCTAGCATCTGCTGTCATCTCCTGCACTTGAGAGGGAACCTTGGGGCTTGGATGTTCAGAGGAAGGATCAGAAACTCTTGGACTAGCTGTTTTTACCTTTTCTGTTTTGGGGGTGGAGACTTTTGAAGGGGTTTCCAGGAAACCAGTTCGTCTTGCTTCTGGTGCCTTCTCCAGTTTACATTCTATGGCTTTCTGGCCAGTGTTTGGTGAACAACTACTCTTACTTGATATTGTAGATGCTCCTATACACACAGGGTCTCCATTTCCACTGTTTTCAAGAGAGTTTACCGGAATACCTTGCAGAGGTTGGCCAAATCTAGATATATCAGTCTGTGGATGAGGGGAGAAGATTTTTTTATGCTGCTGGGGTGATAAAGAGGAGGAACTATGCCTTCTTGAACCAATTTTGCGTAGGCCAGAAGATAGAAGCGGGTCCCCAACAGTCACAATCTCATGAGTAACTGGAGATGGACTTCCTAAAAAAAGAAAAAACAGCTCTTTAAGCAAACATTTACCGTTTATTAAAAATGATGTATGTATATATAGTGTTGACTGAATACAAATCTTGCAAGGAACACGAAGCATCAGCAACAGTGGTTATATCATCTTGTTGCCTAAACAGTTTAACATACCCAAGTACTATCTTACCAGCTGATGGCAGAGGTCGAGATCCAGGTGACCTTTGTGATGGGGAATAGCGAGGTATATGGGTTCTACATCCAGAAGGTCGTCCTACTTCCCAGGGTTTGGTAACTGAGGCGGCACTGACTGAATCCGGAGATGAGAGGCAAAGAGTCTCAATACATTTTATACCATCTGTGCTCTGATTTTCTGTGTAGATGAAAGGAAGCATATGTTGCAATGTTTTTAAAATATACAGCATACCTTACGCACCTTACATAAACATCTGACATTTCTAGTAGCATAATTAGACGAACAATACATTTTATAAATCTACTTGGTTTTCTGTACTTGGATTTCAGGTACTATGAGTTCCTCAAGCCAGAAAAATGAACCTAGTTTTTTTTCTAGGTAATTTTTGTGTTTAAAACAAAGACAGGAAAGCATGGTTTGGTGTTAAAAGATGTGTCAACCCCAAAAATATTTTTTTTCCTAATAAAAGATAATATAATTCCAAGCAACTGAATTTATTAAAAATGTTAGTGCTTTAAAAGTTATTTGTAAATTAATGGTTATTAATGGTTATTGAAAGTAGAATTTGCTGAACATTATTTTAGACAATGTTGCAAAGGTCCGTCTCCTCCAGCAAAAACAGGTCTGTCAATCTGCTGCCTTGTGTTACATTGTTTCAAATGCCAGAACCACCAGAGCAGAGAATAGAAAAGGACTGGCAAACACTATTTCTAATGGCAATTTATATATATATATATATATATATATATATATATATATATATATATATATATATATATATATATATATATATATATATATATATATAAAGTAAAAAACCACTGCAAATTTATTAAGAATGTATATTGCAAAGTTGCTTAGGTTTGCTTTGGGTTGACTTTTCCTTCAATGACAATATAGTACAGTAATAAGGGTGCAGCCCAACCACACAAGTTCATATTCACATTTAGTATAGTTTCTGCATTCGATTAAAGTTATTATTAAATTTTATGTACATGTGTTATAATAACATGTTGCCAAATATTTATATAAAATATAATAAATAGTGGGAGACGTCTGAATTCTTTGTCTTGTAGTGCAAGGACCCACTGGAGTTGCATGGAATATAAAATTTTTCATTCCCAACCTTGCTTTGTTAGGCAGTATGCATTTGCCCAACATTACATGATTGAACTGCTACAAATAATATTGCCTAAAACATTTAGAATGTAAATGTCAAAAGATTTTACGATTAGGCTTACCAGTGTCTGAAGCTCTGTGAGGCTGACTTGAATACTGTGTAATTCAGTAATATGATGTGTAATCTCAACCCAAAAGGCAACTAGCTTGATTAAACTAGTTTTAAAAAAAAAAAAACTAGAACTAGAAGGGAAAAAAGAAAAAAAAAAAAAAGGAAGTCTCCCTCGTTCTGGGGGAAATGCATTCCCCAGCTTTGTTTTCGAGATGGACTGGTTTTGTTCAGGTGGAAGTGGACTACTTCACTAATGGATGATGTTAATTTTCTTTCTAAATTCTTTTTACTGATCTTTCTGTTAAAATTTTACACTCTATCTGATGACTTATTTCACTGTTCCCTCTCTAGAAAGAGAAGAACTTTGATGCCTATTCTGTATCACTTTACCCTGCATATGAGAAATGAGTTGCACGGTCAAGAAGAGAGGAAAGATCTGAGGAACGTGTTGCATGAATATCTAGGCATGATCAACATTATGATTTCATTATGTATTTTTTTTTAGAACATGTATATACTATTTTTGCCTTTGCCACCAATGCTACATAAAACAGCAAGTTTTTTTTGACTGGCTCATGGCTCAAGAATTAAAATATAGTGTGAAAAAAGTGTAAGAAGAGTAAAAACAACATCTGACATTGTTACTCACCCTGTACATCACTATGGAGGCTTTGGGGGCTGTGTGCAATTGTGCGGTTCTCCTCATGTTGTACTGTGCTGTTAATATCAGGATCAGCAGGTGGAGGGCGACATTCAAGAATCTTGCATGTATACACACAACGCTTACGGGCATCTGTTGTACTCCAGTACACACGGGAACACCTAAGGACAATATATTAAATTATTCAGCCAAACTTTATAAAACATGTGAATAGCATCATGCAATACAAACAATGGATGCAAAAAAACATGTATATATACTGTAGCACATCGGCCCATCAACTATACTCTTCAGCACCAAATATCCTTATAACACCCATTTGGTTCTAAGCAAGCAGTGCCCAATATATAGGCCAATAAGCTGTCAAGCTGGTCTGGAGTAGGCCAGTTAACAACCAACTTTGGCCTGTGTATGACCAACTTTATCATTTAATTATTAAACATTCAAGGGAAAATTCTGTATAAGGTACTCCTATGAAAGTAGAATGCCTTCCTAATAGTAACAGAGCCAAGAACCATATGTGGAAAATTTAAATGAAACATGCAGAAAGCACACCTGTTAATATGCTTATAAATTAGCTATTTCTGCAATAAAAAGACTTAAAAGGTCTTTTATCAGGGACATAGTACCATTAAAGTTACACAATATTGCTCTTTGCTATATGAGTTATGCAGAGTACTAAGTCCCTTTCAAAGGGGGACACTGCTTTGTTCCTCTAGAGCCGAGTTCACTGCTATCCCAAGGTGGGGGTGGATGCCTTATGCGATTTGGGATATTCTAAACACAGAAAAATACTGTACAAGTATACCAGATTATAAATAAAAACACATACTGATATCCAATGGGGAAAAGTTTCTGCTCACAGTCTGAGAGATCACTCAGAATTCCAAGGCAGTCAATGGTCATGGAACCTAAAACAGAAGCAAAAAGTCATGTAGGAAAGGTAAAAAGGGAGGAATTTGGAATAATGAGTGAATAGGAGTGGAAAAAGAACAACTGCAAAAGAAGGGTAGTATGACAATTTACCAATCATTATGTGGATATTATCTGGTTCCAACCCATTTAGAAACTTTCTGCGTAGGGTGATCCCTTCAAAATCAACAAAAACTCTCCGTAGGACCTCAAAGCCATTATCAGAAACAATCTGAAGAAAAAGAAAGCTGCTTACAAAAAGTACTTTAAGATATTGTATGTTATTACCTGTAATGAGTGAAGTGTACATATAATAGCATTAAGCTGAAATATTTATACACAAACTCACAAAATCGTCATAGCTACCAAAATATAGCACAAAGTCTTAACAAATTTCAAAACACACCACTGTGACTATTCACTCACCTCTCCTTTAATTAAATCCTTGTGTTTCTGGCAGTAAACCTTTTTGTCTTCTAAGAATACACAGTTCTTTTTCCGTGAGCACATAAAATGGTAGTTGCTAGTACAAGAAGTTAGGCAGCAGCCAACTGTGGCACCCAACTTTAGGCACAATTCACAACGCTAAGTAAAAAAGAAACAGTGGGAAGTAAGAATTATTCTTGATAGAAAATAAACGTTAAGAGCGATATGAAACATCTACAAATGCTGACATGCAGACCCTATTTAAATATGTTAAGATTTTTTTTCTTGAATACTGCACAAACATGAAGGCATAGCTATTCATTCACTTCCTATCTGCATATATTTGAGGGCGGAAGGAAAAACATACTCCATCTGTGTTCTGCAGTTACTGTATACAAGTAATTACATGCCAGAGCCTGATATTTCATAGATAATTTTCTATTTGTATCTGTGGAGGTAAGCAATATAGTCTACTCACATGAAAAGATGGAATTCTCTCTAAACTCAAATTTAGCTACACCCATTTAGTTTAACACGGCCATATTAAAGCAGTTGCAACCACCTTCATTAAGCACAGTACACAGAAACTAAACTTGCTTTACCAGTTATAACTGGGAAATTAAGATGGAGCTGCCTGTAATATAAATTACCTCCTAAAGGTATGATGCTGCTTAGAGCAGATGGGTGCTCAACATTAATTTGTGCAGACTCGAGTCAACAAAAATACCACACAAGTGGGCTACAGCTGATGTCTTCTTTAGAAAAGAAAAGCCTTTGATACAACTGAATGGCCCTACCTTTAGAATGTTATAAACATGCATTAGATGTCCCCTGTTGGGGGAGCTACGCCCAGTAATGTGGATGTGCTGTTCATTAACTGGTGCTCTGTAGGGCTTCTATGATGTATAATGAGCTTTTCCCCCCATTAAATAGGCCTATATACACTTTATTGATTGTGACCCTATTAAAACATTTTCATAAATATGCTCTCATTTTTTCACAGAGGAGGCCCTTTCCTTATTATCTGCATTCTCTCCTACCATAGACTCCTTAAGGTCAGATTGTAACCTTAAGAAAACTATAGAGGTTTTGCAGTTAATCTTAAAAAGAATTGAAAACATAATATTTAAATATAAAATCTAAAGCAGCAAGACATTGGGCCAGATTTAGTTCAGTGAGAAATAGGTTTATCACGTGAAAACTGATGGACGAAATACAATTTGAGGTGCAATTCAATTCAGAAAAACTTCTCATGATTTATCACATTAAAACTCTATATTTAAAACTCTATTTAGTCTATGAGGAAAAAACTGGAACTGAATTAGAATAAAAAAATTTTCTCCTTAAATTTAATCTCATCCATAAATTTTCACATGATAAATCATGAGATAAATTATTCTTTCTACAGGGTGGGCCATTTATATGGATACACCTTAACATAATGGGAATCCATTCCATTTTGAAAGGTGGTTCTTTGTAAGATTTTGTAAGATGGTATTGGATCGACAGATTGCATCCTACAAGTCAAGAAGTTAAAAAATAATGGGACTGAATGAAAAATGTCATGTGTAAACTACATGGAAGATTTGCCATCCAACATGAGACACCTGTAGGAAGGGAACGCTGCATGCTCTGTATGCATCCGACAAGATTAAATCTGATGGTGTTTGAAAGACTTTTTTTTTTTTCATTTAAATACACTAACTGCCTGATGCGGATACATAAAAAAACACTCCATCTGTTTTATCTGAGCCAACTTGCATTACAGCTGTGGGGATCGGATCAAAATCTTGTGCTATTGCATGCTGTTGTGTAACAAGATTTGTGAGTCACATAAAATCTGACCCACATCATTTGATCAAAAGCTCCCTTGTACTTTAGCCCTAAAAGAAAAACAACTATTTTAAAAAAAAGTGATAATGCCCCTATCCAAGCAAGCTTGAATTCTCTTCCCTGGAGCTCTCCACACCATAGAGGTAATTCTGGTATATCCACTTTGAAATTCACAGACCTTCGGTTATGAATTTATTAAAGTTAGTCAAATAATGAGAATATCATTTTCTTAAAGGCATGTTCCAAGCTTCCTTGCTTCTGTGTGCCCTAAACTTTGCACCTTGTACACAATTCACTGAAGCAGGCTGAATCAGCATATTGCCACTATAACAACTATACGCTGAAAAAACAGTGTACAGTTGCAAATACCTTTGTGAATTGTATTTAAAGGCACAGAATATGAAGGGGGGTCCATTTGCATTCAAAATTATACCAAATGTATTTTTAAATCTGAATGTTAACTGTTAATTTTCTTTTTTTTGGGGGGGGGGGGGGATTCTGCCTCTCATCTTGTGATGGTAAATGCACACAGGTTCTAGCATTTGGCATGCTATTGCTACAGTACTTACCAGCTGCTTGCCTCTGATAACAGCCATGTGAACATTTTTTAGAGAGCCATCATCATCTTCAAATACCTCTGCTGACCACAAGGCACAGTTTACATGTGTCCACTCATCCTGTCCTATATAAAGCAGCCGACCAGCATCCTGTTAAAGTAGAATTCAAATATTTTAAAAATTAAAAGGCAGCAATATAGTATACTTCAGTTTACTTTTTATGCTATAATTCAATGTTGAAATCACCAACACTGTTGGTATAGTAGCCAATGAAGGAACACGGTCAGAGAAGCAGTAAAAAAAAAGAAATAAAAATATGAACTCTCCCCAGCTCACCTTGCTGTCAGAACATAAGGCTATTTAAGAAAAATATCAGTCTGGGCCAAATAAATGGAATACGCTTGGGTGCAAGGCACATGTAGCCGAAATGTGCATAAAAATGCAAAACAATGCAAAGTCTCACATTTTTATGCAGATTTCCCGCTACATGTGCTGCACTTGAGCGTATTTCATTCATTCGGGTGCAGGCACAGGTAGGAGCGTATTTTTGGCAAGCGTTTTTTGGCTAGTGTGGCATTAGCCTATAGTTTACCAAAACAGCTGCAACTGCATTAGGAGCAAAATAACCTTACAAACCACTATTACCCTGACAAGTAAAAAGAAAAAAAAACAATACACTGCACTCTTTTCTTATTATACCATGTTAGCATAATATCTGTTTGTGTATAACGGATAATCATTCCACAGCACTTAAAAAAAAAAAAAACAAAAAAAAACAAAAAAAACAATTAAGAGATTTTACTTTCCCTTTATATCTATAGTGCTGTTATATCACGAGAAGCTTTAGGCATATTTGATCAATCAACGAAAACTATAGCAATAGATACTATCAAGTTGCTCTGCTTTTCAGAGAATTTAAAGACTGCCTACTATGGAAAGCAGAGGAATTTCAAGTCCCAGAATCAATTGGGTAACAATGGAACAAAGTGAGGGAAGGTTTACATTAGACTGTCAGCCTAAAGGTGGCCATATGTTACAATTACAATCTTTCCTGCAATCCTGCAACCACTGGTCACAGGAAAGATCATCTGTTTTCTCTACTAACGTTAAAAGATGAATCGTCAGATGTGCAGGTAGACACAAAAGTATTAAATTTCTATCTGATGATTCAGCATTAAAATTTGCAGATGTTCAGGTGCATTCAAAGGCACCCAATAAAAAATTTCTTTAATGTCCGATCAACAAGGCAAAGTATAAAATGGATAACATCCATGCATCTATGGTCACCTTTAGTGATATAGGGAAACAGTTTGTCAGAGAACCTGTGGATTGAGAAGTCTGTGTAAAAAAAAAAAAATGCTTTATGCTTACATTGGCATTGTCATCACCATACTTTAGGCACAAAGCACACTGCCGGTTATCTTCCAACCCTGGTGGAGGAGGAAGTTCTGGACTCTCCTCCCTGTTGAGCTCTGTGGCTGCAGACAAAACAAAGAGAGCATCATGTGGAAATTCATTCTATAACAAACAGATCTTGTCATCCTTTCATCTGTAAAAATGCAAACATATGAGGGAAACGATAACTAGCATTACAGAGAGAAGGTCAACCCATAAATGAAACTTTATAAATCAGAAACGCCTATAAAAGAGTAGGGCTCATTCATCAAGACTGGGTGAAGACTATACTAGGCTGTTTTTCAGCCAGCTGCAGATTGAACAAAGAATGCAACAATCGGATTGGCTGCCATTGGTTACTGCCCACAAGTACATTTGCCCAGTCTTGATAAATGGCCCTAATGCTTACCCACTGGGTTTTCAATGCAAAAGCCAAGATCATAGCTGATCAGATTCCCAACTACAGACCCGTTTCGCCCTTCTTGGGGCTCATCAGTGTAGTGCAGGGTGGGGATTCACGAACAAGCGTGAGGTTGAGGAGACCCAAGAAGGGCGAAACCGGTCTGTAGTTTTGCATTGAAAACCCAGTGGGTAAGCATTAGTCTATAGGATAAACCCATGTAAATGGGACAAGCCGATGTAAATGGGACTTTTCTAAGAGCCTAAAGGAATTTGTTCCCAGAATCCCTTTATGACTTATTTGCATACGTATGAGGCGGTCTCCTCAACCCTTTTAGCTTGTCCCAGGATACTAAAAGCACTTAGCTTTGTGATTGCTATACAATAAGGATTCCTGTTCTCAGCCTGAAAACTATAGGCCTGTTAAACATCAGCGGTAGAAAAGCTTTTGGAGGGGCAATGAGGGTTAAGATCCTTAAATACATTGCAAATCACAATAATGAACTTTTGTGCCAGCAGAGTTTTTTGCACAACCATAAAATGATATTGCCAAATTTTATTGACTTCTATGAGATGGTGAGCTGTAGCCTAACATTTTAGTGGCAGCTTATGGGATCATTTGATGAAGTAACACACAAAAGATTACTGATTATACTATGAAATATTGGCCTTGAACATACTATTTGTACTTGGATAGAAAAAAACTTGCTAAAAAATAGATTAGGAAGTGTTGGTAAATGGATCATTTTCTAATTGGACTAGTGTTGCTAGTGGTACCGCAAGGGTCTGTGCTTGGTCCTCTGCCTTTTAAATTTATTAATGACTTTAGCATTGCAGACACTGTTCCCTCTAAGCTGTGTGCTCGCAGGGCCGGAACTAGGGGTAGGCAGAGTAGGCGCCTGCCTAGGGCGCAATCACTTGGGGGTGCATATTAAAGGAAAAAAAATTTTTTTTTAGTTTTTTTTTTAGTTTTAACAGTATTTATGCCGCCCCTAAGCTTCTGCCGCCCTAGGCCCGGGCCTTTGTGGCCTCTCCACAAATCCGGGCCTGGGCACAGTACAGATGGGGGCGCAATATGAGGGGTGGCTTGGCTGCTGGCACAGTACAGATGGGGGGCAATATGAGGGGTGGCTTGGCTGCTGGCACAGTACAGATGGGGGGCAATATGAGGGGGGGCTTGGCTGCTGGCACAGTACAGATGGGGGGCAATATGAGGGGTGGCTTGGCTGCTGACACAGGTACAGATGCTAGGCCTGGGGGCGCAATATGAGGGGTGGCTTGGGTGCTGGCACAGTACAGATGGGGGGCAATATGAGGGGGGGCTTGGCTGCTGGCACAGTACAGATGGGGGGCAATATGAGGGGTGGCTTGGCTGCTGACACAGGTACAGATGCTGGGGCCTGGGGGCGCAATATGAGGGGGGGCTTGGCTGCTGGCACAGTACAGATGGGGGGCAATATGAGGGGTGGCTTGGCTGCTGACACAGGTACAGATGCTGGGGCCTGGGGGCGCAATATGAGGGGTGGCTTGGCTGCTGGCACAGTACAGATGGGGGCAATATGAGGGGTGGCTTGGCTGCTGACACAGGTACAGATGCTGGGGCGTGGGGGCGCAATATGAGGGCTGGCTTGGCTGCTGGCACAGTATAGATGGGGGCAATATGAGGGGTGGCTTGGCTGCTGGCACAGGTACAGATGCTAGGGCCTGGGGGCGCAATATGAGGGGTGGCTTGGGTGCTGGCACAGTACAGATGGGGGGCAATATGAGGGGGGGCTTGGCTGCTGGCACAGTACAGATGGGGGGCAATATGAGGGGTGGCTTGGCTGCTGACACAGGTACAGATGCTGGGGCCTGGGGGCGCAATATGAGGGGGGGCTTGGCTGCTGGCACAGTACAGATGGGGGGCAATATGAGGGCTGGCTTGGCTGCTGGCACATGTCCTGCTCTGTGTTGTGTCTACCATTCTGTGATGTAGATAGTGACAATTTGCAGTTGGTCTTGATTTTTTTTGTGATTTTTTCAATTATGTAGATTTTTGTTTAGCAGCTCTCCAAACATTTCCAGCAGCTATATGGGTGCTAGGGACCACTTTAAAGGAACAGTAACACCAAAAAATGAAAGAACTTTAAAGTAATAAAAATATAATGCACTGTTGCCCTGCACTGGTAAAACTGGTGTGTTTGCTACAGTAACACTACTATAATTTATATAATAAGCTGCTGTGTAGCCACGGGGTCAGCCATTCAAGCTGGAAAAAAGGAGAAAAGGCACAGGTTACATAGCAGATAACAGATAAGTTCTGTAGAAAAAAAAAAAAAAAGAGTTAAAAAAAAAATTTTTAAACCATATAATGGTAAGGTGTGAAATTGTAATGGGGGGGGGGGGGGGGGGGGGCTGATTGAAGCCCTTGCCTATGGTGCCAAAATACCTTGGCCCGGCCCTGTGTGCTCGTACACAAATTTTGAGGACAGCACACACAATAAATTGTGGTAATTTTGCATGAAAAGCCAAGTGTAAATAAGAGGTAACATTGATTGTAGGTACTATGTCCATTTTTGCTTATGATACTAAATTGTGTGAAACTATAAGTTCCATGCAGATAACTGGTAGCAAATTGGCAAATAAGATTAAATCTTCATAGAAGCAAGGTTATGCTCTTTGGTAGAATTAACATAAATGCATTTTGTACACCAGGGATCCCCAACCTTTTATACCCGTGAGCCACATTTAAATTGAAAAAATGTTGGGGAGCAACACAAGCATGAAAAAGGTTCATGGAGGTAGAAATTGGCTACTTAATAACCCCTATGTGGACTGCTAGCCTACAGAAGGCTCTGTTTGGCATTATACGTGGTTTTTATGCAACCAAAACTTGTCTCTTTACCAGAAATTCAAAAATGAGCACCTGCTTTGAGGCCACTGGGAGCAACATCCAACATCCAAGCCACTGGTTGGGGAACACTGTTGTACACTATAGTGTGTTAGGGACCTTCTTCAATAAGGTGGATTTGGGGGTATTTTGGGGCTAACAAACTATGTAACTCTAGACAATAACTCAGCAGCTGTTAAAACAAATAAAGTACTGCCTTGCATTGTGCGTTAGCTCGAGATATGAACACATGATTTTATAAATCTTGAGATATCAATTTTAATTAAAAGTATGCTACATTTTAATCATAAAAAACCCTTCTTTAGTATTTTTGGTACAAACGGTCACTTAATTACTGAAGAGTTGAGCTATTGCTCACTCACTTGGTGCTGGTGGGGTTGATGGTTGTACTGGCTGTGGAGATTCTGGGTCCCCTGGAGATCTAGGCTTTGGAGCAGGGATTATTTTCTTCATCAGCACTGGCTGCATTGCCAATCTGTTTTCCCTTTCCTGCCACTGAGCATAGTTGTGGTCCAGAGATGGGGGAAGCACTGCATTGGGCAACATGCTGCTGCTGTAAAAGAAGACAGTTTATAGCAAAAGGAAAACAAGAATGATTCACTACAAATGATTCCAAGCATACCAAAAGTTTTAGCCATCCTAACTACAACATGCTATAAACTGGTCTTTGAAAAAAATAAGCAATCAATGATTTTGGCTAAAAATTAGGTTTTAAAGGGGACCTTCCACACAGACATAAAAAGCTGTATAACAAAAGTCCTTTTCAAATTAAACATGAAACCCAATCCATAACCATTACTTGTCACTAAAGGTGACAAGATCACTTACAGTGGTGTGAAAAACTATTTGCCCCCTTCCTGATTTCTTATTCTTTTGCATGTTTGTCACACAAAATGTTTCTGCTCATCAAACACATGTAACTATTAGTCAAAGATACCACAAGTAAACACAAAATGCAGTTTTTCAATGAGGGTTTTTATTATTTAGGGAGAAAAAAAATCCAAACCTACATGGCCCTGTGTGAAAAAGTAATTGCCCCCTGAACCTAATAAGTGGTTGGGCCACCCTTAGCAGCAATAACTGCAATCAAGCGTTTGCAATAACTTGCAACGAGTCTTTTACAGCGCTCTGGAGGAATTTTGGCCCACTCATCTTTGCAGAATTGTTGTAATTCAGCTTTATTTGAGGGTTTTCTAGCATGAACCGCCTTTTTAAGGTCATGCCACAACATCTCAATAGGATTCAGGTCAGGACTTTGACTAGGCCACTCCAAAGTCTTCATTTTGTTTTTCTTCAGCCATTCAGAGGTGGATTTGCTGGTGTGTTTTGGGTCATTGTCCTGCTGCAGCACCCAAGATCGCTTCAGCTTGAGTTGACAAACAGATGGCCGGACATTCTCCTTCAGGATTTTTTGGTAGACAGTAGAATTCATGGTTCCATCTATCACAGCAAGCCTTCCAGGTCCTGAAGCAGCAAAACAACCCCAGACCATCACACTACCACCACCATATTTTACTGTTGGTATGATGTTATTTTTCTGAAATGCTGTGTTACTTTTACGCCAGATGTAACGGGACACGCACCTTCCAAAAAGTTCAACTTTTGTCTCGTCGGTCCACAAGGTATTTTCCCAAAAGTCTTGGCAATCATTGAGAGGTTTTTTAGCAAAATTGAGACGAGCCATAATGTTCTTTTTGCTTAAAAGTGGTTTGCGCCTTGGAAATCTGCCATGCAGGCCGTTTTTGCCCAGTCTCTTTCTTATGGTGGAGTCGTGAACACTGACCTTAATTGAGGCAAGTGAGGCCTGCAGTTCTTTAGATGTTGTCCTGGGGTCTTTTGTGGCCTCTCGGATGAGTTGTCTCTGCGCTCTTGGGGTAATTTTGGTCGGCCGGCCACTCCTGGGAAGGTTCACCACTGTTCCATGTTTTTGCCATTTGTGGATAATGGCTCTCATTGTGGTTCGCTGGATTCCCAAAGCTTTAGAAATGGCTTTATAACCTTTACCAGACTGATAGATCTCAATTACTTTTGTTCTCATTTGTTCCTCAATTTCTTTGGATCTTGGCATGATGTCTAGCTTTTGAGGTGCTTTTGGTCTACTTCTCTGTGTCAGGTAGCTCCTATTTAAGTGATTTCTTGATTGAAACAGGTGTGGCAGTAATCAGGCCTGGGGGTGACTACAGAAATTGAACTCAGGTGTGATAAACCACAGTTAAGTTATTTTTTAACAAGGGGGGCAATCACTTTTTCACACAGGGCCATGTAGATTTGGAGTTTTTTTTCTCCCTTAATAACGTAAACCTTCATTTAAAAACTGCATTTTGTGTTCAATTATGTTATCTTTGACTAATAGTTAACGGTTTTTGATGAGCAGAAACATTTAAGTGTGACAAACATGCAAAAGAATAAGAAATCAGGAAGGGGGCAAATAGTTTTTCTCACCACTGTATATAGTGTAAGTGAAGTTTATTTTGCTTGACAAACACACCAGAAATGAATTTGGAATTACTACTTAAAGTAATGTACTGCATTGCCATTGGTTTGCATAATTCCAGCAGATATTATTGACTACAAACACATTATGGAAGGTATAGGTATTCTTCAGGTTTGTTGGACAACTTTTGCGCACCTTTCAATTGCCACAAATGTAATGCTTAAAGGAGAAAGAAAGGTAAAAACTAAGTAAGCTTTATCAGAAAGGTCTATGTAAGTACAGCAATAAGCACTCACAGAAACACTGCACTGACTTCTCTGAAAAAAGATTAGTTGTGTCTGTAATTCCTGTGCCAGAGACATGCAGCTTTCTGTTCTCTGCTCTTTCCTGATCCCCCTCCCTCAAGAATGCTAAGAACTCACCCCCCCCCCCTTAGGAATGTGGATCTGAGCCAATCAGCAGGAAGCTGACTCAGTCTTACTAACTGAGCATGTTCACTTGGTCTGGGTGTCTGTGCAGGAGTGAGGCATTATGGGAACTTTCTTTACACAGCTCAGCGTTTTTTCTTCCTGTTTGGCTTCAGATCTTCTGAATAGGAGAAATATGGGGAGACTTAAGGGCACTATTGAGACAACTGAAGGTATGCCTGCAGATTGAGATTAACTCTTTATTATCCTTTCCTTCTTAAAAACAAAAAAAACACCTCAGCCACAAAATGAAATTTAATTCCAAGCCTTGATCAATAACTGCAGATTTTAAGCATCCACACTTAAAATAATAAACCTATTTAAATAACATACTTTCACTTCCCTACCTCTATGCCTCAAGGGACAGTAATCACTTTTACTTTCATTTGTGCAGTTCCTTCACATCACTGACATCCTCACAAGCCCCCTCACTCCTCACTATATGCCTGTATGCTCAAATTGTGGATTCAAAGAGAAGGAAGGAAAAAAAATTTCAATAAATGTTTTAGTGAAAGTAAGGTTTACTTTGCTAGATTTACATGACAAAATACAGTTTGGAACTATTTCTTACTGTGACAGATCCCCTTTAAAACCTGCTGAGATACCATAAATGGAAAGCATATCACCATTAAAGCAAGCTGACAATGGCAGTTTTTCAGTGATTTTTTTACCTTTTCTTTTATTGTACTTACTTGCTAGTAACTTTGTTAGGCTCCCAAAACCTTGACTTCTTCACACTAAACCATGGAAAAACACGCTCCATTTGCTAGTGGGAAGGAAAACTACATATTAGAATACAAAAGCAAGGAAAGATGCAAATTTCTAGAAAGAGCATAAAAGGCACTATAAGAATAGAGGATAATAATTATGATTATGATAGAAATTATAATCCTAATCCTTTCCTATGTTTTATAGGAGCCCTGGTACCATTTCATTTTGCTTCCTGCCCATCTTTGACATCTTGAATCTCCTGGTTACTGTGATAATACTCAGTACCAGGCATGGGACTGATTAATCACTGTGGTGACATCACTACTTATAGTTGGGTACTGACTGCTTTCCTGGATCGATCAGTTGTGTTATGTACAGGAGAGCTGCTTAAACAAGGTAGCTTATTTTCGAGCAAAATACACTTCAGGAGTTAAGAACTGAATTTCCACTCCACTGATTACACTTAGTGGACAACTGAGCACATTCCTACTATGCACAACTTAAGCATGAACCCTTTTCCTGATCTACAGCTTAGAACTGTTTTGTTGCTGCAGTACAGACAGCTAAACTCTTGCTCACCCTTGTAAAGAAAGATTTCACCATACTGTTTGCCTTCTTCAGCTCTGGCTGGCCCCCATCTGCATTCATCGCAGCCTGGATAATTCTCACAATGTCATCACTCATCTCCAGCTAAAGGAGGAATAACATTTTTAGAATAGATAAAAGGCAATATTACATTTTGGTGGTAACTTCCATTATTTTCACATTACAAACACCAACACAATGCAACATTGTTTTCTCTAAAATAGTTTGTTTCAAATAAACATGATGTAAGTGAGGGTTTCTAAAATTAAAATTGTGTAAACATTGTGCAAAAAATAAGAATATATGAAAAAAAGAGAAAAAAAAAGTTTTTATTTTTAAGGTCATATTATGTGGTGTGTGGATCAACTAAAATTCTACCTGCCAAACCGAATCTGCCCACTCCCACCCCCCCTGGCAATCCGCCTCTATTTATAGACCTATAGAGGATGCTGGAGGCGAAAGTGGGGCACAGTAAAGTCACAGGCGGGGAGGGCAGAAGAAAGAGTTTGGCCTGAACCCCCCTCTGGAACCGCAAATCTTGTGTAGGCAAACCTGCATTGTTTCGGGCAACCTGCACACCACTACCACACTAATTTAAGAACTATAAAAAAAAAATAAAAAATAATGAAGATGAATTTGCTAGAAATAGTACATTCTATAACATACTAAAAGTTATCTTAAAGGTGAACCACCCCTTAAAGAAGAGAATAATTTTTTCAACCATGGTAGACGGCTTTTCCTTAATCTTTACCAAAAGCATAAAAATTTTTCTTTTACAACCTTTTTAGTATAACATTGAGCTATGCAAATTAAAATAATGGTTACAAACAGTAAGATGCAATCAATTGACTAAAAAAGCCTCAAGTTATGTTGAATTACAAAAGGCATAACATTCAAAATACAAAAGCTTTGAGAAGATCCCTATGATAACGTACCACTGATTTGTACTTGCCGTGGTCCATTTTCCTTTTAACTCCCTCTAGATCGAGAGGTGGCTGCTCATCTTGCTTGCCGACCTGAGTCAGAATAGGAGGGTCTGGTCCTTCAGCAGAGCTACGGGATGGCATATTCTCATCTGGTTCTGGATTTAAATCAGGTGGTTTTGCTGCCTGCGTAAAAGAGAGAGAAAATGTAAAGATATTGTAAAAGGTAGATTATAGTTTAGTTTAAAAGCAGGCTAGTTCCACAATCTATAAGCTACTTGACGGAACCCTGTTCCAATTGAAAAAAAAAAAAAAACACAGCACACAAACAAGCAATAGTCAGTATCTGGTCAAAGAAATAAAGCATTTATACTAAATACACACGGGCACCAATTCATACAGGTCTGCTGAGTACTGCCCTCTAACTGGACAACATATAACATTGATGGGAAACAATAAGTCAGAATACAAAGGTTTCAAAGGGCTATATAAACCTCTTGTTTAACCTGAGTTTAATGATTTGGGCTTATGTTGAACATATTTTATGCCTTGCATACACTAGATATAAGAAGTCTACACACCCATGCAAACTGTCAGATTTCTGTGTAAATAAATAAATAAATAAAAAAGCAGATATAAAAATCATGCCAGAACTTATTCCACCTTTATTGCAAAATTGAAACCTATAAAAAAACAATCAAACCATTTTAGTGAAAATAAGGAAAAAATAAATCATACAAAAACCTGGTTCCATTAATGTGCACACCCCCTAAACTTATACTTGGTTGAAGCACCTTTTGATTTCATTACAGCACTCTTTTTGGGTAAGAGTCTATCAGTTTGGCACATCTGGACTTGGCAACTTTTGTCCACTCCTGCAAAATTTTTTTGCCGATCTATCAAATTGTGAGGGCATATTCTGTGCACAGCTATCTTCAAGTCCCCCAACAGATTTTCATTCGGATTAAGTTCTGGGCTTTGGCTGGGCCCCTCCTCCTTTTGTGAAACCACATTGTAATTCTTAAAGGTGAAGTCTCCCTTCATCTTCAGCTTCCTAGCCGATGCTTGAAGGTTTTTGTGACAAAATAAACTGACCGTTTGAGCTCTCCATGATTTCATCCACCTTGAATAAAGTGCCAGTTCCAGCTTTAAAAAATCAGCCCCCAAAGTATGATGCTGCCTCCACCATGCATCACTGTGGGTATGGTGTTCTTGTAATGATGCGTTGTGTTATTTTTATGACAAACATACCTTTTGGAATTGTGGTCAAATAGTTCAACCTTGGTCACATCAGACCATAATACATTTTTTCCACATGGTTGTGGGAGATTGTGTATACCTTTTTGCAAAGTTTAGCCAGGCTTGGATGTTTGTCTTTGTAAGTAAAGGTTTCTTCTTGATACCCTACCCCACGAACCAGACATATTAAGAACACCATGGATTGTTGTCACATGTAACAAACGACCAATATTTGCCAAGAAATCCTGCAGCTCCTTTAAAATTGCTGTAGGCTTCTTGGTGGTCTCCCTGACCAGTTTTCTCCATGTCTTCTCATCAATCTTGGTGGGACAGTCACCATTGAGCCATATTTTGTCCACTTGTTGATGACTGTTTTTACCGTGCTCCATGGAATGTTTAGTGCTTTGGATATGTTTTTATACCCCTGTCCTGACTGAAACCTTTCAATGATTAGACCCCTTTCATGATTTAAAAAAAGGTTCTTTTGTTGACCATGCCTTTTGGAGTATGAGACCAAGAGAAATAATCCTACAGAACAGCCAAACTTTATCTGGCTCAATCAGAGCCACTTTAATTGGTGTTTATACTAACTAATACTTGAGATGAGACTGAATGTGATTGGTTGATTCTGAATGCAGCTTTGGATATTTAAGGGTGTGCACAGTAATGCAGCCAGGTTTTTTTTTTTACTCAATATGATTTTTATTGATTTGGGTAACATTGGAAAACAAGGAGGGGTAGGTACACATATTTGCATCTTACATATTGTATTCATTCGAAATTATACAATGTTTCAATTTGTTAGGTTAAACCATGAGGGGGAGGCGGGTGTGGGAAGGAATAAGGGGGGGGGGGGGGGTGGAGCCAGGTTGTGCTGTAAGCGTTGTAGTGTTCCGGGGATGAAAGAGACATTTCTTCAACTTTCTTGTACCAGTCTTGCAATGTTGTAGTAGTAGTTTGTTTCCATATTTGCGGTATCAGTATTTTGGCTGCGTTTAATAGGTGCGGTTCAAGTGAGTTTTTAAAGGTGGACAATGGTTTTTCCATGTGGAATAGTAGAATATATTCAGGAACTTTAGGTACTTCAATATTTGTGATATGGTATATTGCTTTTCTGATGTTTTTCCAGTAGGGTTGGATAAGTGGACACGTCCAGAATATGTGTAGCAATGAGCCTTTTTCTTTGTTGCATCTCCAGCAGATATCGCTAGTATGTTTATAGATTATTTTCAATTTAGATGGGGTATAGTACCATCCTGTGGCAATTTTGTAATTTGTTTCTTGAATTCTACTGCATCTAGAGCTTTTAAGTAATTTGTTCATTAAGTTGCTGAATTGTTCCTCCTGGAACTGTATGCCCGTATCTCTAGACCAAGATTCAAGGAATGTAGGTTTTGCAAATGTATGTGATTGTCTAAGGTTTTTGTATAGCTGGGAGATGGTGTGTGTGGGTGGTAGTGACATAGCAGTTAATGCTTCAAAGGAGGATAAAGATCTGCCCATTGTAGATGTGCCTCCCAGGCTTTGGTAGTAGTGTTTATTTCAGGTGGTCTATGCTTGAGAATGGTTTGATTGCTTGGAGTTTCTGTTTGTCTATAAATTCTCCCTTATCAATAAAGTGGATTAGTTGTAAGTTTTCTTCTATCAACCAGTTTGCTAAGTAATTTGGTTGCTGTCCCATGGGGAAGGCTGGATTGTTAATTAGTGGCAAGAGGGGAGATGGGAATTGTGTAAGTTTATGTTTTAAGCGACACTTATCCCAGATTGCAAGGGTATTCATTAGTAAAGCTGGCCATACACGGGCAGATGTCGCCAAGCGAGCGGATCTTCACCCGATACCCCGACCTACGGGTGGCGATATTGGGGAGGGGTATCGGGTGAAGATCCGCTCGCTGATCGCTTCGTATCAGCATGGTGGGACCAATCAATAATACGCCCCAGTACAGAGGCTAGGTAATATAGTCTACAGTCGGGTAACAATACTCCTCCCTGCGTTTTATCTTTTGTTAGTGTTTTATAGCGAAGTCTAGGTTTTTTGCCCTGCCATATAAATCTGGTAATAGTGGCTTGGATTGAATCTAATATGGATTCTGGAATATGTAGAGGGAGGGTTTGGAATACATATAGAATCCTGGGTATTATGTTTATTTTGATAACATTCCTATATTCTGCAGCTTCAAGGAGGCGGTATAAGTTAAATATGTGTCGCCCCTGTTGTGTAGTTAGTCTCTGTGAGTTCTCAGTTACTATTTGGGTAAGGTTAAAGTAGCGTTCCTCTAGGTCAGCCATTTTTGTGTTTAACGTTTGTATTTTTGTTTTAAATTACCTGGGTTTCCTGTGGTTGGCTTTTTTGGACGTCGGACATCAGTTTCGCTAGGTCTGCCTTCTGTGGTAAAGCAGCGATCAAGCTCAGCAGGTCAGCGCTGTTTACAGAGGTAGTGGCGGGGACATCCACTGAGTCAAGAGAGTGTTCTGACTCTGGGGTCTCGTCCGCCATTTTGGATCCTTCGTCTGTATCGGGTGACGGAGGGTTTTCATTGAAAAAGTGACCTATTTCTTTGTCCTTTTTTGTGTTGTTGGTTTTTGGGGGGTGCAGAGGGGCCAGAGGACTTCTGTGCTTTCCCCATTGTGCTGAATAAAGGTCAATGTAGCGTCGGTACCGAGTCCCGAGAGCAGGGGCCCATTCAGAACACGTCCGTCTCAGGCAGCCATCAAACCACGCCCCGCAGACAGGTTTTTGCATGATTTTCAACTACATAGTGTAGATGACAATTTTGAAATAAAAGTTCTGACAGGATTTATCTTTTTTTTTTTTTTTTTTGCAGGAGTGTGTATTTCCAGTGTATATTAACACTTTTCATGAAGTTCTATCGAAGCTGTTAACTTGATTATCTATACCCTGCCTTAGCACTGTTTAAATAGTTAGCAACCTTATTTATAAAAAACCAACATGATTGGCAGCACTTGTCAGTCCTGGCCCTGGCAGAACTTACTATATCACACACACACTGTTATCAGAATTTTAACAGAATCCAGTTAACCTGCCTGTTTGGGAGGAAACCCGTGCAAGCACATGGAGAACATACACACATGCCCTGGCTGGAACTGAACTTAGTACCCCAGCACTGTAAGAAAGCATTGCTAACCACTGTGCCACTTTGCTGGCAACAACTTATTTTCTCAGACTTAGAAGAGTCTTCGCCTGACTAAAGACTAAATGGGTAGAAAAAACAGAGACTCTTTTGTAACAAACAAACACCACCTTCATAAGTACATATAAGTAAATATTGCCTTTTAACATCTTTTATTTTAAGTCACGATTTTGTGATGCTCCCTCAGAGATCACCTGTCAGGAAATAAAGCAGCTTCTAACTGAAACACTTAAGTTTTTCGATTTGGGGTTATACAGAAGTACGTATCATAAAAGTATAGCTTTTATGAAAGGGCTTTATTGTTATGTATGTATATGTGATATAATCTTACCAATTACCCGAAAATTGTCATCACACAGGATTGCTTGTGAAACGAGGGACAAACCCATGTGTTTTAATAAGATAAATCGCACAAATTTTAGAGTCCTGCAAAGCACAGGGATATATAGGTTTCCCTTTAATAATCCATTTGGAAGGGTGTCCAAACCACTTTCCCCACTCCATTTTCACCACTCTATTACTTTCTATTTGTTGAAAGAGCCTGTAGAGGTTGTGAGACAATGCCATCCACCGATCTCACACTCCCTGGGGGCCCAACCTGACAGCCTGGATATTTCTGCTGTAGAAACATTTTCAGATTTCCACCATTTTGCATGCGTCTTACCTGCCGACAGCGCAGCAGGTGGCTAGAGGTACGGGAATTCAGAAGTGCTGTTAGTACATATCTGAGGGAGGCCTGCAGTTCATTTGTCAGTGCCATCCTCCACTCAGCAGGGTGTCTCTCTGTACAGTTTATACAAGTGTAGGCCACACTTTCCGGAAGATTTGAGAGAATCTCATACATTTCATCTGTTAAATAGACAACAAATTACTTAATGCATGTTCTGACAGTATTTTACTACTACTGGATATTAAGCTTACATCTTCATAAATAATAATAAATTAAGTCATAAGTCTTTTTTTCATGGACTCACCTGTCAGGTTCTCACATTTGGAATGTACCCAGCGGTCACACTTCCCACACTGCATCATCTTGCTTTCATAATCATCATCATCATAGCACTTATTACACAAAGGGCAGAAGTTTCCTGTTGGAAGCAGATTAACATATAACTACAGAAGAGTCAAATGCACTCCCCCACTTATAGTTTAATTTTGTTAAAATGCCAGATAAGAAAAAGCATTTTACAGTAGTGGTTACATAAAAGTGCATCTATACATTATGATTATTTTGTTTATATAATATTTATAAAACAGTATCTTTTTTTGCAATTAACAGCCATATCAGATATGGCATAGGTGTTTCAACCATTATTTATTTTATGTGTACCTATTATGTTACAGTCCTCACTGTACTGGAAATTTAAACATTACATTCTTAAATTACTTATTGATATTAAGCTTTGCATTATTAAATTACATTATTAAACATTATTACACTACTACTGTAAACATGTCGAACAGCAAAATATTAACTTGGGATATAGTAAATTTTGATGTCAAAATCTCCCATTGTAAGTAACAAACAGATGCAACATTTCTTATAACAAGGTTAGTTTAGAAAAAAAGTATTCACCAGAAAATATAAGCAAATTTATGTCCATCCTTTATAGCAGGGGTAGGGAACCTATGGCTCGGGAGCCAGATGTGGCTCTTTTGATGGCTGCATCTGGCTCGCTGCCAAATCTTTAATAAAAAAAATAACGGGGGGGGGTGGCCTGCACTTGGAGGATAGATGACGTGTTCTATGCCTTATAACACAAATTCTATCCGCCGAGCGCAGGCCACGCCCTTCTCCACATCGCATCTGGCATCCTTGGCACCCACCCTACCTTGCCCCTGCGCTCGGCGGATAGAACACATGTTCTAAGCCTTAAAACATGTCTTCTATCCGCCGAGCGCAGGCCATGCCCTCCTCTGCATCGCATCCGGCATCCTTAGCACCCACCCTACCTTGCCCCGCAGCCAAACATAATGTATGGCTCTCACGGAATTACATTTTAAAATATGTGGTGTTTATGGCTCTCTCAGCCAAAAAGGTTCCCGACCCCTGCTTTATAGTGAAAAGGCATGAAAATTCCTTAAACACACATTAGGGCTGTAAGATGGGCACAAATAGTGGGAGTTCTAAAAGAAAGCTTTTAGTACTATTCTATACCATAAAATTGCCAAACAGGAAGTAGCTAGAGGCTGCTGTAGCATTATCATTGGTTTCTACTTATGCAAATCAGAAACTGAAAAGGGTTAAGCTCCTCTCACCAGGAGGCAGGACATGGACAAAAAAACTAAAATGCCTTCTCCCCTTCCATATTATAATATATATATATTGCTCCTGTTACAAAGTTGTTAATCAAATTTTTTTTATATTATATATATATATAATATTATAATATAATATTATAATATAATATTATAATATTATAAAATAATATAATATTATAAAATAATATAATATTATAATATAATATAATATTATAATATAATATAATATTATAATATAATATAATATAATATTATAATATAATATAATATAATATTATAATATAATATTATAATATAATATTATAATATTATAATATAATATTATAATATTATAATATATTATAATATTATAATATATTATAATATTATAATATTATAATATAATATTATAATATAATATAATATTATAATATAATATAATATTATAATATAATATATTATAATATTATATAATAATATAATATTATATAATATATTATATTATATATTATATTATATATTATAATATAATATATATATATATAATATAATATATATATATAATATAATATATATATATAATATAATATATATATATAATATAATATAATATATATATATATATATATATACACACCTTGCTTAATGCCTCCCGCTCAATTTTGATTAACACCAATGAATGGATGTCCTTATTACAACCTTGTCCCTGTGAAAAACCAACAGAGCACTCAACTCTGAAACCCATCTTGCTGACACAAAGGCCAAAAGAGAGGCCACCTTCCATGTCAGTATTTCCAATTAAATCAAAGCCATTGGTTTGAATGGCTGTATTTACTGTATCAGATTCCATGTCGGGGTCGGTTGACAAAATAATGGAGTCACATGAGCAGCTCCCTGAATGAAAATACGTACGTCATCCCTTAGGTCCAACCAGTCTTGAAACTGTACTGATAACGCTAAAACCTGTACCTTGATAGACAATAACCAGTCCACCATCTAAACCTTTTTGTAGGAATTGTAGTATGTTAGCTATCTCAAACTGTCACATCTGTCAAATCTTCACACCACTTTGAGTAGGTCTTCCATACCCAGTAGTAGGCCTTAGAAGACACAGGTTTTCTGGCCATGATCATAGTCGCCATACCACCTTCTGACAATCCTTTTCGTTTCAAGATGGTGGTCTCAACAGCCACGCCATCAAAGACATCAGCAGGGGGTTCAAGAGAAGAATTGAACCCTAACGTAAGTGGTGTGTACTGGGAGCCGAAACCAGTTTCCTTTTGCTAGGTTGATCAGATCTGTGAACCATGTTCTTCTGGGCCAAAATGGGGCTATGTCCATCAGGCTTAGTTTCTCCAGACAGAACCTCTTGACGATTCTCTGTAACACGGGGATCAGAGGGAAAACATATACCTAGTGGAATGTCCACGGAAAGGTCATTGCATCCACCCCTTCTGCCTTTGGATTCTTGCATCTGGAAAGGAAACTCTGAGTCTTCGCATTGTGATGAGATGCCATTAAGTCTAACCCCACCTCTGAACCAGCAAGTCGAATTGCTCCGAAAGGATTTCTCACTCTCCGGGATCCAATTTGCTGTGGCTTGCCAGTTGAGGATGCTGGGTATATGAATCACTTTTATTTCCAGAGTATGAACTTCTACCCAGTCCACAATCTTTCTCATTTTTCCCCAGGCCGCTGCACTCCAAATGCCCCCTTGATGGTACAGATAAGCCACTGCAGGTTGCATTGTCTGTTTGTATCTTTACACACTTCTGATGCAACAGATGTTGCCACTGAAATAGCGCCAAATATATCACTCCAAAGAACATTTATGGACAGTCTGGATTCCGCAGGAGACCAAATGCCTTGAGCTGACCTGTGTTTGAATCTTGCTCCTCATCCTTGTAGGCTAGCGTCTGTTATTAACAACCACTAAGGCTCCTCTCAGGAACAACCCCTAGTCAGGTTAACGGATTCCGTCCACCAGTCCAAGCATTCACGGTTTAGCAAGTCGAGATCCATCGTCTGGTTGAGACAACCCCTCTTTCAATTGCATAGAATGCACAGCTGTAGTGGGCATAGGTGATACGTGGTGTCTCTGTTTCTTCCAGTACGGGACTGAAGAACACATTCTTCTTGGGTACTATGAATAAATTGGAATAAAATCCTTTGAAAACATTGCTCTGGCAGAACAGACACTACCAATTCGCAAGGGAACTCTGGAAAACAAAACATTTTTGGAATTCTAGTTTGTCCGCAGAAGGGGCTGCCACGTCTGCCTAGTGCTGGGCGGGGGTTGTTGGGGTTGTTGTTGGGGGGGGTGGGGGGCCACCAATATTTATTATTTATTTTTTATTTATATACCGTCAAATACCGTGATACCGATATAATTTTGAAAAATACCGTGATATAAATTTTTGGTCATACCGCCCAGCTCTACGTCTGCCTGTTTCGCTGTTGAAACTTACCCTTGCATCGGTTGGGTGCCAAAATTGGGGATCCTTTGGGATTCCAAAACCCAGACACCTGAAAGAAATGGCTGTGTTTGCCCGCGACTTGGGTTGACCTGTTGCTTGAGAAATTATTTTCTCTAACTCCTCTCCAAACAGGCATTTACCCATAAATTCGATGGAAGTAAGCGATTTTTTGGACCTTAAATCTGCCGACCAGTTCTTCAGTCACAGGGTTCATCGAGCTGCCAATGCCAAGTGGCCAGTGCCATACTTGCCCACGCTCCATTCCAGATGCCTCTCCAGGTAAGGTCAAAGTGGAAGTGTCACTACTAGTGATGAACGAATATGTCCCAAGAAAAGAAAATTTGCGAAACACGTTTCCTGCGTCTTTTTTTTGTCGCTCATGCCCATTTTGATGCAACTGTGCCCATTACTTTTTTTGAAGCACAACAAAATTTTCAGCAGCTGAAGTTTAGTTAAACAATTTGTCAATGGTAAAATGCAGAGATTCGCTGCAAATCCATGCCTGGCAAGAAAATTCGCTTATCACTAGTCATTACCTATGATGAACTTGGATGGCACGGAGGATGGCAGAGACTGCTCTCTAGCAAATACAATGCTGCGATACTGTTTTGCTGTGGGAAATAAAGCCTGATCATTTTGTTGCAAGTCAGAGTTGCCTGTCCCATCTGTGAATCCCATCTGATTGCCATACGCTAACGGCTGCTACCAGCTAAACCCCCACAAAAGGTATTTTTTAGTAAGAAAAAAACGTAACTTTTAATTAGCATCATTAAAAAGAAAATGTCCTGCTGGTGAGAGGAGCTTAACCCAGTGGTTCCATGCCGTAAGAGAAAAAAAGCAGGTAACATATATGCCACCTAGACATTTGAATTGCATGAACTCACAGTATGTAACATCCAAGTATATAATTTTTTCCTCTATACTGCCTAATTCAGTTAAAAACACTCCCTAGTATGTAAATATATAAACCTTGTATAAGTATGATGCACTAAAACACTGCACTTTTCACACGTGGCACTATGTAAATTACCATTATTGGGATTATGTAATAAAGGGCACTAAATTGGCCCAGGAGAAGTTACCAAAGCAGCCAAACAGGTAGAATTTACTGGTCACCTGTTTAAAAGCAAGCATCTTTTTGGCTCTTATGGGTAACTGCTACAGGGCAAACTAGTTGCAAAAAATAATGTATAGTTGTTGAAAAGCCAATTGTCTTACCCTTAGCAAACAGTTTGGCACAGTCATGGCACAGGGAGAAGTCATGTGACCACTGTGCATCCCAGCCCTTCCCAGGTGTAGTGGAACCACAACTCTTACATCTTACACATTTTGTGCAAATCTGAAAGACAGGCAAACTCATATACAAACATTCAAATAGACTACCAGTGCAGAAAATATGTTCTATTATTCATGAAATCAGTAAACCTAAAGCAATAGTTAAGCTTCCTAAAGGAAAAAAAAAAATCAGTTTATTAAAAATCTTTACGTGTATAACATTCAAAAGAGATTTATATTCCCCCAGTTAACGTATATTACTATAAATCAGTTTATAGTGTTGCCTGAGGAACAGATGTGCCTGCAGCCTGTGCTTACTCCAAGCATGCATGAGCTTTGCATCTACAAAAGGTGGGTAAGATGAAAAAGTGGATTTTGTGTTACTTACCATTAAATCCTTTTTAACAGGGGGAGTGGGGATTAACATCCGCCACTAGGAGGCAGAACATTAAAGAAGATAAAGATAACTCCTCCCTTTGCTATTTACATGCTTACGCTAACCCATACTAAGGAATATACAGAGGGATCACTTCCAGGGCAGGACATAATGTGCCCTGCAGAAAAGCCAAGAGAAAAGGATTTAAGGACAAGTAACACAAAAAGCTAATTTCCTCTTACAGCTGTCTGTGGGATACTGGGACAGTTGAATAAACAAAAGCAGCCCCCGAAGTAGGGAGGGAGGAAGCAAGGCCGTTAAACAACTGAGGCCTGCAGCACCTTCCTACAAAGTGTGTCAGATACCGCAACGTTGAAAACATTTCAAATTGCAGAATTTGGTGAAGGCGTGGATGGAGGAAGATTGCAGCCACAATATTTCCTTTGCCACATATGGTCTGTGGATGACCTTGCTGATATATTGGTAGAGCAGGGGACCCAAACTATTTTTACTTGTGAGCCACATTCAAATGTAAAAAGAGCTGGCGAGCAACATAAGCATGGAAAATTTCCTGGGGGTGCAAAATATGGGCTATGGTTGGCTATTGGTAGCCCCTATCTGAACTAATACCATACATAAGGCTTTGTTTGGTACTACTTTATTGCAAATAAAGACTGCATTTAAGCCAGGAATTTAAAAATAAGCACCTGCTTTGAGGCAGGCACTGGGAGCAACATCCAAGTGGTTGGTAAACAACATGTTGCTCGTGAGCCACAAGTTGGGGATCACTGCCTTAGAGGCTGGGGAGCCCTTGCAGGTTCCAGATTGTAAGATGAACAGTGCAGAAGTGGTGCGGATGTCCTTCATTCGTTGGAGGCCGAACTTGAGGGCCTTGACCGGGTCCAGTAAGTGAAGAGCTGCCTCATTAGGATTTTTCAGATGGGGCAGAAGAAGGGCATAGTGATTTCCTGATGTGGAATTCGGACATCATATTAAGGACAAAGAAAGGACGAAGGGGTGTGTCCCGAAAACGTTATATGGTTTGCTACTAGTAAAAATCAGCATGGTTTATCATGTTTAAATAAGTCCTGTTGTGCCAGTATTTTTGTGCAATTTGAACAAAGGAAGGAACCACCACTATGCATGGGTGGAAAATTAGGAAGGGAGGCTGACAAACAGCACACAGACTTCAGAAATCCTCTGAGAGGAGTATATGGCCATGAGGAATGCCACTTTAATCCCTATGCCATGGCTGGCCTGTAAAGTCAGAGGTTAGAATGGTGGGGCCTGTAGCACTGTGAGGATGAGATTAAGGTGCCACGGAAGGAGGGGCTCACAGTAGGGGGGCATAAATTGAGTTGCCCCTTGAAGAAGGTGTGCACATCTAGCAAGATTGCCAGTTTGCATTGGAGTATAACAGAGATGGCCGAGGCCTGTGATTTATGAGATCCTGGGGAAAGACCCTTATCCATACCCAACTGTAGGAAGTCCAGGATATGGGATGTCGAAAAGGACTTGAAGGAGAGAGATAATGAGAAAGGTGCCACTCTGTGAAAGGTTTTGCAGGAGATAGGCTGTCTAGCTGCAAAGAATTGTGCCAATGACACAAAGGCTGAGAAGCCTTTGCGACAGCGAATCAACCACGCCGTCGAATTGAGCATCCCTGGATTGGGATGGTTGATAGGGCCCTGGGAAAGTAGGTCTGGAAGAAGGATCCATGGGGTTAACAGCTCATGTTGACTAGGTAAGGAAACCAAGCCTGCCGGGGCCAGCAGGGAGTGATTTGGATTTGTACATCCTGATTGGGACTGGGCACTGCAGTCTCTGATCTTTTCTGAGGACACTATGTAACAGAGGAAGGGGGGGTACACATAATGCAGCTTGAAATCCCATTAACTGTCATGGCATCTGGTGCAATCACTAGAGGATTGCAATAGACAGGCTGAAGTGAGAGGCAAACCCGTCATGCAGAATTGGACTTGTCTAAGGAATTCTTGAATTGCCCTGGAAACCAGTGGGGGTATATCAGCAGGTGGAAGAGTCATATTCTCCAGTGATCTGCTTTCTAGTGGTGGATGTTTTACCTACTCTCCCTGTATCTCAGAGTATAGACAACTAAAGAAACACTGTTTGTTGCAACCCTGAAGTTCTCATCACATGGACCTGCCTTAGAGACTTCCCCCTTTACTAGCCCACCCTGCAGAGTTTAAATGGCTTGAATCAATGGTTGAAAAGTAGTTATTGTAATAATATTTATTTGCAGACTATAGAACTCTTAAAATAATCCTTAGGAAGCATGGCAAGTTTTTATATACATTTAGGAACTTACCCATACTCTCTTCTTCTTGGTTGGTTTGGTAGGGTAATTTGGTCCGAGGCACTCCGGATGGTAGCTGTTGCGGCACTTGTTACACTCCAGTAACTGCTGTGTTTTGAAACAAAGGTTCATGTAAATTACCACAGAATATACAGCAGGAAGAATTACACAATATTTAATACAGGTAAAAAAATATGTATCTGGTGGTGATGTGCGAGTTTCCCCAAAAACCAAGGGTCAGGCGGGTACGGTTTGAAATTTGAGAGAACACTATGGGTTTGGATTGGGTGAGGGTCAGACTGGGGAAGTACACTCCTCCTCTGCTCCCAAAGTCACCCTGTCTTGGAACCACAGGCATGAGCAAGTAGCTTACAGAACAAGAAGACTGTCTTACAGTGGCAACATTTTGCGGGTTAGGGTTTGATGTAAGTTAAGTTTTTCCTGACCCATACATCACTAGTATTTGGAACACATGCTTGTCAAACAGAAATGCTAAGCATTATGCAAGCAAGAAGGGCCGATACGGATTGTTGACAATATGTTTTTATTTGTAAAGTGACCACTAAGGGTTAGATTTTTTTAGATTTTTTTTTTTTTTAAACTTCTGCGTTCATGGCCAGGCACTTGGATTTGGCTGAATTTGAATCCTGCAAAAATGGTTGAATCTTGGCAAATCCTGGATTTGGTGAATCCCTAACTGCTTTTAACAACAATTATATTTTCTCACTAATTTCAAACCATTGCAAACATTTAATTAATGTACACTGGAAAGCTGTTTAGAATTTTACTTCATTCTCTTATGAATTAAAAACAGTTTCTGGGTGGAGGACTTCCTTGATTTTGTACCAATACTGTCTGCAGTAAAAAACAAAAATTGTGTAAAAACTGTAGGAGCTCAACGCTTAGATGATTAAATTGAGCTGACCTTTAGGCTCATGTCAGAAATAGTGTTTTGCCTGCCGATGCTCTCCTGCACAAAGAAAGTGGAGGTCAAAATGCTGCACACCTGCCAAGACAGCTTACGTGAACACTTCTGAGCAGGTAGTGAGGTCTGGCTGTCACTGCTACACATGCAGACAAAAAATATGTACAGCACATTTGCTTCAAGCACAGTATTTGCAATATTTTACTACCTTTGTCCACCCTTGAGTCCACCTTTGAAGGGGTCATTAGCAGCAGGGACAGATTAACACAACTAAAATATCTCCATCGTATATTTACCTTACACCCCAGGAGGTTACATAAAATAAACTCAGAAATAGGACAGGAATGCCCTAGATGCCGCTATTCCCACACTGACTTCATGCACATGGTGTGGATCTGTCCACGGGCAGAACGATTTTGGGGGAAAATAGCGAGCACCATAAGTGATAAGACAAATCTGGTACTTCCATTAGACCCAAAAGCAATACTGCTCAAACAGATAGAAGACCTGTCACCCAGGAGAGCTGAAAAAGTACACTAATCCTCATATTGTGCATGTACGCAAAAAAAACCAAAAAAAAACCAAATTGCTCTATATTGGAAATCACCTGAGGGCCCAAAAATCGCAGCATGGGAAACTATGGTCAATAGCCATACCCTTATATAAAAGTTTACATACATGAGAAGAAGCTGCCCTCACAAATTCGACAGAGTATGGGCACCATGGATACATTCTGAACCCCCCAAGACTCCTTTACCATAAGCTAGGGATGGGCTCATTCCCCAATCTCTTCCATAACCACCCCACAGCCCATATTCAAACACTTAAAGGAGTAAAATAATAAGGCCTTAACTCACTCACACATAGCCTGTACGCCAAGAGGACACAATGAAGAATGTTAAACGGCAGACAATGTATATACCAATATAAATGACACTGTAATGTTTTTGTTTTCTCTATTACTTTATTTGATTTAATTTCTGTACAATAAGCACAAATGATATTATAATCATTATACTGCAAAATATGTACATTCAAAAACTTCAATAAAAGAATTGTTAAAAAAAAAAGTATTTAAGTATATTTAGAATGAATGTGTTGAAAATATTTACTATCTGTTTTGTTAAAGGGATTGTTCAGCTTTAGGTTAACATTTAGTTGTTATAGAGTGTCCTATCCCTAGCAACACTGCAACTGGTTTTTACTATTTATTTTTTTTATATTTTTTGCATTATGTGCCTTCCTCCTCTGCCTCTTTTCAGCTTTCAAATGGGGGTCACTGACCCAGATAGCTAAAAACTATAGCTTTGTGAGGCTACAATTTTATTGCTATTGTTACTTAAAAATTTAAGACCAATTGCAAATGATCTTAGAATATCAACGTTTACATCATGCCATTATTACAACAGTAACATGTTTTTTTGGAACTACTTTGTGTCAAAAAGGTTTTAACCCTCATGACGTATGGTTTATATTTTATACAACTGTAACTGTTCAAAGATGAATGTGTCCTTTTACAGCCTTAAAGGACCAGTAACATCAAAAAAATAAAGATGCATTAAAGTAATAAAAATATAATATACTGTTGCCTTGGGCTGGCGTTTGCTTCAGAAACCCTAATATAGTTTATTTAAAACAAGCTGCTGTGTATCCACGGTGGAAGAAATAGGGCTTAAAAAGTTTGTTAACTGAAAGGTGAACCACCCATTTAGCAGCAGCCTAGACCACAGTGAGCTTTGTGCAGGGCCAGTGGTAAGCAAAATATGACCTTAAAAGATCAGATGGAATCAGAAGATGGAAGCTGCTGTGGACAGCTTTAAAAAAAATATTTTATTATTGCTATAGGGCTGCTGAGCTTTGGTGCACATTAAGAAGAATTATTATAGCTATAATAAAAGAAAACCTAATTCTATGCAACTTTGCAATATGCATTCATTTCAAATTTTTTTACTTATTTGTATATATAACTGCTATTAGAAGTTTTTGCCAGTCCTTTTCTATTCTCTGCCCTGATGGATCTGGCATTTGAAACAAATGTAAAACAAGCAAGCAGACTGACAGCCCTGTCTTGCTGGAGGAGACTGACCTTTGCAACATTGTTTAAAAAGCAACAACCAGGAGTTCAGCAAATGCTGCTTTTAATAGAAATTACATTTACAAATAACCTTTAGATCAAAAATTTTCAGTAAGTTCACATTGGTGAAGTTGCTCGGAATAATGTTTTTGATTACAGGTATGGAATCCATTATCCTGAATGCTCGGGACCTGTGGTTTTCCGGATAAGGGATCTTTCTGTAATTCGGATCTCCTACCTAAAGTCTGCTAAAACATTATTTAAACAGTAATTAAACCCAATAGGATTGTTTTGCCTCCAAAAAGGATTAATTATATCTTATTACAGAGAAAAAGGAAATCATTTTTAAAAACGTGAATTATTTGATTAAAATAGAGTCTACGGGAGATGTCCTTTCCATAACTCGAAACTTTCTGGATAATGGGTTTCCGGATAAGGGGTCTGATACCTGTATTAGGCAAAAAAACTATTTTTGCGGTTGACGTCCATTTAAGTGACATGACCCTAGAGTAAGAGCTTATCAATACCTTGGTAGCCTGCTGCTGTCTCCCACATACATGACAGAACTTGCAATGACGGCAACACCAGTTTTCAATCTGGTCTTCAGAAGGTCTCTCTCTTTCCTCTAGGCAGAACCGGTGAAATGGTTCACAGCACACCTGGCAATAAACAAACTAAAAAGGAAGGGTAAAAGAATCAGAACACCTGATGAAGAAATAGTAAATTAGATGTGCAAAAAATTATATAGCAGAGAAACAAATGAATTTGATTCAAATCACATAGTAATATGGTAAAGAAAGAAGAAAAATAGGGGAAATGCTATTTTATGAAATGTTGTTAAGCTTAATAAATCTGCTTCACAAATAGCGATTATATGTTTTCTTATAGATGTTTAGATATTAAACAATTTGAGAGCTCAACCAAAAAAAGTTTCGGCACTGACAGTCTTCCCATACTCTAATTTGCAATGCGCTACTAACACACGTGTGAGTTGTTTGCAGTAGGAAAACACAAATACAAAATTACTCTCAATAAATATAAGAAGAAAATAATACCTATATATGAAAAAAGAATGAATTACACCTACAGTTGTGGGCATGTTTATATCAATGACAGGTTCTCTTTCAAAATTTCAAATTTTTATGGGCATATCACCACAGCAAGCAGTGTTTTATGTACTTATAAAAAGTATGCTGAAATAGTATTTTTGGGAATTTAGGGTAACTAACCTCAACATGACCACTGCTGGCACAGAGAAAGCAGACAACACGTGGGGTGACAGGTGCAGTTGTCAGCAGGCTGATACCTCCCATGTCCCATACATTCTCTACTTCACAATCGTGCTGTTTAGGACGGAAAAATCCAATTTTAGCAAAAGATTAGTGTATTATAAATAAATACAGAACATACAAACATATATCAAACAGGTTACTGTTTCCTTATGCTTTTCCATGAACCAGCTTTAAGTAGAAGGAAAAACATACCTTAAAATCTACACGAATTCTGTGTACCCCATCAGAAGGTGGCTTCTGTTTGGTGATTCCACCATTACATAAAGTGTTCAACAAATTAAAACTGACTTCAGGCTTGCTGGGGGGTTGAGGCTTGTCCTATAGAAAAAGGTTGAACATCTTATCAACACAGAAAAATTTGTATACCGAACCAAAGCCTAAATGCCTAATATAAACTTGTTTTGAAACATGTCTTTCTAAACAGACATTGACATGTGAAGGGACATACTAATGAAGTTGTAGGTCTAAATTCATGAAAACATAAAGCAATAAAAGAGGTGCCTTTCTAACAGATAACAGGATCAGATATTAAAAGCCACCACATCATCAAAATTTATGTTCTAACATCGCCAGAAATGCAAACTGTTAACCAGAAGGGGCTGAATCAGCAGCTTAACCCAGCCCAAGTATGGCCTAACTCAAGCTGCATTTCAATATAGAAGGTTTAATATAATTAAAATATAATGTAGTTTTGTCCCAAACTGGTAATCATTGTGCTAAACACTGTATGTCTACTATTGTTGACAAAAAAAAAAAAAAAGAGAAAAAGGCACAGGTTATTAGAGATGTGCGGCCAAGCCCGAAACCCGCAGGTCTGGGTCAACATCCACACATCAGAAGGGACCTAAGAGAGCCTTCGCCTTTGGCCGCAGCTTGAGCTCTAGGCACATGCCTGCCCTGCCCCACCCCATCTCTGACATTACAGAACGGGAGGGTGGGTATATAAATAAAAGTGGAGCCATGGGTCAGGCGCGTGTTGACTACTTGCCAACCCGCACATCACTACAGGCTACATAACAGCTAATCTCTGTAAAAGAACACTGTATTCCACAGAGCCTGTTATCTGCTATGTAACCTGTTCCATTTAGCGCTATTTCAATTTGAATAGCTACCCTCATGGCTACACTACAGTAGTGTTTCTGATAGCTTTTACCAGTACAGGGCAACAGTACATAATATTTTTATTACTTTGACTCATATTTGGTGTTATTTTTTCTTTAAAGGCCAACTAACACACACAGGAAACAGATGAATTAGGACAGCATTTATTCCTATCCGTGACAAATATTTTATGCTGAAGTCTTGGGTTTTATTGCATTTTACTAAGTAGCTCAGGTGTGTTCAGACATGTGTTGTATGTACGTATATTTTTATTAGGGATGCACCAAATCCCAGATTCGGTTCGGGATTTGGCCCGAATCCAGTCATTTTTTTAAAGGATTCGGTTTCGGATTTTTAACCCTTCCAGATGATTCTCATTCAGTTTGGGATTCGGCAGGATCAATGAGGGTGGGTTCAGGGTTTGGTCAAACCCAAAAAAAGTGGGTTCGGTGCATCCCTAATTTTTATTCATACAGCTCTACTTATATATTTAGTCCCGTACAGTGTTCCTTAATCAAAGCCTCAATTGGGTTGTTGTGTCTTATTGAGCCTTAGGCCACACAAGTAACACAAACCTGTCAATAGTAGCAGTGGTGGCATGATTGTTATCATAAAATGGTGACAAAAACAAGAACTCTGAAATCATATCTTCAAAAAAAATATTTATGATGCCAAGGGAACTGTCCTAATATTTGTATTTATCACAAGCCATATAAATGTACTTAAATGTTGAAGCCAAGATACAGATTAAGATATTAATCTATATCCTAACCAGAACCCTTGCTAACTGTGCTTCAGTTATACACTAATTACCATATTCATTTAAGAAAGGTCAAATGAAATCCTATCAATGTTGTAAATCTCAGAACTCATCCATGAATAGTGGACATTGTAATTTAGCAACATAATAAGAAGGGGCTCAAAGAACAGGCAGAAGAAGACTGCTTTAGTTCAGTCAGGTTAGGATTACGGAATGCATTAAGGGTCTTTCCAGCTGTCAAAGACTGAAAGGCATGGACCTGAGCAACATATGAAAACAAAAAAACAGGCCTTAACATTAAAGGAACAGTAACACTAAAAAATAAAAATGTTTTAAAATAAATTAAAATATAATGTACTGTTGCCCTGCACTGGTAAAAGTTGCGTGTTTGCTTCAAAAAGACTACTGTAGTTAATAGAAATTGCTGTTGTGTAGCCATTTAAATTAAAAAAGGAGGAGAAAAGGCACAGGTTACATAAGAAGATAACAGATAACTGTGTAGAATACAATGGGAATCTATGCTACTTATCTGTTATCTGCTTAGTAACCTGTGCCTTTTCTCCTTTTTTCAATTTAAATGGCTGCCCCCATGGCTACACAGCAGGGTATTTATATAAACTGTAGTAGTGTTTATAAAGCAAACACGCAACTTTTACCAGTGCAGGGCAATAGTACATAATATATTATTTTTATACACTTTAATTTTTTGGTGTTACTGTTCCTTTAAGTTTTAGGCACATCTAGAAGGGAGATATTTACATTACCAATATTTCTTAAAGGAACAGTAACACTAAAGAGCTTTAAAGTAATAAAAATATAATGCACGGTTGACCTGCACTGGTAAAACTGGTGTGTTTGCTACAGTAACACTACTATAATTTATATAATAAGCTGCTGTGTAGCCACGGGGGCAGCCATTCAAGCTGGAAAAAAGGAGAAAAGGCACAGGTTACATAGCAGATAACAGATAAGTTCTCTAAAATACAATAGTGTTTGACTGTTATCTGCTATGTGCCTGTGCCTTTTCTCCTTTGAATGGCTGCCTCCATGGCTACATAGCAGCTTATTTATATAAATTATAGTAGACTTTCTGAAGTAAACACACAACTTTTATCAGTGCAGGGCAGCAACACATTATATTTTAGTTACTTTTATACACTTTAATTTTTTGGTGCTACTGTTCCTTTAAGTGGCAAGTTAAAATCTTCCAGCCATACATATTTCCTCACCTTCTCCTTTCCTTTGGATTTCAGCAGAGCCCCAAGCCTCATTGCCAACTTTTTCTGTTTGTTCTGTTCAGTTGCTAAAAGTTACAAATGACATGTCAGTTTAGGAAGGAACACAAACATGGAAAAATCTACCATCAAAATTCATGCATGCTTATTCTTGGACATCGGTTTTTTAAGTATTAAGCCCACCCCATCAAACATGTCTTAAAACAGTCTTAAAAACATTCACGTTAATCATGCAGTTGTTTTATTTCTGTGGTTTCATTTTGAAAAATAGTTTGCCAGAATGTATCCAAGCCTTTTCTATCAACGTTCAGTGATGCTTCATATCAAATTTCAGATATGATAGTACAGTGCTGTCAACATACTAAATGCTTGAAAGGTCAAAGCTGGCAACAGTTTGAAAAATTTATAGTAATTTTTTTTTACTCCGGTTTAAGGAATTCACTTGGCAGTATTTAAGAGTAGCCGAAGTACTACAAACATTTCTGACTAGTGTATTTAGTATTCTGGGGTTTGTATCCATAGTGTACTAACCATGGTGCTTACAACATAATTTACCAGGCATGCTTGTTAAATTCCAGTAGGACAGAGTGGTAGACAGACTTTGCACACTCATCATAAACATATGCAAAAGTCTTCCATTCCAAAGCATTTGTTTACACCAAATACACACATAAGGCAGATTTATCAAAATATGAGTTTGGGCCTTAATACTTAAAAATTCACCAACAATCTAATCATTCCTATAGTATTTTTAGAAGAGTATTTGATTAAAATGGAGTCTATGGGGGACGGGCTTTCCGTAATTTGGAGCTTTCTGGATAACAGGTTTCCGAATAAGGGATTCCATACCTGTACTGTTTTGTTAGTATGTGCTGAGTACTCCTAAATAGAAAATAGCCATTTTAAGAATTAAGGGCCGCCTCCTGGGATCATAGGATTCCCAATGCACACAAACAAGCCAAGGCACACATACATGCTAGGTCACATTGGCCAATTAATGGACAGAGTTCTGTCTTTTGCTTCCACACTTACAGTTAAAGCTGCATTATTTCAGATTCTTTAATAGGCCACTTAATATGATATAAACTATCTGTTGGTTATCTATTCATTCAGGGGGTATAGTTTTCATTTTAACAAGAAATATAGGATACATTAAAAAACCTCTAATCTTGTAACCAATTATGAATAATATATGGTGCTGGTTTCACTGTGCTCTAAAATATTAATACTATCTATAAAATTGGCCCCCTTTATCAGAGTTTCAAAGGGGTGGGCGTGTCCAAACGGTCCCTGCCAGAAGCACACTAGGAGGGGGATAGTTAATCAAAACCCTGCAGTCACACAAGCAAAGACAGATTTAAGTTCCCTATCAGGTCCGTCTATCTGCTGATTGGTTCCTATCTTACAGTGTAGGATTACAGTGTGCTGCCGGCCCTTTCTGCACAGCCTGGGAAAGGAGACAGCAGGAAGTGGAACAGATGGCCAGGACTAGTGGGGTTTTGGATAAAATTTCATTAAAATCAACAATTCATTAACATAATATTGTTTTCTACAAAAATATGTCCTGTTTAAGGTATGGATTTTAATTATGTTAAGACCCCTTATCCAGAAAACTGCAGGCCCCAAGCATTGGGAGGTCCCATAGATGTATGCACCAGGACGGTCTGCACAAGAAGAAAGGTCTCATATCTAGGGAAGGAAGTCCTGTGTCCCTGAAGCAAATGAATAGGGAGATTTTATGTTAAATAAATTAAATCTTTTCTCCATCACCTTTAGGACATAGGAACAGTAGGGATGTACACTGGCAAACAGGGTAGAAAGAAGAGGCCTATGTGGAATCCACTGCAGCCTGAAGAATTCTCAAGCCAAAGTGAGTGTCAAATGCCGTAAAGACTGCAAAACTAGTAAAATTGATGAAGTAGAAGATTTGCAGAGATGTTCCATTGATGCCTGGTCCCAGGCCAGGATGAAAAATGTGCATCCAGTGTAGGCAGAATTAAAGCACTCTGATTAGGATTAGAGGGCGTCAGACAGAAGGAGGGTATGGGGATCTCTTGATTGTGGTGAAATGCTGATACAACCTTGGGGAGAAGGGGCCTTACAAGATATGCGCTGATCTTGGAGACTTGTCTCGCAGAATGCGTTACAAGGAAAAAGAAATCGGTTTTCCATGTGAGCCAAGGAAGAGGGGTACAGAGGCCATAGGTTTAAATGGTGGCTTTTGTACTGCGTGTAGGACAATGCTGAAATCCCATGGAGAGCCCAGAGCACCACCCCCTATAGAAAGGTTTTAACATCTGTGAGAACAGCTAGACACCTTTAAAAGACCAATAGGGCTAAAATTTGTGATCTGAGCAATACCAAGAAGCAGCCCATCAAAAGAACCGCACAAGTGAGAAAAAGCGCACAAACAAAAAACAAAGCAACAAACAAAACACTTTTGTTGCAGATAGCGGTTTGCAGGCAAAAACATGGGATGCACTACTCAGATAAGGCCCTACAATGAGTCTGGATGGATTGGGATGCTTTAGTGGATCTTGGTGGAAGAAGCCAGGGCCCACCACTGGCAAGTTCAGAAGGTCTAAGAACCAGGTGCGGTTAAGCTATTGGGATGAGGGTGGTTGAAGAGCCCCAGAAAGGATCGCCTAAAAGAAGGAGTCCAACCAAGACTTCACAGCCCTGCTAATCCAAGCCATGGAAAGAACTGGGCAAAGGCATGCCTTAGGCCAATAAGAGAGCTTAACAACCCCAAAAGCTTTAATCCAATAGGCTTTGTAGGGGTTAGAGAGAGCCTCTGGTTCCTAGAGGTAAAGAATCTCTTAAACGGATGAGAACAGTCCATAGAAGATTATTTATCTCTTCATCATCCTCTTGATCGAAGCCAGAGGATAACTTGCCATCGCAAAGACGCAGTTCCCGTTGGAGGAGAAAAGGGGTCAAGAATTCCCCTTTACTTTTTTTTTTTTCTTTTGAAGGGGGAAAGAGCATTTGGATGTTCTGGCCTAAGGGCTGCCCAGATGAGACATGAGCTTGTCCAGATCAGAACGGTCTGTGCACCATGGGGTTCTCTATGGGTGACTATAGGGTCATCTGAGGAAAATTAGTCCATGGGGCTGCAGGGCCTGACGAGTTCCAGGCTCTGGTAAAGTATTTACAGAACGTGCAAAGTGCATCCCAATGAACTAGAGGAAGATGCTTGTAGCATTTGGCACATGCAAGGAATAGAATTTAATAGATGGAACTTCCCTGGTGAATAAACCTTTACTGGATCCCTTAAGGTAGCCATACACATTTAGATTTTATTTTGAAAGGCATACTGAAAAAAAAGGTTGGGGACCAACTCTCTACATCAGTGCTGTCCAACTTCTGTGGTACCGAGGGCCGGAATTTTTCCGACCTACGTGGTGGAGGGCCGATAATGGAAGCCAGTTTTGACTACTCCCCTTTTTGAAACCGCACCCACTTGAACACACCCATGTTATCACATGACCATACCCATATTAATGGTTGTAGTACAGCAAAAACTTGCCATACTCTGCCTGCCCTACCCTGCCTGTGTGTGCCATACTCTGCCTTCCCTACCCTGGCTGTGTGTGCCATACTCTGCCTTCCCTACCATGCCTGTGTGCCATACTTGGCTGGTTTGTGCCATACTTGGCCTGTGTGTGCCATACTCTGCCTGCCCTACCCTGCCTGTGTGTGCCATACTCTGCCTTCCCTACCCTGCCTGCATGTGCCATACTTTCACTGTGTTTGCCATTCTTGGCTGGTTTGTGCCATACTTGGCCTGTGTGTGCCATACTCTGCCTTCCCTACCCTGCCTGTGTGTGCCATACTCTGCCTTCCCTACCCTGCCTGTGTGTGCCATACTCTGCTTGCCCTATGATGCCTGTGTGTATGGCACACACATGCAGCCTACAGTGACACAATGCTGGCATTGCTCCTACAGTCTGCACAATAACTACTGTATATATTAAACTTTTTAATTGCAGTACCACCTCAGTATATGTTCTTTTTGTAGTGTGCAGGGATTATTTGTGGGTTTCTACTGCTCCTGAGGTGTGAACAGGGGAACAATGGGGGTGATTACAGCCTGAGCCTGAGGTGTGAACACTGCAGGGGGGGAACAATGCAGAGATTAAAAGGTGTGAACAACACAGGGGATTACATATTTAAACAATACAGAGGGATTACAGCCTGAATCTGAGGTGAGAATCATGCAGGGGGCCCAGTTAATCACAGTACTGATACCATTTAAAGTTTACACAAGAGTAAGCCATCAAAGCAGCCAGACAGGTGGGGGGCCACACAGAGGGGGGTCGCGGGCCGCATGCTGCTCTACATCATACTAAAAGTTAACCATTTTAAGTCTGTTACAGAGAATTTCCCATTAAACTGCAGATACAGGACTTTAAAAAGCAGAGGCATATACTTTTTTTTATATCCTTGTAGATTGTAAGCTCTTTTGGGCAGGGCCCTCCACCTCTTGTATCGTTTACTCTGTATGTCCAATGTATAAAACCCACTTCAAATAGGTATTCAACCGCACAGCCCTTAGATCAGGCTTGATGCATCAATCCTCGCAAGGCACACCGCTGAGCCATTCAATACAATCCAAATATAGAGGAGAGCACCATAAAGCAGAATTCTGCTAAAATGCTATTTATTTCAGACCAAAATACACAACATGTTTTGGGCAATGTGACGCCCTTTATCAAGTGTAAGTATTACTTGAACAAGGTGAACCATTTAAACCATAACTCCACCGTCTGTGTCCATTGATTGGTATTCAGAAGTGTCCATCAAAAGTCAAAATTTTCTCAATCAATCAATGGACACAGAGGGTGGAGTTATGGTTTAAATGGTTCACCTTGTTTAAGTAATACTTACACTTGATAAAGGGCGTCACATTGCCCGAAACATGTTGTGTATTTTGGTCTGAAATAAATAGCATTTTAGCAGAATTCTGCTTTATGGTGCTCTCCTCTATATTTGGATTGTATGAAACCCACTTATTGTACAGCGCTGCGGAATATGTTGGTGCTTTATAAATAAATGTTAATAATATTAATAATAATAATCGGTTATTTGGGAAGCACACTCCAGAAACAATTATAATTTAATTATTCTGAACACTGAAGCAAACAACCATAGTTATTTCTAGACCATTTTCGAGACAATTTAGTATCAATAAGGTTAAGTGCTTGAATTACTACATCTGTAATAAAGTAAAAGTACACATACCATACTTGTATAAATTTTCCATGAAAGAGAGACACTACTCTACTTACTACTCTACTTAGCAGAGGTATACACAAGTCCACAGTAGAACCACTATGAATGCCTATTTACAGGGAAGGAATGGTAATCTTTACTAATGAAAAAAATGTAACTTTTATTTACCCAGCAGTGTTTTCATAGGGAAACAATCCTTGCTTTCTAACACTGTCTTAGAAAAGAATACAGTCTTACTTACAGGTATTGTCTGGGAGCACTGGTGGCTGCTTTTTCCTCGATTCTGGAGGAATTGGCTTAGGAGCCTCTTTCTTTGTAGATGGTGTGGCAGTTAATGGGGTCATTGCAATGGTAGTGGAAGGCTGTGAAGGAGGCTGCTTGGTGGTTTTACGGGAATTAGGAGATTGCTTGGTTTCACTTGTGGAAGCAGCAGGAATTTGTTCTTCTGATTTTTCCTCAGTCTGTTTCTTGGGAGGTTCATTCTTTTTTTGAGGCAGAGATGGGGTTGCAGGTTCTTCTTGCACAGGGGGAGAGCTGGTGCCAGGTGCTGAGACAGGTTTTACAATGAGTTCCGAAGGGCTCTTAACAGGTAGCAATTCTTTCTTTTCAGTCACCTTGCATTTTCTTTCTTTCTTCTTTGCAGCTGAGAGAGAGAAAAATGTTCAGTTCTAACCATAAGTAGAAGGTCTGGTCTGGGGCAGTTTGATGGTTGAATTTGATAGTACATCTTACCTTTAGCCTGCTTCTGAAGATAAGCCTTAGATGGCATCCACTGCAAGTTCTGGCATTTCCGCATCCTGCAGAAAAAATGTAAAGCATTGGAAGAAAAATGTCTTTCTCACCTTAGCATTTTTAATGTGAGAGGTAGCTATAAAGACAACTTACTTGCAACACTGTTTTTTTATGTTGCGTCCACCAAATTTAGGTTTATCAAGACAGTTAGTACATATGCCACAGTCATCAGGAACCTGGCAGCCTGGACACTGTCCACAGCGCCGTGATCTGCGCCCCTTTTTCACAGGAGGCTCTTGCTGTGCCTTGTTGCGTGTGATTTGTTTGATGGGTTTGAGAGGTGGAGCTGGCTGATCAGCATCCTCTGATCCAGCAATGGAGGACTTGTCTGTTGGACAAAAGAAGGGCAAACAGGGACCTGAATGCAAACACATACAAAAAACCTTAACAGCAATAAAACTATAGCAAGTACTTAGGGGTAAGCCATCTTATATACTCGTGAACATTGCCCTAGACCCTGAATAAACAATAAAGTAATAAAGAAGTAGGCAGATTTATCCAAAATTATAAAAAATGTAACCACATCAAAAGGACAGAAGAACCTCAGTGCTCCCTAAGCTCCACTTTACTAACACATTTCAGGTCATTGGACACTTCACCCCTAATGAAGTGTCCAGTGATGCAAAACACAGGAACTCAGGGACCATGCAGCACAGAGGCACCTTTGTCCTTTTGGTATGGTTACATTATTTTTGAATAGTCACAATTGTTATGTGCACCAAATAAAATTTAATGGGTAAGATTGCCTACTACTTGTATTACAACAGCATGTAAAAGAGCACGCCTTATATAAATTAAAAAAAAAAACCTTCCTGATGCTGGAAACCCCTGTCATGTAAGAATAGAAGCAGTGAACTGTAAAACCTATACTTATTTTGCTTCTAACTATAACCTCACCATCATTTCCCATGGAAGACAGGACCTTCTCTCTTTCCTCCCAAGGTAAGGCACTCAATGTCGGCATGTCATCTGGAAAAACTGCCCTTTTGCGCCCCAAGGCTACAGCAGCTCGACGACAAACATGTTTTATCCTTGGACCACGAACAGATGCCTCTGAGGAGTCACTTTCTTGGCCCTGAAGTAAACACGACATTTGAAATGTATTTAAATAGGCCTTGCAATATTTATACATCTTCCAGTAAAGGGTTGTCATTTTACTGTACATAATATCACTATTTCACTATTTAAGAAAAAATAATCTTTCAATTTTAACCCCTTTGTTGTTAAAACTCTGCAGATGATTCGTGATTGTGTTACAACCCTGTTGGCACTTCATAAAATATCCCTGGAATGCGGTTACCTAAAACAGTAAGATCGTCAATCTGACACAGTTACTGGATTTGCAATGCCTATGAAACAAATTGAGTCTTGACCCTAAAATTTCAGCGATAAGTTATTAGTGCTTATTATGCTGTAAATTTAAAGAGATACTGACAAACTGTTTACATTTATCATTAAATGGTATTTGCATGAGCTTTAGAATTTTGCCATAAAAGTATTTGTCCGAAGCTTTAACATTACCTAACTGATCCCTATTGCTCCTCTATGAGGGGGCATCCATGTTTGTGCAGCAGTAATCTGTTAGCATTAGAAGCTATAACTGACAGGCTGAGAAAAGACAGTCAGGTTGGCAAAACAGTAAGGTTTAGGAACTTTAACAATTACTTACAAAAGCATGCCTATCAGAAAAAAAATGATCAACATGACCTATAGGTAACTTTTAATGCACATTAATATTTTGAAAAGTAGTTTTTTTGTGTCAGTATCACTTTAAGATTAAAACTGGGCTCTGAATATATAAATATAAAAAGGCAGTTTATACACAAGGAAAGGAAAATAAAAATAGCAAACATTGTCCATGTGTAAACTAATAAGCCAAGTACAAACAGCATTGGTTTCATTCACTGATATCAAACATCTGGGCCTCATGAGCATTCATTATTGTCAATGCAGCACAACACATTAAATATTTTTTCTAAAGTTTTGGAGCTTGCAAATATGGAAGTTTGGCTGTAAATGCAATCATACAATAGTAAGAAGCTGGAATTGAGGATGACAGAAAAGTAACTAGTATTGCTGTTTGTATGTCTGCTAAAAGACCCTGAAAATACTATTCAGTGTGTAATTTACACAACTGCTTTTCTAGAAGAGTCATACCACAAAATAATGTTGTAGAAAATGTAAGCCATTTTTGAGTGAAGGTCTACCGGAATACAACTGAAACAAAGGAGTATGTGCAGGCAGATATGCACAAGAGAAATAAAAGGAGAAGGAAATGTATGATCACCCAGTGATTAGTCACCTACCAGAGAACCTAGGCCAGTGTTCCTGTTCACTGAAAACAGTAACAACCAGGGGGTACTACTGTAGGAGCCCCAGGTCACATTCTTCCTCTCTTTAACGGCCCTGGTGGGGTGTACATGCACAGAAGACTGAAAAGCGGCTTTTTTTTTGCTTCTAAATTCGGCTTTTAACTCTGAGCACATGCACAGTGCACAATGGCTGTGAGGGATCCCTGGGAGACAAGAAATTGTTTTTTTGTCGCCCAGGTGTTTTTGTAAACCAGAGCACGAGCCTGACCCTGACCCACTATCCCCAATATGAACCTGAATACAGGTTACCAAATTGGGAAAATTCAGTTATTTGGCACCAGTCCAACAATCAGCTCATAACACAAGCCTGGGCAGACCTGTTGGGAGAGGACCCTGTTAATGTGGTAATAACTTACCCCACAGATATATGGACAATTTTGAGACATATATATGTTGGGCAGGCCTGTCAACCGGGCCCCATACACAGGCCAATAAGAGGACATTTGGTTATAAAGGGAAAAATCGCTAAGTTACACAAGCCCATGTATGGTCAGTTTCAAAGCCAATTCTCAAGCATTAGAATTTTAAGCAAAAAGGGTTATGATAAAAACATTTTAATCAACAAAAAAGAGTAAAGGTGGGCATACACGGGACGATTCTAGCTGCAGATATAGGCCAGATCTAAATCGAACAGGTTTTCTGTCGGAACGGGGACAGCATTGGCTTGTTGATGCGGTCCCCGAACCGAAGGCACCTATACCCATTCTAAATCGGATTAGCCTGATATTAACCACCCATAGGTAAGGATATCGGGAAAAGATCTGCTCGCAACCTTGCCGAGCGAGCGGATCTTACCATGTATGGCCACCTTAATGTAATGTAATAAAGGGCAAGCAGCCATTGATTATGAAGTTACATACCTGAGCCTTGGGCTGGTCTGTTTGTTTCAGAAACTTGCTCTTCTCAATCTTACACAGCTGGGCTTTTGCCTTTCTCAGAAGAGTAGCCACATGTTTGTCAGAGACAGGAAACTTGTCTGCTTGAGCCAGCATAGAGCTAATAGATGTAGAGGGATGCTTTAGGGCACTGACAGGTTGGGCTGGGAGCTGTGCTTGAGTCTCTGCTGTAGGAGATTTGGCACAGGTATCCAGCTCGGTCTTTTCAGATACTGGCCTGCCTTTTTTTGATATTTTGTTTTTGGCAGGTATCTGATCTGTATGGATTGAGGCTGGAGAAATATCTACATTAGATTCCACTGTGACAGGCTTCTTTCTCACTGACATTTTAATCTGAGTGGCAGTCACGATTCCTTCTTCATCATTTCTCTCCCTGCTTATTTTACACCCAGAGTCTGAGCTCTTTTTTCGTTTATCCCTCCTGGAATCACGGGAATTTTCTTTTTCACGGTCTTTCTCCCTGTTTTTCTCAACTTCCCTTTCTTTGGAAGATTCCACTGATCCCCTATTTTTACTTTTTCCTTTCTCCATCTGTACACTTGAAGGGAACCATGGGAAGAGGGCTGGAGAGCTGCTGGGTGAAGAAGTAAAGTGTTCTGCAGGAGTGCTGGTTGGTTTTCGCGGTTTCTGAATTTTCTCTGCAATATCTACAGATGCTGGAGTAACTGAAGAGGAGGAGAAAGGGAAACTAGGGTTTAAGGCACTGGTGGCAAGGGGACTTACTGAAATGTCTGTAAGTGAACTGGATGGAGGTGAAGCAAGCACAGACAAACTGCTGTTGCCTACTCTCCTGCTCCGTGTCCTCATGGAGTGAGATGGTGATTTAGGCTCAGAGCTGCGGATGGGATTAAAAACCCTCCTTTTACTTCTCCGAGAAATGCCCATCATGGAAGATGTCCCGCTGGCACGACCAGCAGAAGGTGGAAGGGTGACTGATTCAAATATGCGAGAATGTGCTTCACTAGGAGTGAACCTGGGTGCACGAAGAAGAGGGCTTCTTTTGTGCACATCAAACCTAGCACCTGAAGAATGGATATGTGAAAAGAGTCTTCCGGGCCCCACAACAGTATGTGAAGGGAATCCTGATGCAGTAGCTAATCCTACATCTTCTGGAGTTAGAGGAGGTGGTCTAAAATTGTCAAAGATTGGTTTCCTTATGAGTCCTTCTTTGGCATATTTAGCAGAAGAAAAGTACTGAGACTCTAATCTGGAATGTTTAAGGGAAGTCCAGCGGAAAGTTGGTTCCCGTAATATAGACCTTCGTTTCTCGTGCATGCGTGAGGCAGAGATAAAAGGTGTTGCCATAGGAATAGCGGGCATCAACCAAGGTGTGTGATCAGGGAGGCTGGCAGAAGGCTGTAGAGGTGTGGGTGGACTTAGAAGTGGGGGAGGTGGAGACACAGAGGACTTTTGCTGAAAAGATGGACGTAAAACTATCTTCTTAGCCGGCCTTGAACTAAAGTTCTTATTGCAGACAGGTAACCTTCGGGTCCTTACACCATTACTTTCTAGGGGCTGTTGTTGGGTTGGGACTGATGTAATGGTCTCAGCAACTCGTCCCTGTGGCTCAGACACAACTGGTGTCTCCTCTGAGGCTTGAGACTCTGTTGAGGTGTCGACACTAGGACTGCTAGAGCGAGAGTCATCTGAGGTGGCTTGTGAAGACTGCTGAGATGCAGCACTTGACTTCTCACTGGATCCACATGAGGCAGTGCTAAATCGACTACCGTTGGGGGCTGATTCTAAACGAGCTATCTTTATTGGAGGTTCATAGTCCTCATCTTCAATAAACCTTCTTGGTGTCTTGATGATACGGGATGAGACTGTGCTAACTACAGGCATAATGAACTGACGTATATTCTTTAACTGCGTCCCACCCTTGCGGCCTTGAAGTTTTGCTGCTTCCAACTCCATTTTTTTCTGAGCCCCTTTTTTGGCCTTCTGCAAAAGTTGCTTGGCAATGGCAGTGTCTGTCCTCTTGGAGGAAGGAATAATCCTCACAGGCTTCATTCTACGTGGGCTCTGCCTTACTGACACTCTGGTATCTTCTTTTGAAGGTTGTGGCGACACATCCTTATTACCCCGTTGACTTCGATCTGTGGGAACCTGCTTTGGAAATGAACCATGAGTGTCTGTCTTGAACCTTTCAGAAGATGGTGGTCTTCCACGCCTTCGGACAATAGAGACCCCTCCTTTTCTACCTAACTTTAATTTATTGCTCTTAAACTTTGACTTTAAAGGAGATAGTTTGCCTGCTCTGAGCTTCTTGATTTTGGCAGCATGCTGGAATGTGGCAGATGGTTTTCTCCTTTTTGATTTTTCTTCACAGGGAGCTTTGATGGATTCAGTGCCATCCCTTTTCTCCTGTGGCAGTTTAAACTTAACATTGCCATGTGCTGGGGGTCTTCCCCGTTTTTTCTCTTCTGTTTTACTCTCAGGCTTCTTTACTTTATCTAAGAGTCTGGTCTCCTGTTTATTTAGGGTTGATGTGGTGTTTTCACAAAGATTGGATGACGCATCAGAACACCGGGACAGACTGTTGCGGGGTCTACCGCGAGGTTTTCTTTGTGTTGTCTGGTCTAAGATAAAAGATTGAAGAGCAAATTACCACAAGGCACAAAGTAGCTAAAGCTATTTAAGCTTATTCAGAAAAAAGGGATTCCCCCTATAAAGCATGCCATATTTTAGTAATTTATCAAACAAGCATTTTACTGTCAATGTTTTAATCCCTTTTATACTCATTATCACTTAGGTGTAAAACCATGTTCCCACTGAGTTAAGTAATAAAAGCACAGAAGACGACACATGCATTATTCCCACCATTTAATCCAGCGGCTCTCAACCTGTGGGTCAGGACCCCTTTTGGGGTCAAATGACCCTTTTACAGGGGTCGCCAAAGACTATCAGAAAACACATATTTCCAATGGTCTTAGGAACTGAAACACCGCTCCTCTATGGTTGGGGGTCACCACAACATGAAAGGGTTGCGGAATTGGGAAGGTTGAGAACCACTGAGTTAATCTATCAAGTCACCAATCTACTCAAATAGTTTTTGTTGCCACATCAGGATTTAGAGCAATTTTTAGTCCATTAAATGTATCTAACATTCTTTAAAGAGGACATATCAGGTTTCAAATAAGCATAAGCATGCATAAAACAGTTGCAAAGCACAATGCATGAATCCTGTCAATTCTTCTATAATATTTCTCCATCCGTTTTCAGTTACCTTTGGGTGATTTTGCAGGGCTGCGACCTTTAACTTCCTCATCTGAGCCAAATCCTAGAAACTGCTCCTCCTACAGAGAAATATACTTAAATTAGTATACTGCCATTAGCATTTACATTGTATTATTTTTGACTGCAAAAGTAAACAACTGTGACAAACCCCAAAACTTTCTAAATTCAATTATATTATGGTCTCCTTCAAATTAAAGCAGAAGGAATGGTAACAACTAAGTAAGCTATACCAGAAAGGTCTATGTAAGTACAGCCATAACCACTCACAGAAACGCTGCACTGAGTCCTCTATCAAAAGAAACACAGGATGTCTTGTCTTCATTTTTGTAAATATGTTGTTTGGGTGTCTGACTTCCTCTCTCAGAAACATCCTTAATTCCTGTGGCCAGGGTCTGCGCAGGTCTCTCCTCCCTCCATTCGCCTGCTCACCCCTCCCATAAGAATGCTAAGAACTCCCTTCCCCCACCCTTAGGAATGTGTGATCTCAGCTCTAAGGGCTAAAGCTGGAGCAGAAAGCTATTTAAAATGGCAGCTGCTGTCCTAAGCAAACAGAGAAAACTTCTAGGGCTCTTTACTCGGGTATGGAAATGCTTTCTGCAGAATAAATATATTGTTCTAGGTGGCACTAATGCGGCAAATATATTGGCAGTAAAATGTCAAAATGTCCTTCTCCTTTAAAGTCTAAACATACTACAAATGAAAAGATTTTGAGACTTGAAGTGTGCCTGATTTTTATGGTGGGTGGCACACAGATTAATTAGAGAGAAGAGGGACTTTGTGTTCTTAAATCCATCACCTCATGGAACAAGGTGGGGAGGGATGAAAAACTTTGCCAGTCTAAGAGAGGTGTGTGGGGGGGGGGGGGGGGGTCATTGCAAGTCAGAGGCAGAATCTTGTACACAACACAATTTTTAACTAACATATTTCAACAGACAGATCAACAATACAGATATATGATATATGAGTCCACTGTGTAATTAAAAGTTCTAATACAGGTGCATGTAAACAGCAAAAACAGGTGGAATGCAGCATGAGGGGGATGGTCAACAGAAGGTGAGCTGGTATCCCTGGAGGGGAGAGTCAGCAGGGCTTAGTGAGAAGCCAGAATATTCAGAGTTCGGCCAAAATAAACCTATGTTTTGCCCAAAAACGTGGTGTCCCTGTCTCTATGCTCCAGATCCTACACTAACCTGCATAAGATCAGTGCTGTGAATTCAATACATAAATCCTTCGACTCCTACCACTCAACAACACTGACTCCACAGCTCGACCTACCATAGCTCATTTCCCCCAAAAGCGGGCAGACGGCTTGTCTCAACTGGTGGAGGATGCAGGCAGGAAGAAGCTTTAAAAGAGATACACCCTTGCACCAGTAGCTTTAAAAGGAACAAGTAGCCTGTGGATTTGCAGCAGATGGCAAAGAAAGTGAGAAAGAATTTGCGAGGAGCAAAGGAGGCCGCTACATCTGAATGAAAGTTAGAAAACAGTTTTTAAGAGGTAACACAAAAGGCTAAAGAGGTGATGCCCCAAGGTTGGAGCCCCAGCAATAGGCACAAGTGCAGCATGCCAGGTAGAGAGGCTATGCTGGATTCAAGTCAGATTATTCAAGCTTTCACATGTTTATGTGGTTGTCAATGGTAGTAATGGGGTGACTCTGAAGGAAGTGAAGTCAATTTAAAATTGAAAAGGTGAAGTCATCAGTCCTATGTTATCTGCTGTGAAATGAGTCTTGCAGATAGAAAGGGTCAAAGAATGGGTTAAATGCTGATACAAATAATGCTTACTGCTTGTTAACAATGAATGTGTGCCAGACTCTATGACACAAATCTATGGGCAAGAAGTAAATGCTATTAGAAGGCAGAGTGTATCTGGTGATCATTTGCTTAAAGTTTAAGCCAAAAGTTTATTAGAAAAGTCAACATTGCTGGCTGCAGAAAGGTGTATGTGTATATTTTAAGGCAGAGGGTGATTGTAAAATGCAGAGTATGTATATTTTTGACAAAGGCAGAGAGGGATGTGTACCTGGCATTGCTGACTCAAGTCTGGACGCTGTTTCTTCCCTGTTTCATAAGAAGCAGAAGAAGGAAACATGTGTCACTACTTTCACAGATACACGTGTTAGATCCCTGTGGCATAGGCAATAAGCTTGCCTTAAAGGTTTCTTTCAAAAGTGTCATACCTTCCTTAATTAATGGTAAGCTAGTGAAAAATAAATCTGAAAAAGGCTTAGCATCAGAATGTGTGACTGCATGTGATAAAGGTGACTCCAATAATTCAAATATGATTTTAGTGATTTTTCTTTATTTTTAATCAATTTTATTGCATTTCATATTGTTTTTTATTACTTGTATTTGCACATGGATATTTTGTCTGCTGTATTTAAATTTGGCATCCTGTGTACCCCACTTAGTTTGGGAAATCTATGCATATTGGGCACAAAACTGTTCAGTAGGCCCCTGGCGTTCATATTTAGAAAGTTTTATGTTGATACGTTACAAAATGTGGGGTACGTAATGAGGTAAAATGCAAGCTTTGTGACGATTTTCAGAAATGCCATAAAAACCGTTCTGTTTAGCATAGCTTTGTAGTTTGGTAGTTTGCAGTAGAAAGTTGTATTTACCTATTTTTGTTTTGTCAGAATGTGTACTTTTGGAAAATATATGGTTTTCTAGGGTGTCCATACTGTTAGGGGGTCTTATGGCACATAATACACATACCGGGTGCAAAATTTGCACGAGCTGGAGCATATTATGTGAAAATTCATATGCACTATTTTTATTTGGGTGCCCCTGTAGTTTGGTAAATCTATGCATATAGGGCATCAAACTGTTCAATAAACCCCTGGTGTTCACATTTAGAATGTTTTATGTTGATACGTTACAAAATGTGGGGGTACATAGTGTGGAAAAAATGCAAGCTTTGTGACGATTTTCAGAAATGTAAAAAAAAAAAACGTTCTGTTTAGTATAGCTTTGTAGTTTGGTAGTTTGCTGTAGAAAGATGTATTTACCCATTTTGTTTTGTCAGAATGTGTACTTTCGGATAATGTATAGTTTTCTAGGGTCTCCTTACTGTTAGGGGGTCTTATAGCACATAATGCACATGCCGGTAGCTTATATTGCAGCGTATACATTTTGTATGCACTAACTTCCTTTTGGGGTCTCTAAATGCCAGATACATTGGTGATCCTATGCACAATGGGCATCAAACTGTTCAGTGGACTCTTGGCTTTCATATTTAGGGTGTGTTTTCTTGGTACCTAATGTTATGTGGGAGATAAGGTGCTTGAAAGTGGAAGATTTGATGTGATTTTCAGGTATTTCACCAAAACTGGCAATTTTGGGAAAGCACTGCGACTCTGTAGTTTGGAGTAGAAAGACATGGGTACCAATTTTGAATTCGTCCAAATGTGTACTTTCCAAAAATATATGGTTTTGGGGGGTCAATGTATTTTTTTGTGTTTTTATCCCACAGAAAATGCAGTAAACGTGTTGAATTTTCAGTAGCTAAAGAGATCTCCGGGGCAATTTGTATGTACTAACTTCCTTTTGGGGCTTCTAAATTCCAGATACATTGGTGATCCTATGCACAATGGGCATCAAACTGTTCAGTGGACCCTTGGCTTTCATATTTAAGATGTATTTTCTTGGTACCTAATATTATGTGGGAGATATGATGCTTGAAAGTGGAAGATTTGAGGCGATTTTTTAGAATTTTCATAATTTTTTTATAGAAAATGCTAAATTCAGTAAAAGCATTGCCGTTTGGTACTTAGGAGTTGGAAGACATAGTTACCCATTTCGGATTCGTCAGAATGTGTACTTTTCAAAAATGTATGGTTTCCTGGGGTAAACCTAATGTTCCAGGATTTTTGGCTTTGGAATGTAAAGTATGCCGTATTCTGCTGTAATGCTTTGAAAATTTAGTAATTTACTGCTGGGAGTTTTTGATCTATAGAAGTCAGAAATCTCAATAAAACTATACATATCAGGTATTGGCACGTTCGGGAGACATGAGGCTTTCCAAATCAGTTGAATTTTTGTCCATAAAAAAATATGTTTCTGGTATAACTCCCTATAGCATGAAAAATAGCATTTTTTTTTTTAATTTTTTTTTTGTATTTCAAGCTCTAAATCTTGTTCCAGAAGTGGAAATACATAAAAACTCAGGCAGATTTGGAAAGCTCAGGTTCTCCTGAAAAAAACAATATATAGTTTGACTACCTAAACTTAACCCTGCCCCCAGTAAAAGCCCCTAAATTGAGAGAGCACAGAATGTTTACAAAACGTCTGGGGAACCGAAATGTCAAATTCTGCTGGCACTTAAAGGGATAAAGGGGACTAAAAGGAGAACTAAAGCTTAACTAAAGGAATATGTTTCTAGCCCATCTCCCAACATTTTGAAAATGGAAAGGTCATTTCTGGGGGTTTTGTTTTTATGTTGTTGTTTTTTTTAAGTTTTGTTATAAAAGTTGAAATTGCTGTTTATGCTGCAAGTCTCAGTTCCCCCAAGAGTCTTGTTTAACTTATTAGTTACAATTGTATCTAAGTGCAGGTGTGGCTTGTTAAATTTATGGCTCTCTGCCAAAAGGCCACTTATTTAATTAAATGTGAGAAACAATGTTTCTAAGCGTAGGTGAAGCTTGTTAAGATTTCTATACGTTTGAATCTAAATGCAGATAAAGCTTGTTCAACTTTCTGGGCTCTTTGCCAAAAGCTACTTTTTAATTAAATTTGTATCTTTTTTAGAGTTCATGCAGGAGATCAAAGGGAAAGGAGGGACTTTTTAGTAAGAATCCGGGACTGCGGGTTGAGCTGTCAAAAGACTTGTACCGAGAAAATTGGGCCACTTGGGCGCTATGTAGAAATGTTGTACATTATGTTTGGGGCTTTTGTACCAGCCCAAGGCAACCAAAACCTTTAGCAGTAAAGACCCGTACCTCCAAAGTAGAGATGCACCAAATCAAGGATTCAGTTCAGTGTTCGGCCTGGATTCTGCCTTTTTCGGCAGGGTTCGGATTCAGCCAAATCAACAGCCCTGGCCGAACCGAATCCTAATTAGCATATGCTTAATAAGCATAATGGCGGGCATAGGCTCCGTCTGATTAAGGACTGATGCAATCCCTGTTCCACTGGAAAATCAAACCTGCCGGATCAAGATCTGGAAGAAACTTCTCACCAAAAAACTGAAGCAAAGGGTGACTAACACGCTCCATGGGACATCAGCCTTGAGTTGGTTCCCTGATAAGCTTTCTACCTGGCTGTCATAAGGTGTATCCTCCTCTTTATCTTGGTGCAGTGAAATTTCCTTCACTTGTTGATAATAATTTTCTGTGTCCCATAATGTGTCATGCCCTAGAAATTATTTATATCCCCTCCGCTGATACATTTTAGCAGTAAGATCCCATAAATCTTTTTTTCTTCTTCTTGTGAATCACAGTTATCTCTTGTACATTCAAGAATCCTTTTGGGAAAATCTATAGGAACACTTCATTAATTAGGGCTAAACATAATCACTTGAATCAATCCCAGGTGAAGGCAAATTACCCTTGTAAGTGATGGTTGACTTGGTTAAAATAGAAACACCATTTTAAACAATTATTTTAAAGAGCGTGTACACTTCGCAAGCAAGGCAAAGAAAATTTTACTTATCTTTATCGCTACAATTAATCTGCCTTTCAAATACGTATTTGCTACATTTATTATTAAAGGTAAAAAATCTTGAATTTGTACTGATTTGAGCCATTACATCAACAAAAGCTGAAATTTCAATAGCCATCTGTAGAATTGATATCAACCATGGAAAGGGATCCTACGTTTAATAGGACAGTAATTCAAACTTTATTTACTTATTAGGTCATGAAAAAACATAAAACCTTCCCTTATGTATAACTAATTTCAGGCAAAAAAAAAAAAAAAAAAGAGGAACGTATCAAAGGACAAGAAAATCAAAGTCAAAATCAATGGTGTGATTTGTTAGGCACTTCCCGCACTAAAAAAATATACTTACATCCTTTCAGCAATGTATTTATTGATCAGAGTTTGCATGATTATAAAAAACTTATTATGCTACCAAAATATCTTTGTTGATTGAAAGAACACAACATACAAGGCATTTCATCGGTGTCAAAGCTCAGCAAAGATGGAGCCTGCTTTTGAGTACAAAACTAAGAACTACTGGTAGTCAAGCGGACGCACTACCCTATTGGAAATCCAAGTCTATCACTGCCAACATGAGTGAAGATACTGTTTAAGTATGAATCTAAATCTATAACTAAGGTTATGGCTTTTTATTTATTAAAGAAACTATAAACTTGTTAAAACTTTAGGTTTAATGAATAAAACAAAACAAAAAATAAGGTTATAATAGCTCAGCTGGACCTCACACTAGTGAAACAACTAACCAATGGGCTTTATTCTTACAGCCGAGAAGTACTTTATTATGACTACTATCTGTGAAATAGGACATTGTAACATATTATATTTATTTTCATTACAATTTAAATTTATTTCCAGACTCCAGGTACCCAAAATTGCTTCCAACTCCCACTCCACAGCTTTGATTAGTGGTTTAGAATGTTCAAATTAGAGAACAATAGAACACTGCCAACTTAAGAAAAAGAACAATGGAAATAATTCTGTATTGGATAATATTTTTATAAAGGCAAAACTTCCTTTAATAGAAGTACATCTTGCAGAGTAATCAAAACTCAAAAAATAGATTGGGTGTAGTCATCCCTTACTCCAAAGAAGAGATTAAATTCCTAGGTATGACCTTAGATACATGACCAGAGTAAAATATTGTAACCGCACTAAACAGCAAGTGCCTTATAACAAACTTGTAAAGTGTGTGGGGACCCCATAAATAAACTACCTTTTTGATGTGAATTATAAAGGCTGGTGTGAACAGATACCAAATGAAATAGCCAGAACACTACTTTCTCCTTTGCAGCTCTCTTGCCTTTTAAAAGTAACCAGTGACTTGAGGGAAGTCACATGGGACATAATTGTTTAGTTTGTTTGCTTCTGAATGTGACCTGGGTGCTAAGGATCAAAAGCAAACTAACTTAACATATGTTATGTCATATATGGCCCCGCTTCTAGTCTCCGACTAACAAGTTAGAGAGCTGAAAAAGAGAAACTAGTGTAGGAAATAGTGTATGCATGATCTGCTTGCCATATTTCTGGAAGACAATTACAAATGAACAATTAAAAAAATGTATATTAATTAACAAGTAAGATATATCCAAGTATTTATTTCAGAATAGCTAGCTAGATGTAGGCGTAGAATATTCAATATTACTAAAATATAATGTTTTTCAGATTCTGGGGGTAACTTTTTTTTTTTTAAGTAATGTTTTTTGTAATGTGTAATTTTCAATAATGCTACACATTAGACAGAAGAGAAGCTGAAAGCTGTATGCTATCACTAGCAGACAAATCTTAGAAAGCAACAGAACTGCCCTTCCAGTATAACTACTTCCAAACATTATATAAACTTTCAGCAAAGCCAAGTATTACATAAGAATTTTTAGCAAGTTCAAACTCCACTCACAGGATACGCCATTAAAGTTTATTTTTGGTTTTGGCAACCACTCTTCTACTCACTGCCCCTCCCTTTTGCCTATATGCTCATCTAAGCTCTAGACTACTACTGAATGTATTACACAAAGTAAATAAGCCCAATATATTTTATAAACAGATATTTCCTAATAAAAATGGACAGAGCAAAACTGCTTACAATTCTATGCGCACTTAACCCTCTAAGTGCCATAAAACATAGAATCTAAGTTCTGTGCATAAAAGTACCTAAGTCATACCTCCCAACATTTTGAAAATGGAAAGAGGGACAAAAAGAAATGCCATGCCCATTTTTTAAATCTCACCCCCTAAATACCACTCCCATTTGACTAAATTTGGCAGGTTATTTAAAGTTTAAACACATTTCTGGGGTTTTTGTTTTATGTGTTATTACAGTTGTTAAAAAAGGTGAAATTGCCCTTTAAGCTGCAAATCTCAATTCCCCCAATAGACATGTTTAGCTTATTAGTTACAGTTGTATCTCAGTGCAGGTGGGGCTTTTTACCTTTCAGGGCTCTCTGCCAAAAGCCCACTTATATAATTAAATGTGAGAAGCAATGTTTCTAAAGTGCAGTTGAAGCTAGTTAAGATTTCTGGGCTCTCTGCCAAAAGCTACTTTTTAATTAAAGTTGTATCTTTTTTAGCTGTAGTGCAAGAGATCAAAGGGAAATGAGGGATTTTTCAGTAACAATCCAAATCAAATATAGATTCTACATTCTGCTGCACTTCCAGGTCTGGAAGCAGAGGAGGCTTTGTGTCGATTTTCAGAAATTTCATAAAAAGCACTGCATTTAGCATAGCTTTGCCATTTGGTTTCCATACTGTTAGGGCGTCTTAAAGGAAAAGTAACACTAAAAATTTTTAAGTAAAAAATCTATTCTACCCTGCCCCAATAATTGCCCTATCCTGCAAACCATTTATTAATTTGATGCTTTATTAGAAAATACCTGTTAAAACTTGACTTCCGGTCATTTGGAAAAAGGCGATATGGCGATGCAGGGGAAGCATCCACTATGTGGCGATCGATTGATTGAGCCTAGCCTGACTCCTTCCTACACAGAAGGAAGGCTAGGATCGATCAATCGATTGTCGCATAATGGATGCTTCCCCTGCATCACCGTATCGCCCTTTTTTCAAATGACCGGAAGCCAAGTTTTAACAGGTATTTTCTAATAAAGCATCAAATTAATAAATGGTTTGCAGGATAGGGCAATTATTGGGGCAGGGTAGAATAGATTTTTTACTTAAAAATTTTTAGTGTTACTTTTCCTTTAAGACGCCCTAACAGTATGGAAACCAAATGGCAAAGCTATGCTAAATGCAGTGCTTTTTATGAAATTTCTGAAAATCGACACAAAGCCTCCTCTGCTTCCAGACCTGGAAGTGATCGATCCTAGCCTGACTCCTTCCTATACAGAAGGAAGGCTAGGATCGATTAATCGATTGTCACATAGTGGACGCTTCCCCTGCATTGCAGTATCACCTTTTTTCAAATGACCGGAAGCCAAGTTTTAACAGGTATTTTCTAATAAAGCATTCAAAAAAATAAATGGTTTGCAGGATAGGGCAATTATTGGGGCAGGGTAGAATAGATTTTTTACTTAAACTTTTTTAGTGTTACTTTCCCTTTAAGGCACATAATATGCATACCGGGTGCGGGTGCTTATATTGCAGCAGTCAGAGTGTCTACATGAAAATTCATGTGCACTATTTTCATTGGATGCCCCTGTACGCCACTGTTTGGTAAATCTATACATATTGGGCATCAAACCATTCAGTAGACCCCTGGTGTTCATATTTAGGATGGTTTATGTCGGTACTTTACAAAATGTGGGGTATATAATGGGGTAAATTGAAAGCTTTGTGATGATTTTCAGAAGTTTAATTAAAACCATTATGATTAGCATAGCTTTGTAGTTTGGTAGTTCGCAGTAGAAAGACATTTACCCATTTCGGTTTTGTCAGAATGTGGAATTCTGGAAAATATATGGTCTTCTAGGGTCTTCGCACTGTTAGTGGGTCTTATGGCAGATAATACACATACCGCTACAGTGCTGCGTACATAAGAAGCACTTCATAAATAAAGATATACATACATACATACCGGGAGCTTATATTGCAGCAAAGTGTCAGATGTGAAAATTCATTTGCACTATTTTCATCCACACATTTTGCTAAATCTATGCATACTGGGCATCATTCTCAGTGGACCCTTGACTTTCATATCTTGGATGTTCTTTTTTTGGTACCTAATGCTTTGTGGGAGATGCCTGAAAGCAGACGCTTTGAGGCAATTTTCAGGTATTTCATCAAAATCGCGAATTTTGGGAAAGCATTGTGACTGAAGTTTGGAGTAGAAAGACATGGGTGCCCATATTTTTTTTTTATTCGTCCGAATGTGTACTTTCCAAAAATATATGGTTTTGGGGGAGTCAATGTATTTTATTTTATAACGCATTTGCAGTAAAAGTGTTAATTTTCAGTGCCTGAAGTGGTCACAGTGGCAATTTGTATGCACTAACTTTATTTTGGGGTCTCTAAATGCCAGATACTTTGGCAATCCTTTGTACAATGGGCATCAATCTATTCAGTGGCCCACCGGCATTCATATTTACAATGGTTTTCTTGATACCAAATGCTATGTGGGAGATAAGATGTTTGAAAGTGGAAGCTTTGAGGTGATTTTTTTTTTTAGAATTTTTTGCTGTTTGGTACTTAGGATTAGAAAGACATGGTTACCCATTTTAGATCTGGCAAGATGTGTAGTTTTGAAAATGTATGGTTTCCATAAAATAAAATTTTTCTGGTATACATAGCTATATCATAAAAATAGCAATGATTTTGGGGAGTATTTAGAGCTCTAAATCTAGTTCCAAAAGTGGGAAAAATACAAAAACTCAGGTAGATTTAGCATAAACTGTTCTGAAAACATCTGACATTTCTTGTAATTGAGATGTGAAATTCTGCTGGCACTTAAAGGGTTAAACAATATTCTAGTACTTGCGCTGTTTGAAAGACCAGACAAATGTTGCTTATTTTGGTCAAATCTCAGGTATTACAAATAGAGAAGACAACTACATACATGCAATACATTCATACATAAACACTGTTTAGTCAGCCTCTCTGTAAACAGCAGTACCTATAGAAGGGTTTATAAAAATATCAAACATAGAACACACATCAAGACCCAGTTTAAGAAAAACACTACTCAGTAGTGAGTACTGGGAGAGATGTGGGGGTGTAAAACCTTTTGTTCCATAGGACTGCTTGTATCTATAGGCTTGCAGAGAAGCACATGGGGCAAAATTCTATTCTGAGCTTTTGGTGCCACTGAAAGTGCTATTTTAGTCAAAGGCTTTTCTTTTTATAAATCTAGCAGGAAGGGTTTAACCCTTACATATAACAGAAAACCACAGTCAATGGACTTAGAGAGTAGGGTAAAAAAAATCTAAAACAGCATACAAATGAAATATACATTACAATATACAAAAAAAAACCTACATCAAATGGAGCACACACTGAAATACCTTTGCCTGTAAATGAGTGCTTCTGCTTTCTATAGCAAGCCCGTAACAAACTATTAACTTAAAGGAGAACTAAAGCCTAACTAAAGAAGTAGGGCAGAAATGTTGTACATTATGAGTTGGAGCTTCTGTACCAGCCCAAGGTAACCACAGCCCTCAAAGCAGGGAAGATCTGTGCCCCCAAAGATGCCCCAGAAACTGCCCATCTTCTTTTTTAATGACTTCCTGCACATGCTCTGTGCTGCTGTCAGTTACTGAGCGTAGGGGCCAATTCACAATATACTGTATATATAGAATATAAATGTAACAGTAAAAGGCTGATAATTCATTCAGATTCACATTACACGGCAGTTCTGAAACCAGTGCAATTAGCATCAGAATTGAATAATTAGCCCTGTAGCATCAGTTTATATGACAGACAACACTCATTTTCTGCTTCATAATTTGCAACGACCCCTAAGCTCAGCTTCTCAACAGCTGCTCAGAGCCCACTGTGGGGGGGGGGGGGCAGAATCAAAGATAGGAAGCTCCTGTGACAACTGTAACAACCTATATCATTACTACTATAAAGATGCTGAAATTTTAAGCTAGTGCAGTCCGTTTATATTATAAAATATGACATTCATAGCCTTATTAATTTTTAAGGTGTAGTTCTCCTTTAAAAGAATACTGTTTTAGGAAAACTTGTCAAAACACATCAGTTAATTAAGCTTCGCCAGCAGAATCCTGCATTGAAATCCATTTTTTTTTTCTTTAAAACACAGATTTTTTTAATATTTATTTTTAAAATTTCACATGGGGCTAGCCATATTCTTCAATTCACAGGGTGCTAGTCATGTGACCTCTGCTCGGATAAACTTCAGTCACACTTTATTGCTGGGCTGCAAGTTGGAGTGATATCACCCCTCCCTTTCCCCCCAGCAGCCAATCAGAGGACTCAATAGTAAGAAACCCAAGTCCAGTTTGGGACTCCTCCAGTTCCATGGGAGTAGGAGAAACAATAGGTTACCTGAAAACAGTTCTAATGTGTACGAAAAGCCCAGAATCAGGCACAATGCACTGAGATGGCTGCCTACACACCAATATTACAACTAAAAAAAAAAAATACATTTGTTGGTTAAACAATAACATTTTAAATGTTAAATGAATTATTTGCAATGTAAACAGTGTAATTCAGAAATAAAAAATACACCATAAAAATCACGACAGTATGCCTTTAAGGGGAGTTGAGAGATGCAGAATCTATCATCTGTGCATTACATCGCAAGCCAAAGCAGCTTTTGATTATCAGCTTCACCACCCCATGCATTATATTTAAATCAAGTCTAGTAACACACTTTTGTCTTTGTCAAAGGATGCATAGCCAGCAGCATTATTATCATAAATGGAACTAGTATCAGTAAACTAAATACTCTAAATACCTCTATCAGTTCTTCTTTACCTATTACTAAGTCCCTCAATCCAGTGAAGCTACATAACTCTACATTTCTCAATTAAGCTACAGTAAAGGCTTTAGGCAATATATAATTTTCATCTATATAGTTTTCATCTAATCATCATGCTACTGAAATATGAATTCTTTGTTTTCAAATGACCAAACAAGTTATCTTGCAATGTACACTTGTTATTTGCTCCATCCAATCATGCTTCATTCTGAAAAGTACCTTTAAGGTTGCTATACACAGGCAGATTTAAGCTACCTATTCAGGTCCTTCAAACCAGTTCAGGCTTACCTGCCCTCTGACAGGCAAGTTTATAGAGGCGGTCATTGTATCCCCTTCTTTGCAATTCAATTGTTTGGCCCTAGGGCAAAACAACTGGATTAGAACGATAAGGCCCACATTAGGTGGGCCATATGTTGGGAAAGATCTGCTCATTTGGTGAGGTTGACAAACAAGCAGATCTTTTAGTGTAACGCACAGATATTATTTCCCACAATAATCCGTGTGTGTATGGTGGGAGACAAGCCGACTGATATCAGTAAAAGCCTTCTTTTGCCTCGGACAGAACAGAATTTTGATCGGGTGCCTTTGAAGGTACCCTAACATCATAACGTTAATGCTGAATCGTGATGGGGTAAAGAATTTCTTTGTTTTTACCTGCATATCTGACAATTCAGCTATTAACGTTAGTAGAGTGGACAAATGATCTTTTTTACAGCCAATGGTTGTGGGAAAGGTCGTAATTGTAGCATGTATGGCCACCTTTAGTACATGTGTGTATGGTACACACAGGCAGGTAGGGCAGGCAGAGTATGGCGCACACAGGCAGCATAGGGCAGGCAGAGTATGGCAGTGAGTATGGCACAAATAGTCAGCATAGGCGGATTTTCCATAAGGCTAGGGGAGGCTAAGCCTCCCCAAACCTGCTTGGCACATTAAAAAACAAAAAAAACAAAACAAAAAAAACCTTACTCCGTTTCTGTACTGTGCTGGAAATCTGTACCTGCAAGCCCGTTTTGCTGTGCTCCGATTGGATCTTTCTTCTTGTGGATTCTCCAATCAGAGCACAGCTTTCTTGACAGACAGTAAAATTGACCAATCAGAGCACAGATGCACACAGGGATCGGGAGATTTTGCAAACTGGAAGCAGTGTGAGCAGAAATGAAGACTGAAAAGAAGAATCTGCAGCTGTAACTTTACCTAAGAACCAACTCTCAACTTTTGCTGCAGTTTTCATCCCACAGGTACTATACACAGGCACTATACACAGGTACCGGACATCTATAATAATTTATAATCTATCCCCTACCCTAACAGATGGAGGGTAAGTTAACTCTTTCCCTCTGAAAAAGCTCATTGTGTGTTTATATATTTGTTGTTGTTTTTTGCACTTACTATTTTTTTTTTTTTCATTGTTTTGTTCATTTATAGTAAGTTACAGTGGGGCCAATGCTGTGTATCAGTGCCAGTGTTATAGTGCCAGGGCCTGAATATCTGCCATCAGTACCCACTGTGTTTCACTTTATATAATGTGCTGGTTTTGTAAATAAGGACTGCGTCTCACTGTATATAATGGGGAGTCAGTACCCACTGCCTTTCTTTCTATAAAACTAACATAAACACATCTAAAGGGGTGGTTCACTTTTAAGTTAACCTTTAGTATGTTATAAAATGGCCTATTCCTAGCAACTTTGCAATTGGTCTTCCTAATTAATTCTTTTGAATAATTTGCCTCTCTTCTGCCTCTTTCCAGATTTCAAATGGGGGCCAAAAAATATTGCTCTGTGAGGCTACAATTTTATTATTATTATTATAATTTTGTATTACTTATTTTTCCAAGTAGGCCCCTTAACTATTCATATTCCCATCTCTTGTTTAAACCACTACCTGGTTGCTAGGGTAAATAAGACCCTAGCAACCAGATAGCTGCTGAAATACCAAATGGAGAGCTGCTGAACAAAAAGCTAAATAACTGAAAAACCATTAAAATTAAAAGTGAATGCGAATGCGAACTACCCCATTAAGCTAACTGATCACAAACACAAATGTTTGCAGATCCCCTAACAGAAGTGCGCGTATGATGAATACTTTTACATCCTAAACATTTTAGGGTAAAAAAAGCACCCCCACCCGCACTTTTGTACAGTATCCCTGGGAGTCAGTGGGAACGGCAAGAGGTAGTTGGGAGGTTAACTTTTTATGCCAGCAGCGAATTCAGTAAGTGTCACATTAGCTGTAGGTCAGTCTGTGTACGGCCCATATTTAGCCTCCCCAAACAAAAAAAGTCACCCTCCGCCTATGATAGTCAGGGTAGGGCAGCGAGTATGGCACACACTGGCAGAATAGGGCAGGCATAGTATGAGACACACTGGCAGAATATGGCAGGCATAGTATGAGACACACTGGCAGAATAAGGCAGGCAGAGTATGACACACACAGACATACTGTGTGTACCATACTCTACCTGCCCTATGCTACCTGTGTGTGCCATACTCTGCCTGCCCTATGCTGCCTGTGGGAGGTGAATCTGGCAGGGGTTTGTTCTGGGAGTTTGTTAGCATTTGAAAATAGTCATTATATGGTCCCTAAGGTGTGTAATTATTTGCTGGGGTGGCTGTGCTATCCACAGGGGGGGAGGAGGTATATGGATTTAAGGGTGTGTCTTAATATGACATAATATAATTATTTCACATATGAATGAAGGGCGATATCCCTACAGAGAGCACTAACCATTTAGGTTTTTGCTGCGCTACCACAATTAATGTGGGTATGGTCTTAAAAGCTCATGTGATAACATGGGTGTGGTTTGAAGTGGGAGCAGTTTAAAAAAGGGGAGTGGTCAAAACTGGCTTCCATTATCAGCCCTTCACTATGTAGGCAAGAACAATTCTTGCCCTTGGTACCAGACGTTGGACAGCACTGATTTAGATGAATAACAGATTTAGGTTAGCACTATACAAGAACGTATACTGTGCACACCCTCTAGTGGTTATTTGGGAAAACTAAGTAGTAAACTATTTGTGAGATCTACTGATAAGATTTTTGTGCAGAGCAGTAAAGAAAAAAAAGTCAACAACATCAAGGGTAATGGATGAAAGGATGTTAGAATTTATTATAAAACAGAGGCTCAGCTGGCTACCATGACAGCATCTTTAAGGGCCATGACACACATGGAGATTCGTAGCCCGTTGGCCACAAATCTCGACAAAGGTAGAGGGGAGTCAAATTCCCACAAATAAGCCAGATCACCGCAAATAACATGTTTTACTCCCAGCAATTCCAATGGCAGCCTATGGCAAGACATTTTCAGGGAGATTTGTAGCCAACTGTAGTTTAGGCTGCGTACACGTCTCCCTGCATGTCACTGCCCTAATAGTACAAAGATACAGTAATCATATAAGCAGTCACTTACTGCACAGCAGTAGCTGACAGTTAAAACTTAATGTGTATATAAAATACACCCACAGATGAGCTTGGTCACAAGACCTTCTGAGGTTTGCATGTAGCTCATTCCACTCTGTCCTGTTCTGACTATGCAGGAAACACAAAATTGTGTAAATGTAAAGTTCTGCTTACAGGTTTAATATTCTGAAAAACATCCTGTGCACATAAATTCTAATGCAAACAAATAGTGATAGTGATAGTGATATATATATATATATATATATATATATATCACTAACGCATTTCTGCACCGCTTTAGGCTACTGCCACACTCCTAAAAGTTATTAGCGTGCCTGCAGCTAATTGCATTGTCAAACAATTCTGTGTCCTAAGCAATGGCCAAAGCAATAGCTTCAGGTGCAGGCACATCAGATCAAGAAGCTTTCAGGAGAATAGGCGTGCTTCTTATAGACCAGTGATCCCCAGCCAGTGGCTCGTGAGCAACATGTTGCTCTCCAATCCCTTGGATGTTGCTTTCAATGCCCCCAAACCAGGTAGTTATTTTTGAATTCAAGGCTTGGGGCAAGTTTTGGATGAATAAAAACAAGATTTACTACCAAATAAAGCCTCCTGTAAGCTGATAGTGTGCATAAAGCCTGCCAAATAGACAATCTTAACTCTTATTTGGCACCTGCATGAACTTATATGATGCTTGTGTTGCTCTCCAAGTCTTTTTACATTTGACAATGGCTCTGGGGACCCCTGTTAAAGGAACAGTAACATCAAAAAATTAAAGTGTTTTAAAGTAATTAAAATATAATGTGCTGTTGCTCTGCAAAAAAATTGTGTTTTTGCTACAGAAAAGCTACTATATAAATAAGCTGCTGTGTAGCCATGGGGGCAGCCATTCAAGCTGGAAAAAAGGCACAAGTTACATAGCAGATAACTAGTAGATAAGCCCCATATAATGGGGGTTTATCTGTTATCTGCTAAGTAACCTGTGCCTTTTCTCCTTTGAATGGCTGCCCCTATGGCTACACAGCAGCTTACTTATATAAACTATAGTAGTGTTTCTGAGGCAAACGCACCAGTTGTAGCAATCCAGGGCAACAGTACATTATATTGTAATTACTTTTATACACTTTCATTTTTTGGTGTTACTGTTCCTTTAAAGACTGTAAGTACCACAGGTGCTGATACTAATGTGAATGCGTGTGCCTGCATTATACACTCCTATGCTCCTAAAAGCTTCTTAATGTGCCTTCACCCAGAGCCACTGAACTGGCACACAGAGTGGATCAAGCACAAATTGAGCTCAGGACCTCTCAGGAGCTGCAAGTATTACCCACTGAGCCACCATGCTCTATACAAGACTGGTTAGCTGCTACTAAGCTGCTGCTAAGCAATCTTAAAATTTCTACACATCTTTAGTATACAGTAAGAAACACTCACCCTTAACATATACAGTGCTGCTAAATACATTTATTGATAAAAGATACATAGGGATTCAGTATATGTATTTTTCAAACATTATCAAATTAGTACAAAGCACATACATATACACACACAGAACTCTTTCTTGGATAGAAGCTGCAGTAACTCAGCCACACCTCCTCCTCTTTCTCACGTGTTCCTACAGTGACAAAGCAATAGAAACACAGCATAGCCTCAGAATATGTAACTGCGTAGTGCACAAGCAGCAGATCATAACTACAACTGTGTACTGTAAATAACACTAGAACCACTAAAATCTGCACTGATCTTATACAAGAGAGTCTTCCTTTTTGAACATATGCCACGCAAAGCACAGATTGCAGGCAATCTGTGCCTCAATATATAAACACACACTATAATATAATTGTATATAGGTTTGTGACATGTTATCAAGAATGCTCAGGACCTGGGGCTTTCCAGATAAGGAGTATTTCTGAAATTTGGATCTCCATACCTTAAGTCTAAAATAAACAAAATACAAATGTTTTGTCTCCAATAAGGATTAATTACATATTAGTTGGGATCAAGTACATGGTACAGTTTTATTACTACAGAGAAAAAGGAGCACATTTTTTAAAAATCTGAATTATCTGATTAAAATGGGAGTCTACGGGAAATGAGACATTAAAAACAGTACTATTCATTAGTTTTTAAGTTGCCATTTGGAACCTATAACACAAGTCTTGCTAATGCTACATGCTTCTGCAAAAGATACTAAAAAATAAGTCAGGTCACCAAAAACAGGTAAACTGCACTAGAAATACTTAAAACTCCACCTCTACTACTTCAGCGCACCATGTTTTGATGCTTCATAAACATTTTATAAGTATGAGATCAGGAGGTACAGCAACTACTGGGGAAAACTCAAAAATACAGAATAAGACCGAGCACCACAGGTGCAGTTAAATAGTGTATCTGTAGGTAGTGAAAACAATTACTACCTCTGCAAATAGCCCATTATGAAATATGCCAATCTGACTAAAGAGCTATTTGCCAAGCGTCCTTTATATGTATTTATTATATAAACAGGCAGAGAGCAAGCAGCAATGTATGTATCCATATATAAATCACTCACAAACAGATATACAGCACACACAAAATCAAGTATTATATAAAGATACAGAATCTCAAAAAAAAAAAACATCTACAGATTGGATACAGTGTCTCAAAACATTGGTAACACAGTTATCATTAAGCGGCATTTGCGGCATGGTTTATTGAGCACAGACAAATTCTCAGGACTGTACAGGGCTATACAGCAAGAAACATTTCCATAGAGCATCACGTTACACATCTGAGACACACCCCCTCCCGTATAGTACATAAACGGCGCACATTGCACCACTGCACTAATAGCACAGATTTGCATGAAATATACAAATGAAGACACACGAGAAAGGAATTGTCTCCTCTTCCGAGTAGCGCGGCTGCATCTCCACGGGCCTGTATATTTTATGCATACAGCGTGTACACACCAACATTGTTTACAATGAGTTGTAGTTGGAGAAATGCATGCGCAGTGATATACTTCTGAGATGGCAGAGAGGGATCCATTCAGGCAGACCAACCCATCCCGTGTTTTCATAACGGGTTACAACCGGTAACGTTAATAATGTCCCTCACGGTCTCTCCACACATACAGGCACCTTATTAGTATGATAATGGTACCCTTGCAACCTTCACATGAACTTCTCCATTTTCTGACCCAACATTCTAAGCATCTCCCCTAAATACACATAGGATAGAGAATGACAGGGAAGCGACCCCGCCTCTCCATCATTTGGTGTAGGCAACACCCGCGCTACACATACGCACTATGCTCTACAGACCCGCTGCTAGTGGCACACACCCCCTCAAACACCTTTGTCTGCTGCATCTGCCAAAGGCTCTCACCCCGTGTACCAGCAGCACACCCACCTCTCAGCATCCCCTGTACCACCAGTGCTTCCATCTCATTCTCTCCTACACACACTTCCCCATGCCTACGCGACGCGCTCCTCTCTCCAAGGACCACACACCCCCTTTGGCTGCATGTGCGGCACCTTGCTATACACTGCCCCCATTCTCCCCCACTGCCCTCTGTGCTCTATGACTCAGGCGCTTACAGCCACCACCAGTCCTTGCCACACTAGCTTTTCAGACATGCCCGCGGCCATAAAATCACTTCTGGTACGCAACACACATGTCTATGATCTCCATGTACGCAGCAGAGCCATTATTCTGCAACATGCGAGTATTAGGGGTTCCACATGGAATCCCTGTTATGCATAAACATAAGTACAATAATGTCCTCCAGCCCCTAAGGCAAGAGTCGGGGAAAGCGCTCCCATATCTGTGCCCCTAACTGACGCTTATCATTAGCTGCATCCACTGCTAAATGATCTGTCACACTCCTACCCCTCAGCCCTTCCCCCATACGTGTACCCCCTGCTCCCGCCCCTTCTAGCCACTTGCCCCCGCTTCCCCCCATTTAGCCCCTATTGCTTCCACTTGTCCCTTGAACCAGTTCATCTACATCCTTCTCCCAGACCCTAGTACCAATCACCAAGAGAAGGATGCCCAACTCCAGCGCTGCCAAGCCTACAACCCCACCCCAAAGATTTTTAGCTACAAATCCCACATCGCCCGCCAGTGCCGCTCGGAGTTGTAGCGCAGTAAATGCTAGTGGGCCGCAAGTTGCAATCCTTGCACCCATCCTTGCAAGTGGCGCGCACACACCCCCTTTGACTCACACAAACAGAACCATTCACCTCCTTTCTTACTGTGCCCCCTTTATTCTTCCACCACACCCGTGTCCCCTTATTTCATCCAAGTGCGCACCTCGGCGCCCCTTTCCATCTAGTAAACACACTTAGCCCCCTCGCCTAACGCACACATGTCTATCCCCCTTGCGTACACCCCCGCCCAGCCCTTCCTCTCACCTCTCCGCTGCTTCCTCCGGACACGTCCCTAAATCTTCTCAGGTTGTTTCCAATTGCCGCCGACACCTGCAGCGCTGCATCAAACCCGAGTGCAACCCCCAAACAGTTCCCAGGGCCCCCGGGGGCCAATGTGCCCGCAGAGCTTGCGCCAGCGCTCCCAGAGGCGCCAGGGTTGCTTCTGTACTCGCTCACATCGTCTATCAGTATAGCTGATAATCGGTGCCGGGCCCCCAGCCTCCGGCCAGTCCCGGGCCGAGCAGGGAACCGCCACCGACAGCTGTGCGCCATTTTGTGTCCTGGGATCTTATTATCACCGCGGGCTGGAGCGCAGCAGCACTGAGCGGGGCTGGGGGTGGAGAGACTCAGATGCCGAGACTATGGAGAAGGAAACACCTCCCATGTGAGTCTATGAACATCGTATTGGATAAGCAGGGCACAGGGCTGTGACAAGTAGGCGCCCCTGAAAATGCCTGTAACAATAAGCACAGGCCTAGCGATGCACACTGGCTATGACTTACACATACAGAGGGCCTGGCTAGGGCAGAGGTGGGGCCCTGGAATGGGATTGCAGACAGTTTATTGAGCAGAACCCTCCTCCTGTGCCGTAACACGCTCTCTCCTCACAGACACAGTCATGTGAATACATACAGACCTCAATGTAAACAGTCCTAGTAGGGGTCTAGTAAAGGGCCAGACAGACTGAATGGGCTGAATCGCCAACGGGCTTTCAAAGTCACACTTTGCAAAATACAGTAATTGAACTGTCTGGGTGCGACACGTTTTCTCTGCCTGTAGGCATAATTGAGAATTCACACAGTTGTGTGAACAGTTACTCTGTTCAAGAGTAAATTCGCTCGGCAGTGAAGCTTGATCTAATGACGTCAACCAAATTATGTTTTTTGGGTTTTTTTTCAAAACAAATTAAAATATGCCAATTAAATTAAAGGATTCCGATTTTATATAGTGCCGCCCTAATTTGAAAACATTTCTGTGTAATTAGGCCTGGACTGTCAACTTCCCTGGCTAAATGCTGGTGGGGCTGCTGTAAGGTGCATTACACAGCCACTACTACTTTGGGCCCGTGTGGGGCTGCTTGAGCCTCTCTGTACTTGACATGAGTAACGTTGGAACTTGACCCGCCCTTCTCCCAACCAACAACCCCCTTTTTACCTCTTTACTTACCATCCCCAATAAACACACAGACACCAATTCTTGGGATAAAAATGGCCGCAGAAAATTTATTAACAACAAGTGAAGTTTTAATTTAAAACATAACATAAATAACAAATGTGAAACAACATCTCAAACATAACACAAATGTTTGTATAACAAACAAATCAACTTTTAAATAGCCAAACACTGTAACAATCCAATAACTGCGCAGCGCAACTGGCGCTGCCAGCTGCCCTTCTGGCCCGGAACCAACTACCCAACAAAACTCACCTCCTAATCCACTTTCTTACCCCTGAGGTTCCAAGCATGCCAGCCCCACTTAACTATAAAACTCCCCTCCTAACCCAACCATTGCTTTCCCCCAACTTAATCACCCCGCCAACGACACTCCACTACCTCCACCTCTATAGGGAGGGAGGGTGGGCGTTTTACTCTGCTGACTAAAATGGAGTGAGAAGCGGGAACAGTTACCAGCATTTTATACCCCTTACGAACTAACCAATCACCTGCAACTGGGAGTGGCTAAGTCTGTCCAACGTGTCTGTCATGCCCCTGCTTCCCTACGTTTTACTACGGGTCATTGGGCTACTGGAAATGCCAGGGCCAATTATTAATCTCAGTGACAACCTCTTTGCAATACAAGTTTGTACTTTATAGCAAGAAGTCAGTTCTGAGGTTGAACTGTACAGAGGCTGCTCCAAAACACCACTTTCCAAGTCAAAACTTGACTAGAAGCCAAAAGCCTTAAGGCAGTGGTCCTCAAACTACAGCCCCCCAAGGTCATTTACATGGCCCCCACCCCTGTTGTGTCCTCACCCCTGGCTACTACCTGTCTGCCTCAGCGCTGTCCTCAGCCCCAGCGCATCACGTCACCGCGTTGCACCAGCTGACTCTATTGATGTGTCCAGCCAGTGTGACGTGGTGAAATGATGCACTGGGGCTGAGGACCACACTGAGGCAGACAGGTAGTAGCCAGGGATGATGACATGCTGAGCCGAGTCACCATCACTATGAAGACAGGTAGTAGCCAGGCCCAGAACAGGGCCCCCTATTACTACTAGCTGCTCAGTTACTAGCTGCTTACACAATAGCAGGCCATCAATGCTGCCAGTCAGGCCCTAAAAACATAAAATATTGTATTGCTCTTTTATGTCTTCTTGCACTACAAATAAGAAAATAAGATATGTGTAGTGTGCATGGGAATTTATTCATGTTTTTTTTTTTCAAACTATAGTCCGGCTCCCCAACAGTCTGAGGGATTGTGAACTGGCCCCCTGTTTAAAAAGTTTGAGGACTTCTGCCCTAGCGTGATCTGTGAAAGTAGTCTCCTTGTTGGTGTCTCCACCCACTTTTTTCTAACTTTGAACGGCAAATACCCAATGACTAACTCTGGAAAGTTTAACAACTCTGGAATTAATACTTAAATAATGGCATCAGTTAAATATAAACCAATAAAATTTAATGGGTGAAAATGGATTGGCTGTTGGTGGCTCTGCCCACTTGTTCTAACCCTGAATGTGCAAAGTTTGGGAACCCTGACATAAATTTAAACAAAAAAAAAATAAATAGGTGAAGTGTGACTGGCTGTTGGTAGCTCCACTCACTTTTTAAAACCTAAAAATGCAAAACCAATAGTTAAAATCTGATTGGCTGCTGGTGGCTCCACCCATTTTTTCTAACTCTGAATCGCAGACACGAATCTGAACCGTATTGGAAAAATTCCGACTTGAAAACGAACATTTTGCGACTTTTTCGTATTTTTTGCGATTTTTTCGGCGTCTTTACGACTTTTCGGAAATTGTCGCGACTTTTTCGTTACCAATACGATTTGCGCGAAAAAACGCGAGTTTTTCGTAGCCATTCCGAAAGTTGGGCAAAATCGCCCGATTTTTTCGTAGCGTTAAAACTTGCGCGAAAAGTTGCGCCTTTTTCGTAGCGTTAAAACTTAAAAGGTGCAACGTTTCGCGCAAGTTTTAACGCTACGAAAAAAGCGCAACTTTTTGCGCAAGTTTTAACGCTACGAAAAATCGCCAGATTTTGCGCAACTTTCGGAATGGCTACGAAAAACTCACGTTTTTTCGCACAAATCGTATTAGTAACGAAAAAGTCGCGACATTTTTCCGAAAAAATCGCAACATACCGATCATTACGAAAAAAACGCAATCGGCCGCATTCGGCCCGTTCGTGGCTTAGTAAATGTGCCCCCTAGTGACTAGCTCTGCAAAGTTTTGGGACCTTAGTATTAATATTTTAAGAATGGCAGCAGTTTAAATTTAAACAAATGAAGTCTATAGGTGAAATCTGATTGGCTCACTTTTCTAAACTTGGAACATAGTCACCCAGTGACAAACTGTGCAAAGTTTGGGGACCCTGACATTAAACATGTGAGAATTGCAGCAGTTAAAATTTCCCCACTGAAAACAATGAAATATATGTGATTGGCATTTGGTGGCCTCACCCACTTTTTCTAACCTTAAGTACGAAGTCGCCCAGTGACTGACTGTGCAAAGTTTGGGAACCCTGGCATCAAACCAATAAAATTCAATAGGTGAAATCTGGCTAAAACTGCAGTCCCCTAGTGACCAACTGAGAAAAGTTTGGGGACCTTGGTGTTAATACTGTGAGAATGGCAGCAGATTAAATTAGGTGACATCTGATTGGCTGTTGGTGGCTCCGCCCACTTTTAAAACTTAAAACTGCAGTGCCCTAGTGACCAACTGTGAAAAGTTTGTGGACCCTGGTGTTACAGGTATAGGACCCGTTATCCAGAATGCTCAGGACCAAGGGTATTCCGGATAAGGGGTCTTTTCATAATTTGGATCTCCATACCTTAAGTCTACTAAAAAATCAATAACACAGTAATTAAACCCAATAGGATTGTTTTGCATCCAATAAGGATTAATTATATCTTAGTTGGGATCAATTACAAGGTACTGTTTTATTACTACAGAGAAAAAGGAAATCAGTTTTAAAATTCTAAATTATTTGATTAAAATGGAGTCTATGGGAGAGGGGCTTTCTGTAATTCGGAGCTTTCTGGATAATGGGTTTCCGGATAAGGGATCCCACACCTGTAATACTGTGAGAATGGCAGCAGGTTGAATTTCCCCACTGAGTCAATAGTTAAAATCTGACTGGCTGTTGGTGGCTCTGCCCGGTTTTTCTAACCTTGAACCGCAGTTACCTGGTGCCTAATCCTGCAAAGATTGGGGACCCCAGTGTTATTACTGTGAGAATGGCAGCACGTTGGATTTCTACCAAGTCAATAGGTACAATCTGATTGGCTCTTCACAGCTCCGCCCACATTTGGGCATCAAATAATCATAATATTTTCATTCAGGCCGACCCCATGACTATGTGATTCAAGTTTGGGGAGTGTAGCCTCAAAGCTGTAAGATTGGCAGCAGTTTCAATTTCCCCATAAAAGCCAATGGGTAAAATTTGATTGGCTGCTGTTGGCCCCTCCCACTTTGGGGTCATCCAACAAATGTCGCTGTTTCTGCGACATTCGGGGTGACCCAATTACTATGTTACTCAGCTTGCGGAGTGTAGCTTCAAAGCTGTAAGTGTGGCAGCAGTTTGAAAATCTTCCCTGTCAAAATCAATGGGAAAATTGGGGGCAGGGCCGGAACTAGGGGAAGGCAGAAGAGGCAGCTGCCTAGGGCGCAACGATTGAGGGGCGCCAGGCAGGAGCCTCTCCTGCCTACCCCTAGTGCTACTTTGTCATTGCCTCCACCGCTTGTCATTAGCGGCGGAGGCAATGACCGATCTAATCGCTCCGCCCCCCGAACCTTCTCCTGTGCTTTGGCGCGCATGCGCCGTTCGGTGGGGGGTGGGGAGGTGGGTGGAGTTGGCCGACCGGGTTGCCTAGGGCACCCGGTCGGCTTGGCCCGCCCCTGATTGGGGGGTTCGGAGCAACCACAAAAAGACGGGGGGCGGATCTCTTAGCAAAGCACAAGCACCTGTTCCGCTATAGGGCAAAGAAGTGTGGAGAGTTTGGGTGCTGTATCCCTAAAACGGTAGGAGGAGTAGCGTTTAGAAAATGGGGGGTGCTAAGAAGAAGAAGAAAAAGCGGAAGAATAAGCTGAAGTCGAAGAACAGTATGTTGGGTTTTTCAACCCAACACAATGAAAGGAGAAAGCATGTCATGGGCTAGCAAAACACAAAAAGAAGTTTAGGAATTGTTGAGAAGAGTACTCTTTGTTTACCCAAATTTTCAAGTTCCGGTGCACAACCAGGAATTTATAACTTATCCTAGAGTATGTATTCCTAAATCAACTGGTATACTATCTGAAAACTATGCAGGTTTTTTGTAACCATTTTTGAAACCATTCTTTATTTGCCATTATCAACTAGAGCGCCACAAGGCTCTTTTCAGCTCATTTGGGTCCAGCATTCCCTATCTATCTTTCCTTGTCTGATTTCTTATCCTTTCAGTTAACACATAACAACCAACTGCCATTATCAGGAATCCACTTTTCATCATGAGTGCAATATGTAGGGTCATGCTGAGCATACTTTTGCTTATTGTTGTAATCACAAAAAAATCTATGGGGCTGATTCACTGAAGTGCAATAAGCGTTATCGCATGCTTTTTTGCGTTAAAATTGACCCGATAAGTACCGATTCATCAAAGTCTTTTCGCATGGGTTAAGATGCATATCGCATGCGCTAAATAACGCATCATCGCAAGGCGTTAATTTTAATACATTGCGCTAATTAGCTCATAGAAATAGTCCTAACGCATGAAGCGTTAGATGCACTAAATATCGCATGAGTACTGTATGTGCGAAGATTAACTCCTACTTGGGGCAGGCGGTACTTAAAGAAAATTGTGGTTTGTGAGCTTTTGGCAACACAACATGGACTTTAGAGTGATGCATCCTCTAGTTTTCAGGGAAATGGTGATTTTCAGAAAAGTAGTTTTACGAACGTAATGGTTACGCGCGTTAAATCATGCGTTAATTCGTGTGCTAATATAGCAGGCGGCAAAATATATTGCGCACAGCAGGAATTAACGCACGCGGCGGTAAATAATGCAAGAAAACACTCATAGCAACTTAAATAACACAAACAACATCGCGTCTAAATTAACGCAAGCATGCTTTTAGTGAATCGTGCATTAAGTCGCAAAAAATAAGAAGCAATAACATTTTTACCGCATGCTATAAATATCGCTCGTTTTAACGCACTTTAGTGAATCAACCCCTATGTGTTTTGTGTAATTTCTTGCACTAAACAGGGCTAACAGAGACAGAAGCACTCCATGTTTGGTTCTTGTGATGTAGATAATTAAATGACTACTATGCACCCCCTCCCTTTACCCTCTGTTGTGACTGGTTTGTTAGCAAGAATCATTGTTAAAGGAACAGTAACACCAAAAAATGAAAGTGTATCAAAATAATTATTATACTGTATTATGTACTATATCCCTGCATTGGTAAACGTTGTGTGTTTGCTTCAGAAACCTTACTATAGTTTATATTTTTCTAATTAAGGGGTTATCTTTTTCTTCTTCATCTAATAGTTTATATTTTTTGCCATAATTTTTCGTACTTGTTTCTTTTCTTGTCCACTCATTGAAATGCCTTCCCTTACCTTTCAGAATACAATTTAATCTTATGCTTCAAACAAAAGTCTTTAATAGCACTTTACCCTCCTACACCTACCCACACTTTACCCTCTTACACTGTAAGCATAAATCCTACCTACCTAAACACCTTCTTTACTGTGCCTCTTACTCATATACATATAAGGCTGATTAGTAATTAATTCAGCTTCACATTACATTGCAGCACAGAAACCTGTGCAGTTAGCATCAGCTTACATGACCGACAAACCTCATTTTTTGCTTGACAATCTTCGACAACCCCTGAGTTTAGCTGCTCAAAAGCTGCCCAGATTGCACTGAGCATGTGAGAGTCACAGATACTTCTAACAGAATCCAAAATAAGAAGCTTCTGTGACAACTGTGAAGACCTGGATCATTACTACTATAGAAACTTTAGGCTGGTGCAGTAAGTTCAGTATATAAAAAATTACATTTCTAGCCATACACATTTTTATGGTATAGTTCTCCTTTAACAGAACCATGCAAAGGTCTTATTACATATAAAATCAACCATAAAAGTCCTTACATAGTTACATACATAGGGTTGAAAAAAGATCAGAGTCCATTAAGTTCAACCCTTTCAAGTAAACCCAGCACACACAAATCTATACTGACATATCTATAGACTCACATCAATAAACTATAAATACCAACATCAATACTAACTGTGGATTTTAGTATAACAATAGCCTTGGGTACTATGCTTGTTCAAGAACTCATCCAAGCCCCTCTTAAAGGCATTAACAGAATCTGCCATTACAACATCACTAGGAAGGGCATTCCACAACCTGTTAGTGTATACACGGAGCCCGGTTGCAGGAATGAGCACCGCAGTATGGGGGGCTGGGTGGGCAGCCTAATTAGTGCAGTAAGCACTGAGCACCGCCGCGTGAAATAGCCGAGTACGGCACGTGAACTAGCCGAGCGGGGAGCCGAACAGAGGGAAGGGATCAGAGGTAACTGATGACAGCGGAACAGTTAGTTTCTAACAGGAGCCAACAATATGTAGCAACTTGTAACTACGAGTAACGAATTGCAGTGGCAACTTGTCAATGAGCGGAAGGACTACAAATAGCCTCTCCTTTCCTCCTGATTGGCCAGTTGCATCTCAGCTCCTTAACTCCTGCAGTGCTGGATAGAAAGGTATGGAGTGGACATCACTCCCCCCTCAGGAGTGCCCTCTGGGCACTGGTTGACCCGGCCTATCTGGATGTAGCCGATGAAAATCCACAAGTAGTCAACCTGCATGAATGTTCTTGAGTGGTTCCCAAGACCTTTCTTTGGGACTGAACCCTTCCCAGTCAATCAGATAATGCAGTTGTCCCTGAACAATACGGGAGTCTAAGATGGCTGCAACTACAAATTCCTCCTGATCTCCGATCACCACTGGTGGAGGAGGCGTAGTGTCTGATGAGTGAAAGCGAGTCTGTCACCAAGGCTTGAGGAGGGAGACATGAAACACTGGGTGTATCTTCAGTGTAGAGGGTTGTTCAAGGTGATAAGTTACTGGATAAATCTGTTTCAAAACATGAAAAGGTCCGAAAAACTTCAGCCCTAATTTAGGTGACGGAATCTTCAGACGCAGATTCTTAGAAGCCAGCCACACTTTAGGGTTGATTCACTAAAGTGCGATAATCGGTAGCGCATGCTTTATTGCGTTAAAATTGACGCGAAAAAACACGCAATTCGCTAAAGTATTATCACATGCGTTAATTAGCGTGCAACCGCATGCGTTAATTTTACCGCATTGCGTCAATTAGTGAGCAGAAATAATACTAACGCATGATTCACAAACACTTAGAAGCGCTAAATATCGCATTACACTATGCAAAAATTAACACCTACTTGGAGCAGGCGGTAATTATAGAAAAGTGCAGTTCATGAGCTTTTGGCAACACAATATGGACTTTGCAGTTTGATTTATTCAAGTATGAGTTGGCCCTAGAGTGATGCAGCCTCCAGTTTGCAGGGAAATGGTCATTTTCAAAAAAAGTAGTTTTACGAACGTAATGGTGTGTATGGCTAATATGGCGTGCACACTAAAAGTAGTGCATTTGCATTAATTAGCGTGCACGACAAGTAGCGCGCATTGCATCAAATACCGCACAAAAATAGTCTTCGCAACTTAAATAACGCAAACAGCATTGCATCTAAATTATACTTTTAGTGAATCGTGCGTTAAGACACGAAAAATTAGACACGATAAAATGTTTATGCTTTAAATAGCACTCGTTTTAATGCACTTTAGTGAATCAACCCTTTTATCTCTCACTGCAAATGTTGGTTCTACCGATCTCTTAGAATGTGCAAACTTCTTCGCTCATTTCTGCATACCCTTCAGCTCCTGGATAAGCCTGTCTTGGAGTTGGTGTAAAAACTCAACCCTATTCATCACAGCAGGCGGAGAGGATGATCCGGGGGTTTGCGGCAGGATTGCTGGATGGTAGCCGTAATTCACATAAAAAGGAGATTGATTTGTAGAGGAATGAGTAGAATTGTTATAGGCGAATTCTGCAGTATGTACATAAGAGAACCAATCATCCTGAAGGAAGGTGACAAAGCACCGCAAATACTGTTAAAATATCTGGTTAACCCTCTCCGTTTGACCATTCGATTGAGGGTGGTAAGCCGAGGATAAGCAGACTTTAACATCCAACAGTCTGCAAAATTCTTGCCAGAATCTAGATGTGAACTGAGTTCCTCTGTCCGAAATAAACGTCTCTGGGGCACCATGTATTCTGAAGACTTCTCGCATCACCAAATCCACTGTAAATGAAGCTGATGGAACCCCCTTAATGGGAATGAAGTGCGCAAATTTTGTCAACCTTTCAACCACAACCATAATAAAATCTAATGCAATTGACCCCCACGGACGACTAGGAACCGGCAAGGGTACCAACAGACCTGCAGGCGACTTCCTGACAGCCTTATTTCTTGCACAGATGCAACATGTCAGCATGACACAACATAGTCGCGGATATCCAGATACATCTTGGGCCACCAAAAGTATCTACCAGCTAGACTCTTCGTCTTTCTGATTCTAGGATGACTGGCAATTATGGAATCATGAATCAGAGAAATAACCTTCTCCCTCAGATCAGACAGAACGAAAATACAACTATCATGGCAATAAAATTCACCATGGAGGATCAATGATCCCGAACTGACAAGAAGTTTGGTTTCAGAGTCCCTGGATTGTGAGTCCCTGATCTGACTCCACAGATCCACATGCACTTGTGAAAAAAGGAAGCATCTCCTTACCAAGATAGGAACTTCAGACTTAGGGAGCATTGGTTCCCTTGAAGTAGACCTGGAAAGAGAGTCTGCTTTCCCAGGGCGGTAGGTAACTACAAAATTAAATCGAGAAAAGAATAAGGCCCAAGCCTGCCTGGTATTTAGCCTCTTAGTTGATTTTAAAAACTCCAAGTTCTTGTGGTCCATAAATACAAGGATTGGACTAGAGCCCCCCTCTAAAAAGTGTCTCCACTCTACGAAAGCCCCTTTAATCGCCAGAAGCTCTTTAATCCTGATATAGTAGTGTCTTTCCATATTAGTTAATTTCCTTGAAAGAAACACACAAGGATGTAGCAATTTCTTCGGACCATGATGCTGAGATAATACTGCACCAATGGCCACATCTGAGGCATCTGTCTCCACAATAAAGGGCTTTGAAAGATCCGGATGAACTAGTTTTGGTGCTGCTGTGAATCTCTTCTTAAGTTCATCAAAGGCTTTCTGTGCTGCCAAAGTCCAAGAAAAGGAACTACCTTTACGGGTAAGTTGGGTAATGGGTGAAGTAATGGCAGAAAAATTCTTAATAATTCTCCGATAGAAATTGGCCAAGCCAATGAATCATTGAACTTCTTTAATACTAGTAGGAACAGACCATTGGAGAACTGCTGAAACCTTGCGCTCATCCATCTTAATTCCCTTATGGGAGATCCCAAACCCAAGAAAATGAATATGCGTCATTTCGAAATTTAACTTAGCATAGAGATGGTGAGCCCTTAATCTTGTAAGGATCTCAGTTACATGCCGTCTATGTTCCTCAAGGGTACTATAGAAAATTAATATATCATCAAGATAAACTATACTATATATATATATATATATAACATACTGATCTAAAAGATCCCAGAAAATGTCAATAACCAAAAATTGAAACGTTGTGGGGGTGTTACAGAGCCTGAATGTCGTCTTCCATTCATCTCCCTGTCTAATTCTCTGATTGGCCAGTTGTGTCCCAGCTCCTTAACTCCTGCAGTGCTGGACAGAAAGGCGCTTAACAACCTCACTGTCCTCAACGTGAAAAACCACCTATGCTGCTTCAAAATGAAAGTTCCTTTCCTCTAATCTAAAAAGGTGGCCTCTGATGCGGTGATCACCTTGGCCCACACATGCAGTAAATTCTGTCATGCTTTGATTAAAAAAAATCTTGTGGCTTATGGTTGCTCTGTTTCTCCTTTGTTTCTTTTTCTTTTTTTTCTTACTTGTACATGTAAAACTGTTTCAGCAAGAAAACGTTGTCACAAAAAAACTGCACTTGCAGACACACTGCCATTACAATCAAATGCCCATATCTTCTATCCAGGATCCTGTGATAATATCATACTAATAATTTTGTGCTATGATGTATTTCACAGTTCTTCTGATCACCACTTCCTATCACTTGCTCATTTCATCATACCTAGCTTATGTGCAAACTCCAGGTCTTTTAACTAGGATAATTTTTCCAAACTATTTCCCTGCTCTGAGTTTGCTCACAATAATCTTAGGCATGAATTTCTGGTTTCTTCTTTTTTTGTCTTCCCCTAGCACACCTTCAGGCTCTACCTACTACTAATGCTTCTGCTGCAGAATCTTTGGTTCAGAATTAAAGGATATATGTTATTGTGTCTATCCAGCTCTTCTAAAATCTTTCTCTCATCAGATGTCTGCCGCAAATAAATGTTGCTGTCTGTGAAGAGATCTTGGGTGGAATCAAAAAACACTCATGCTCTCTGGTTTGTTAGATGCTTTTACAGAATTTTTCTGGTCCCATGGGAGCCCCATAATGGTCTACTGTGACACTGGTTTGGTACACTTTCTTACCTTCAGGCACACTGGTTGTTGGGTGCACTCTGGTGTCCTTCTACATGAATATGCTCCAGTGTCCTACTGCAGATAAGCAAATGCTTCTTTACACCACAGTGTGCATTATGACACATGCAGTGACATCATGAAATGCTCATAAGTGTTGTTGAAACTTGTTTTGTGACTTTGCTCACTCTGGCCAGATTGCCTTTTAATTCCAGTTTTGCCATTTTTACCTTGCCTGAGCAGACTTCTGCTTAAAGGACATATAAAGCCTATTTCACAGTGAAAACAGTGAAATAGATTGCTAAGTTTTTTCTACCAGTCTGTCTGAGCTCCGCTCTGGCATCTCCTTCTTACACTTTCTTATTATTTGATGAGCAGTAGCAGTGTCGGACTGGCCCACAGGGATACCAGAAAAATTCCCAGTGGGCCCAGGTGTCAGTTCAACTTCGGGCGCCCCAAGGCCGCCCCCATCCTGCTCCCCGCGCACAAGCGCGCATGTGCAAACTTTCAAACTCCCATACGGAGCAGTGGGGAGAGGTCCCCATTGCTCCGTATGGGAGCACATTTTCAAAATTTTGCTGCAGCAGGGCTATTAGAAGTGACCTCGGAGTCCCATAACCTGCTAAAAGCATGAGGGTGAAGGCTGGCTAGATTCAACTAATCAGATGAATTACCGTAAATGTAAATAAAGCAGGAGAGAGAAGACATGCCCAGTAACCAGTTCAGTGTGAACTTTCTGTTTGAGTAGAATGCAAGTGGGTGCCCATTTCTTAGAAAGAGAGACGAGAGAGCAGAAGAGAGTCTGTAGCTTCAAAATGAAACATTTTCAATAATAAAGATGAATTACAGGGCGCTCTAGCATCCACAACTGCTGCTCCATAGAAGTGCTCTGCTTTAGCCAGACACTACATCAGCGGAAAACCCCAAATATTACAGGGATTTACCCTCCTTAAATGGCGCATTCAGCTCCCCTGCTGTCCCCGCACCAGTGGATACCAAAACTTTTTTGCGGTCCACTTACCATGCGACCTACAGATAAACAAGTGCGCACTTTGGGCCTAACATGCATCGGATGTGTAGGAGCACTGGCTAGGGCTTCTTACATGACGCAACATCGGAGGCACCTTGAATACAACAACAAAGGGGCCATCGTAAAGCACAAATTTAACAGACAAGGCTGCACAGATAACTGGATGGTGAGGTAACCAGGGGAACGCATTGAGAACATACTCTTGCCTTGGGGTCCCCTCATTTAACCAGTACGGCCCTTCTTTACAACTTTTGGACACCTGATACTACATAAAAGGTCCTTAACCAAGCCCTTATACAACTACTTCTCCAAAGTTACAGGACCCTCCAGTACAGGTAGATCCTACACTGGACTACTATAGCAAGCAAACATTACCTCAGCCTTTTACAATATACATTATTAACCCTTAGGGCTCTGGCACACGAGGGAGATTAGTCGCCCGCAACAAGGGAGATTTGATATAATCTCCCCGATATGGCATACGCGGTGGTGCGTTCGCCGAAGCTGCCTCGAGAGTCAACTTCGGGCATTTCTGCAAATCACCACGCCGCGTATGCCATCACACCGACGATTTACATTTTCGCCAGTGGGATGTCATATCAGGGAGATTATATCACGGACAAACCAACAGACCATATCCCAACACCCACAGTAAATACCCCAACCACATAAAATGACCCCCACCACAAAAAATGGCCATAGTTACCATGGCAACTAGTGTAAACAAGCCCCACACCTACCAGAGCAAGGTAAATTCAAATGTCAACATAAACAGGCAAATAGAATGGGAGTGCAGTGCTAGAAAACAAGGTTAAGTTTAAAATCATGTAGCTAGTAGGCAAATAGATACATGTTGCAAAAGATATATGTTGCAAATAATGTTGCAAAAAACTATACAGAGAATGTTCCCAGTCAGAGACGTCAAGCATTTCACTGTGCTAAGTGATGAATGCCTTAGTTGCTAGGAGCAAAAGATTATAGAGCAGTGCTGTCCAACTGGCGGCCCGCGGGCCGCATGTGGCCCTCGACCCCCCTCTGTGTGGCCCCCCACCTGTCTGGCTGCTTTGATGGCTTACTTTTGTGTAAGCTTTAAATGGTATCAGTACTGAGATTAACTGGCCCCCTGCATGGTTATCACCTCAGATTCAGGCTGTAATCCCTCTGCATTGTTTAAAAATGTAATCCCCAGTGTTGTTCACACCTTTTAATCTCTGCATTGTTCACCCCCTGCAGTGTTCACACCTCAGGCTCAGGCTGTAATCACCCACATTGTTCACCTCTTCACGCCTCAGACATTGTATGTACTGCCTGGCCTATGCTGCCTGTGTATAGGCAGCATAGGGTATGCAGAGTATGGCACATAGGCAGCATAGGTCAGGGAGGGTATGGCACAAACAGGCAGGGCAGGCAGAGGATGGCACCCACAGGCAGCATAGGACAGGCAGAGTATGGCACACACAGGCAGCATAGGACAGGCAGAGTGCTGCCTGTGTGTGCCATACTCTATGCTGCCTGTGGGAGGTGAACCTGGCAGGGGTTTGTTCTGGGAGTTTGTTAGCAGTTGGAAATAGCCATTAAATGGTCCCTAAGGTGTGTAATTATATGCTGGGGGTTGCTGTGCTATCCACAGGGGAGGAGGAGGCATATGGGTTTAAGGGTGTGTCTTAAATATAACATAATATCATTCTTTAACATATGAATGATGGTTGATATCCCTGCAGCCACCATTGTGATAAAATCGGTGTGGTTTGAAGTGGGGGAGTGGCCAAAACTGGCTTCCATTAGTGGCCCTCCACCATGTATGCGAGAGAAATTCCGGCCCTCGGCACCACAGAAGTTGGACAGCACTGTTATAGAGGATAATTATTTATTGGAGATGACAGGCGTTGGGTATTAAACCCAGGACCCATGTCCAGATGCACAAGAGAAGCAAGAAGTATAAAGGAACGCACAGAGAGAAGAGCCACCACCTGTCAACTGTACCCAGCAATCGCTAAACTTCAGTCTGTAAATGTGATCATCATGTGGAGCAGATCATCGCCCACGGAGGCAATGCCCAGCCAAATATTGCGGATGCTGGTCGGGCGTATTCAATTAGCGTGCCGAATTGTAGGGAGTGTGGGGCGCACTGTTGCCTAGTTACCATGTATACAAGGCACCCCATCTGGCACCAGGGGCACAAGTTAGATGTGCCCAATAGGCAACCAACGCAAATATCTAGGTTCGGCTGGCAGACAGTGAGGAGTACAAGGGTCCAGCTTCAGTCCCTGGCGATCTGCAGGAGATGAAGTGCAGCAAGTGACGCCAATGGGCTACACGGAGTGGTGGAGAGCGCATCCAGGCGCAACTACAACTCTCACGTGTCCAATTCTAGTTAATGCATACCGCCTTCAAAAAGGACCTGGACTTATAGGGCCAATTGGAAAGGCCCGCAGTAACACTCCAGGGATATTCATAAGAACAATAAGGGCCCATGAAGTGAGCCCATAAGAAATTTCACGTGTCGCTCAAGTATGCCGAACCACCAGATCTACTGTATATAAAATGTTAAAATCACCAGCACCCGCTCCTACAAAGATTGATGGCCCATAAATAGATAGTGACAGTTGGCATGTCCCCTGGTTTACTCCATTAGAATATATATTACAAACACTGATGTATATGGTTGCCAGCTGGGGTGCCAGCTGGGGTGCCTTGTATACATGGTAACTAGGCAACAGTGCGCCCCACACTCCCTACAATTCAGCATGCTAATTGAATACGCCCGACCAGCGTCCGCAATATTTGACTGGGCATTGCCTTCATGGGCGATGATCTGCTCCACATGATGATCACATATACAGACTGAAGATTTTTCTGCGTTCCTTTATACTTCTTGCTTCTCTGGTGCATCCGGACATGGGTCCTGGGTTTAATACCCAACGCCTGTCATCTCCAATAAATAATTATCCTCTATAATCTTTTGCTCTTAGCAACTAAGGCATTCATCACTTAGCACAGTGAAATGCTTGACGTCTCTGACTGGGAACATTCTCTGTATAGTTTTTTGCAACATATATCTTTTGCAACATGTATCCATTTGCCTACTAGCTACATGATTTTAAAGTTAACCTTGTTTTTAGCACTGCACTCCCATTCTATTTGCCTGTATATGTTGCCATTTGAATTTACCTTGATCTGGTGGGTGTGGGGCTTGTTTACACTGGTTGCCATGGTAACTATGGCCAATTTTTTTTTTTGCGCCAGTTTATGTGGTGGGGGTATTTACTGTGGGTGTTGGGATATGGTCTGTTGGTTTGTCCCTAAGGAAGAGCACTGGTTGTGCTCAAAATGTTGGAATTTTTTCAGTAAAAACACTTTTTCTTTTGCATCAAGTCCCTGTGAGTGCGGCACTCTTTCTATTATATTTTTGTTTTTGACCTGAACCAAGGGCATTTGGATTTGTATAGGGTGTGCTCCTCCCTGTGTACTATATATATATTTGTAATACTGACTGTGGGAGACTTTATTTTCCAATAGCTGCATACCACCAAAGTGGGTAAATTACCTAAAGCTCAGCGTGGTATGCGCAACCAATAAACCAACTGGACTCTTTCCTTTCCAGGCCAAACCAACAACCATCCGAGGAAATAGAAATGGCCTCTGACACCGAACCTATGCAACAAAACCAACAAGAGGGAGTACCTCAAAACCCTCAAAATTCATCAAACCCATAAAAGACCCGGATCTGACACCGATTCTACACCGATTCCAACTGGAAAAGACATCAGAGAAAATTATGAGATCAATATCCAGAGGAATAAAAGAACTAGGTCAAAGAACAGATGCTTTAGAGAACAAAATGGACGATGCCATTACTGTCCTGGATGGGCACAAATCACGACACAGTTGTCTAAGTTGGAAAACCTACAGAACAGGTCCCAAAGATCCAACCTGAGAATATGAGGCCTTCCAGAAACATATAAAAATCTAGATCAGGTACTTGCAAAACAACATTTTTTCCAGACGAAGGAATTACTGCTACGAGCCTCTCGGAAAGCAGGTCAGATAATATACCAAGACCATCCAATACAAATGTTTACTGACCTAGTCCCCCCAAACCATTCAGAGGAGATGAACCCTCAAACCAATCCTAACAATTCTGCAACAAGGAAATATTCGCTACCTTCGGGTGTTCCCTTTCCACCTTCTATTCACATACAAAGGCAGACAATACTCTCCAACCTCCCACAACGAAGCATGGGAAATCCAACAGAGAACACAACTTGCCCCTCTGGATTAACCATCACCTCACAAAGTTCATCTGGATCACCTGCACTTACTCCATTATGGACATGCCGGAACACAACAAATGCCTCACCCTCTCCTGGTCAATCACCAAAACCAGATTGAACGCTGGATAATATTATCATAATTGAATCCTTTACCCTGGATGGCCGAGGGCCTCCCTATACCATTTTCCATGGTTACGCTTGGGCTACCCCCCAATATGATCTTTGAGTCACATGCTTTATATGATTGATTTGCTGATCTTAACAAAAACAAGACCAAGTTTACACTTTTTCTGTTGTATATGATGTTATGGTTTCTTGTGCTAATTTCACTTTTTCATGTTTTAGATGTTAGTTTCTCAATTTCTCCTATTCTACTGATGATTGATCTGGGTGTATGTGTAAGAGAGGATTCTGCCATTTTGGTTCAGCATCTCTGGGAGTCTGAAGCGGTTTCTTTGATAAGAAGGGTAGTGAGTATAATACATTATCAGTCTTTACTTTTCTCTGCATGGCTACTCATTTAAAGGTAATATCACATAATGTACAAGGTTTTAATTCCCCCCACAAACGTACTAAGGCATTTACATTTTACAAACCTACCCACGCAGACATAGGGGTCAATTCACTATAGGTCGATAACGCTTATTGCATGTTTTTTTGCATTAAAAAGCATGCGATAAATAAGTACCGATTCATCAGTGTTATTTCACATGTGTTATCACTCATATCGCATGCGTTAAAAAGCACATTACCGCAATGCATTATTTTTATCGCATTGTGATAATTATAGAATGGAAAGAATACTAACGCATGATTCACAAACGCATATGAAGCGTTAAACGCACAAAATATTGCGATAATCTGTGCTAATATTAACACCTACTTGGGGGAGGCGGTACTTAAACAACATTGCGATTTTTGAGTGTTTGTGAAGACAAGACAAGAGTTTGCAGTTGGATTTTTGATGTATTTGGAAGAAGAGGATCAGCAAGTTTGTGAACGTCCTAGAGTGATGCATCCTAGAGTTTTCAGGGAAAGGTCAACTCTAGAGGGCTTAACAGAGGAGGAAAAAGTGAGGTGCTACAGGCTAAAAAGAGCAGCAATATACAGCCTGTATGAGGTACTGTAGCCTTACCTGCAGCCACTAACACGCAGAAGCCATACTGTTCCTGGCATGGTCAAACTGCTGTGCTCCCTGCATTATTTTGCCACGGGAAGTTTTCAGAAGGTTAGAGGGATCTATGGGGGAGTGTCACAGCCCACGTTCTCATGGTGCCTTGGCCAGGTCCTGGATGCCATATGCTCGGTGTCTGCCAATTACATTTCATTTTCCACTGATAAAAATGAGTGGAACACCATCAAAAGGCAGTTCTATGGTGTGAGTGGCATCCCCAATGTGTTGGGTGCCATAGATTTCACCCATGTAGCTTTAAATCCACCCCAAGACAGAGAGCATGCATTCAGGAACCGGAAAAGTTACCATTCACTGAATATACAAGTGGTCTGTGATGCTAACATGAATATCAGGAGCATTGTGTCTGGATTTCCAGGCTCCTCACGCGATGTTTACATTGTAAGGCAGTCCGGACTTTATGATGGTTTTCAAACCGGACAAATGCCTCACGGGTGGCTTTTAGGTAAGTATTTGTGTCATGTCTAGCACAACTTGCCCACATTTGCTTTCTGTCTCCCACTGTCAAACCAGGGCCTGCCTGCCATAAGCATGGTTTGCAATTGCAAAAGGGCCCTCTTTTGACAGTGGTTGAGTCAAAGCAGCTACTTGTAGTGTCAGCTATCAGTCTCACACTGTCCCATCTGTTGCAAAAGGGCCCTCTTTTCACAGTGGGAGACTGAAAGCAGCTTATTTTGTTCAGCAACTTATTCCATCTTATTTTATTTCAGGAGATCACCCCCATTCCCAGGCCGCGTACACGGGCGGAACGTGCTTTTAACGAAGCACATATCAGAACGCGGTTTATGATTGAGAAAACTTTTGGGGTTCTTAAAGGCCGCTTCCACTGCCTGGACAAGTCGGGAGGCAGCTGCATGTTCAGCCCCACTAAAGTTGCCCAGATAGTTGTAGCCTGTGCTGTCCTGCACAATGTAGATAACCAGCATGACTTACCTGGTTTTGTGGCTGAGGACCTGGATGACCCAATTCATCCCATCCATCCTGTCCAAAGTGCGGATGACAGAGGCAATCAAGTCCAGGCAGAAATCATTAACAATTACTTTGCCTGTAAGTATCTACAATCTTTAATACCATAAAAAAGAACCACAAAACAACATCTCAAACAATACTGTTTTTATTTACAGTGAAAATAGTTGCACACCTACAAAAGAAATGCTTATTTATTTGATTTCTCATTAGCACATAGGACTAATGTGTATTAATATTCTTGCTTAATACCAAATTTGCCTATGACAAATAGAAAAATATAAGATTTCTTATGTAAATGTACAGTGAGGAAGTATAATGAAACAATTGAAACAAATGTGTCCCTCAGCACATCAAGAAAACATGGCTATTTTTTTTTTTTTACACAGCTGTTTAGTTGGAGCTGCAGAAGTGCTTGCTGAACTATCTGCACTATCTATAGTAGTAGAGCATGTTGGCACTACTCAACTTGTTTGTACAACTCAAGTTTTGATATGTATGTGTATGACTCATGTTCTCTAAAAGTGAATTTTGTTTTTCCAACAAAGCAATTTTTTGTTGCTGGACCTTCGAGTGTCCTCATGCAGGTTTAACATAGCTGCCTCGTATGAGGCTTGTCATGCCTGACTGTCATTGTAAGCTGTTGTGGCAACACACAAGTCTAGGTATACAATGTGCATTTTTTTCATGAGCGACTTGTGATACTGTATAAGTGACTTGTGGAAACAATCTTTTTCACCTTCCATTATTTGGGTGGGGAGCTGAGATATTGGGGTTTTAGACTTATGTGTAATAAGTGGTTTTTGGGGAGTTTCCGAGGGCTCATCATCTGAAAAAAGTGCAACATCACTGAAACATTCACCAGACTGTCTTGCACTATCACCACTAAACATTCTTTGTTCAATTACAGGATCCTGTCGGTGTGGCAAGTGGAGCTGACTTGAGGAGTGTCCAGCCGAGTATCTTTTGCCACCTTTTTTAAAAAAAAAAATGTTAATTACAATGTTTTCAATTATGTTCATGATGGCAGGAAAACTTCATGGACAATAATGTTTATCATTTCTTTAACAACATTACAAAGTTGATTTGGAAAAATGTTTTTTTTTTCCAAATGAGCAAAAAATGCTAAAATGTTTGGTCATACAGAGTGCAAGGGCAAAAACAAGTTGAAAATATTGAGTGGGCAAAAGTACAAGATGAACTGACTGCACCTAACCCAGCAAGACACACTTGTCCTATAACACACCTATCTTATTACTAATACACTGACAGGGGCGATTCTGGACATATCGCCACCTGAGGCGGCTCCTGGATGCCGCCCGCTCCCCAGCGCTTACCTTCTGAGCGCAGGAGCGGGTCCGGGGGTGGTGAGATTGCTAGTGCAGAGAGCGCAATTGCGCTCTCTGCACTAGAAGAGACGAATTTCCGGTTTAAAAACCGGAAATTCGGCTCTTAAAGTTACCAGGAGCGGCTTTTTGCCGCCCCTGGTAACTGGGGTGCTTCTGCCGCCTGAGGCGAATTTCTCAACTCGCCTAATGGCAGAAGCGCCCCTGTACACTGAACTTCTGTAATTAAAACACCTGCAATATACACGGACACAATTCACTCTCATGCCATTGCACAAGCCTGACACAAAACACATGTCCTACAAAATTAGGAAACAATAGTACCTGGAATGGTAGAAAGTGAGGATTGTCTGCCTTTGCTTCTGACAGGTGGTGGTAAGGATGAATCTGTTTTAGAAAACATTGTATTCCATTAATATTAAGCTTCTCTGCAAGAGAAAATACACTTGTATTAATGTTATTACACCTACCTTTGCTGACATTTCTGTCAGAATCAAAGATCCCTGTGACACCAGTGACGCTGTCTCCATGGATACAAGGCATAAGCTGCTACTCGTAGCTGGTGTACTACCCCTTTTTTGAAGGACCTCCTCCAGTTCCAGACCTAAATAAAATATATGAATGCTTTTATTGTGTTGCCTACAATAGGCAATCCCATAACAATTTAGTCACTTTTTGTTAGTCATTGTTGCCTCAATCAATCCCCTTTCTTTCATGCTCTGACACAAACCCTACTAAAATGCTGCAAGTTGCTACTAAGTGGCCTCACTAACTCCCACGGCTCTCCCTTATATTCTGTATTAAACAATGCTTCCACAATAATCCTCCTTCATAAAGAAGAGTACAGGGCATTAACTATTTTGGTAAATATTATGTTAATGACCCCCCTATTTACTGTCTTAATTTGTGGTTGTACTCCACAGCTTTTGGTACATAAGTATTGCACATAATGATAGGCGTGCGTATGTACATACATACGTACATTCATACATACACAACATACAAGTAAAGATAGGCGGAAAGAAGCCAAAAAGGAAGGAAAGTCAGTAAGCCAAAAGGAAAAGCAGATTGAGGAGAAAAACAGATGAGCAAGTGTTAAATAGAAATATGAATGTAAGATATTTACCTATAGTAAACCGCAAGTTTTTTCTTCAGGACCCTTTTGATGTCCTGATATTGTTTTTTACAATGTTGCACACTCCTCAGACAGACCCTGACACTGTTCACATGGTCAGCTATGTCATTCCATACTCTGTTTTTAAAAGCTGTAGCTGTTTTTGATGCATATTTGCCGATTATTTGGTCATACACAGGCACTGGCTTCTCAATTAGAGCCTTATTCTCAAATTAAGAAAATATCAGATTTCTGAGTCTGCTCTCCTTTTTTTCTTGCTTGGTTTGGATGAGGAGGGGGGTTAAGTTCCTCACTTTCCACTTCACTTGCTTCCTCTGGCTGATAATCTTTATCTATTCCTTCAATATCAGACAAATCTGGGCTGCTAATGTAGCCAGGCCTTTCTTCCTCACTGTCACTGCTGGAGACATGTGACAGGGCAGAAGTAGGAATACTTGCAGGTGTTGGTTTTGCAAGTATCCTTTCCTGTGCAGCTTTGGTGGTGTGAAATAAATCTCTCACGTAGAACCTGCTTGGTTCATGTAGGCTCATGTAGGCTCTCTCATGCCCTAGCCTACCTTCAGTGTTCCTTCAGTTTTGCCATCTTTTTCATACTGCCACTGCTGGCTTCAACATCACTCTCATCCCTCCTCTCCATTGCTTGCCTCGCCTTGCTCTCCATCTCAACACTCACAGCGGAACTGCACAAAATGGCATTAGTCATGTGGTACACACAGTGTTACGCTTCCGTGCAGAAAATCGAGCGTTAATATCGCATTTGAAATATATTGCACGTGGCGAAAATTACCACGCGCTGCGGAATGTAACGCACAAAATTGCTCATAGCCAGATAAATAACGCAAACAACATCGCTTTTTAATTATGACAATTGTCCTTTTAGTGAATCGATCGTTAAGTCACAAAAAATAAGAAGTGATAACATTTTTAATACATGCTATAAATAGCGCTCGTTTTATCGACCTTTAGTCAATCGGCCCCATAGTCTGCATCCAAGAAGCACATTTCTCTCCTCCAACGTGAAATATCTCTCTCACCATTTCCCCATTTTTTATTCTTCCTCCGGCCCAAACAAAACTAAAGGAGTTCTTATAGCTTTTTCGCAAAAACTTACCTCTGGCGATATCTCAACAAATCTAAGATGACCAGGGCCGATATCTTATTTTGATAGGAGAACTATATGTATACGGTACATATTCACGAATTGACCACATATTTGTGTCACAAATACTAATTCCCAATGCCTATCAGGCCCATATTTTGACCACTCTGTGGTCAGATCATTCCCCTATCACTCTCATGTTTACCAGCCTCTGGCAGAGACCAACCGACTTTAATTGACGATTAAATGATCCCTACTAAAAATTAAATTCACCTTCACTCCGATAAAACAAGCAGTAGAAAATTACTTTGCAGAAAATCAAGGTTCAGTTTCCTCCCCAATTACACTCTGGGAAGTCCACAAAACTGTAATAAGGGGGGAAATTATAAAAATAGAAAAGAAAGAAATAGAAAGAAAAAGCAAGCTCCAAGAACAATAAAAAACTAGAACAACAACTTTATGATACAATACAGCAAGACCAATCTTTACCTTCCCCAACTTTAAAGGCTACTATAAGCTGCTTACGTACTGATTTAGATCTCCTCCTATCACAAGCAACTGAGAAGCAATTACAATGGACTAAACAAAAGGTTTTATACTCTGTGTGGCCCCCCCACCTGTCTGCCTGCTTTGATGGTTTACCTTTGTGTAAGATTTAAATGGTATCAGTACTGAGATTACCTGGCCCCCTGCATGGTTCTCACCTCAGATTCAGGCTGTAATCCTCCTGTAATCCCCTGTGCTGTTCACACCTTTTAATACCTGCATTGTTCAACCCCTGCAGTGTTCACACCTCAGGCTCAGGCTGAAATCACCCACATTGTTCACCTGTCCACACCTCAGACATAGGTACTGTAGGTATGTATGTATCTATGTATGGCACACACAGGGAGCATAGGGTAGGCAGAGTATGGCACACACAGGCAGGGTAGGGCAGGCAGAGTATGACACACACATGCAGCTAAGGGCAGGCAGAGTATGGCACACACAGGCAGCATAGGGCAGGCAGAGTATGGCACACACAGCCAGCATAGGACAGGCAGAGCATGGCACACACACGTAGCTAAGGGCAGGCAGAGTATGGCACACACACGCAGCTAAGGGCAGGCAGAGTATGGCACACACAGCCAGCATAGGGCAGGGAGGGTATGGCACACACAGGAAGGGTAGGCAGGCAGAGTATGGCACACAGGCAGCTAAGGGCAGGCAGAGTATGGCACACACAGCCAGCATAGGGCAGGGAGGGTATGGCACACACAGGAAGGGTAGGGCAGGCAGAGCACGGCACACACAGGCAGCTAAGGGCAGGCAAAGTATGGCACACACAGGCAGCATAGGGCAGGTAGAGTATGGCACACACAGGCAGGGTAGGGCAGGCAGAGTATGGCACACACAGACAGCATAGGAGAGGCAGAGAGCTGCCTGTGTGTGCCATACTCTGCCTGCCCTATGCTGCTTGTTGGAGGTGAACCTGGCAGGGGTTTGTTGTGGGAGTTTGTTAGCAGTTGGAAATAGCCATTAAATGGTCCCTAAGGTGTGTAGTTATGTGCTGGGGGTTGCTGTGCTATCCACAGGGGAGGCATATGGAATTTAAGGGTATATCTTAATTTGACATAATATAATTCTTTCACATATGAATGACAGTTGATATCCCCACAGTAAGGACCAAGCATTTGGGATTTTACTGTGCTACCACCATTGTGATAAAATAGGTGTGGTTTGAAGTGGGTGTGGTTTCAAAAAGGGGAGTGGTCAAAACTGGCTTCCATTAGCGGCCCTCCACCATGCACGCTAGAGAATTTCCGGCCCTCGGCACCACAGAAGTTGGACAGCACTGCCCAAAGCAATAAGATAGGAACACTTTTGGCTCGGAAACTAAATCAACCGGCTTATCATACTCCACCACCAACTATGATGCGTACGAGAACAAGTGATTTAACAAGTAAACCCCAAAAAATACTTCAAGAATTTTCTACATACTATTCTGCATTATATACTTAGAGCAAACCATTTCCCTCAACAGTCTCTAACAAACTTTTATCTACATTACAATTTCCAACGCTATCCGCCTCACAATCAGAATCGTTAGATGTTCATATTACAGATGAAGTGGCAGCGAAAGCAATCAAAAATTTAAAGGTGGCCAAATCTCCAGGACCAGATGACCTCTCAGGGCTTTATTATAAAAAAAATTAGGTACTCTCCTGACCCCACACTTAATAAACATGTTTAAGGCAATCAGATCAGGAGAAAGATGTACCAGGGAATCTCTAAAGGCTCAATAATCCTTCATATCGAAACCTTGGAAGGATCATCTTGAATGCACAAATTGTAGGCCAATATCGGTAATGAATATTGATATTAAACTATTAACCAAAATTTTAGCAGAGCCCTCAACAAATTTCTCCAGGGGTTTTCAGCCTGAATCTGAGGTGTGAACAATGCAGGGGGCGAGTTAATCTCAGCAGTGCCAGGCCAAGCCGACACAGGGCGACAGGTTTGTGGCCGCTGGCGGTGGAACTGCAGTTAAGGGGGAAAATGCCAGAACTAGAGGTAGGTGAAAGAAGAGGTACATGCCTGGCGCCCTCCCCCCACCGTTGCACCCTAGGCAGGTGCCTCTTCTGCCTACCCCTAGTTCCAGCCCTGAATCTCAGTACTGATACCATTTAAATCTTACACAAAGGTAAGCAGTCACAGCAGCCAGACAGGTAAGGGGCCACACAGGATGTCCGCGGGCCGCCAGTTGGACAGCACTGATCTAGTATATGCTACCAAATTAGATTGAGACCAGCAAAATGGTAAATGAGGTTCAATGTTGATAAATTCAAGGTTATGCATCTCATTAGAAAAAAACATTAATGAGAGTTATACACCAAATGATGTGTGTTTGGGGTATCCTTAATTGAGAAGGATTTTGGGATTTTTGTAGATAACAAACTGTGTAATATGTTATATCCTCTGAGAATACTTTGTTTGTTTTGTTACCTTGTTGTTAAATTTAGGGCAGCACAATGGCTCAGCACAATGGCTCAGTAGGCACATCTGCTTTGCAGAGTTTGGTTCTAGCTTGGTCACTACCTGCAAGTAGTTTGTATGTTTTCTGCATGGGTTTTCTCTTAAAACATACAGGCAAGTTTATTTATTCCTGTTAAAATTGACCATAGTTTAAATGTTATAGGGGCCTAAAGGTGGCCATACACACATCAATAATATCAAATGAAAGATAACCGGTAAGTGTATGGCAGGAGACATGGCGACTGATTTCAGCAAAGGCATTGGATATTGGTAGTCTTGTTGATTAAGCCGTTTGGAAAACAATTAGCGCCCGAGCACTGGCAAATATTTAGTACTAAATCATCAGATAGGGGCAGAATCCTTTTGTTAATTAAGCTCTGAACATTAAGGTGGCCGTACACGCTAAGATCCGCTCACTTGGCGAGGTCACCAAGTGAGCAAATCTTCTCCTGATATCCCCACCTACTGTAAAGGTGGGCTAATTCGGTTGTTTGGCGCTGGGGACAAACGATCGAATTAGAATAACGGGTATAGGTGTCCGTCGATCCGAATAATTTATAAACCTGCCCGATCGAGATCTGGCCAATTTCATGCCAGTTTTTGGCCTTTAGGACTTTTGTTACTGGCCCAAGCTGGATGTCAAGCACCTGGGAGATAGGCACATGCACAGTAGAGTGAAAAGCCGACTTCGCTGTTAAAGTTCGTCTTTTCACTCTAATGCACATGCGTGCGTGAGCAATACAGGAAGGAGGAAGCGATCGCTGCTACCCCAGGCTGGTGCTGTTATCTCTGAACAGGGGCACCAGCCCGGGGTAAAAGGTATGCAATTCAAGTCACTTGGGGGTGCCTAACATTTTGGCACCAAGTGACTTTTCCTTTCCTTCTCCTTTAAAGGATCACTTTCACAATAGGATAAAGAGATAGAGAAATCTGCTAGCCTGTAAATGTACTATTCATTGATGTAGAATTAGAGAGATCAGCCCATGCTGAAATAACATTTAGGGCAAGTGTATGGTTGCTTATAAAAAAAAAAAAAAAAAACTAACTGGTATATCTGTCCAGATCTCTATAATCTGCTGCAATTAAATGAACTGAAAGTAACTGTGCAGATTATAGGGCTCATTTACAATGCAATTGTGGTGATGAAAAATGGATGCAGTGGTTATATGCCTTGGCACTATTCATTAGAGATACTTGTATCCAAGACACTCCCTTCCACTTCCTTATATAGCACGCCTATTGTTGCAGGGGAATCCTGGAGCTACTGTTGCCTCCTCCCGGGTTCCCACTATGACTATGTCAATAGGTACAGCATACAGTGGATATAAAAAGTCTACACACCCCTGGTAAAATGTCAGGTTCCTGTGCTGTACAAAAATGAGACAAAGATATATCATTTCAGAACTTTTTCCACCTTTAATGTGACCTATAAACTGTACACTCAATTGAAAAACAAACTGAAATCTTTTAGGTGGAGGGAAGAAAACAAAAAAAACTAAAATAATTTGGTTGCATAAGTGTGCACACCCTCTTCTAACTGGGGATGTAGCTGTGTTCAGAATTAAGCAATCACGTTCAAAATCATGTTAAATAGGAGTCAGCATACACCTGCCATCATTTAAAGTGCCTCTGATTAACCCCAAATAAAGTTCAGCTGCTCTAGTTGGTCTTTCCTGACATTTTTTTAGTCGCATCCCACAGCAAAAGCCATGGTCCACAGAGAGCTTCCAAAGCATCAGAGGGATCTCATTGTTAAAAGATATCAGTCAGGAGAAGGGTACAAAAGAATTTCCAAGGCATTAGATATACCATGGAACACAGTGAAGACAGTCATCATCAAGATTCATGTGAAAATGCCAGCACAACTGGGCACATTTTGACGCACTGGGTGCTATTATATAACACGCATCTACTACATGTACACTGTGGCATCCTGGGTAAAAAGATGGTGAATAGCATCCAAAAGTTACTGCTAAACCTGTTACTGTTCTGCTCAGGATTAGGGTTCCTTTGCTATATGTGTCAGGAAGAAGTGATGATGTAAGTAGTAATGAATTATGAGGACTGGCGTTCCTAAGTAGTGGAAATGCACTGTGTGTGAGTCAGGGATTGCCAGTCACTCCCACACTCCTGGGGATTCAGAAGAATACAGCCTAAGAATAACCGATTGCTGGAGAACAACATTGTCTGAAATAAGGTAATTTTATGTCCCAATAACCGCACTTCATAGCAAAGCATAGAAACATTACCCAAAGTCTTACATTTTGGGTTGACATCTTACCTTTAAAATAACTTTTAGTATGATGTAGGCAGTGTAACTGGTCTTTTTGTTATTTTAATTATTTAGCTTTTTTTCCTCTCAGCAGCTCTCCAAAAATCAGACCCTATCAACCAGACAGCTGCTGAAATTCTAAATGAGTGAACTTTTAAACAAAAAGCTAAATTTAAAAAAAATCACAAATAAAATACATGAACAGCTGAAGAAATGAAGAGCTGCAAATGTCAGAATATCACTTTTTTGTTTTGGTATGTTATTGAATGTCCTATTGTTAGTCATTTTCAATTGGCATTTATTTTTGTTTCATTATATTATTCTCTGCTGCCTCTCTTCAGCTAAGTCGCCCAAAGTTTCCTTCGCGAGAAAACTTTAGGTGACTTAGCTGTGCATATGCTTTCCCACCAGCAATTCACAATAATGCTGGTGGGAACACAATTCATGGTAGCAGAGATTTATCGTGGGCGACTAATCTCCCCGTCAGACATAAGCCCAAAAAATGAAGACCAAATGAAAAGTTATTGAGAATAGGCCATTATAACATTCTAAAAGTTAACTGAAAGGTTAAGAGGGAAAGAAACCTTTGTTGTTGGTGGTTGACTAAGAAGGAGAATTAACAACTGACCAGGGGCTTTAAAACCTAGCCATCATGCACTGCATGATACAGATATGTCCCATGTGCCAGTTGTTTAAGTGTCATAAGTATTTTTCACCGATACTGCCAGCATGAGGTGGCCAATATTAGACTGACCCAAGTGCCAAACAATCAGATCACATTGGCAGAATGCAGGCAGGCCATTGGTTCATTGATGTGGTCCTTATCCTCCCAATGTGCTCCTCACCTCATCCGGATTTTTAAACCTGGCTGATCTACATCTGGGTGATTTTAGGTCAGATATCAGTCAGGTGGAGCCCTGTCTGAGGGCCCTGCACACAGGCTGATAAGCCGACGACTTAGACCAACGGCAGCTTTTATCGCCCGTTTATGGCCACTTTTACTTGAGCTAAAAAGAAACAAATGCATTGACTGCATAACCTTTACAAATACCGGATATCAGAATCTCTCATAACAGAAAAAAAAAAAAAAAATATATAAAATATATATATAATAACAGAACTCTACTAAAGGTCAGTATTAAAATGTGCTGTACTGTGTTGTGGACCTGTGGCTCTGGTTTTATGGGCACCCATTCCCACAGCAGGTGGAGACATACAGCAATGTAGCAGTCATTAGGTGTTATCTGTACTTTAAAATCTTAAAGGTTGGTTCAGCAATCTTGGCCCCACACACACACACACACACACACACACACACAATTATACCATGAATTAAAAGAATGGAGCGAGTGCTTGATATCTTAAATAAGGCTCTCTTTAATTTTACAATACACAAAAGGGGAGAATTTACTGGGTATAATGTTGCATAAATAAATAAAATTATATACATATTTTTTGCCACATAATAACCAGTGAGCGCTCCCCTTTTTTGTATTGTAAAATTAAAGAGAGTCTGATTTATCTGCATATCTGTGTTTATTCATATGACTAGAAATGGCAATGATTACTCACCTAAGTTCCTCCAAAAAAATCAAACAAAACCTTGTTCTCCACAAGCAACACACATCATGAAAAATTTTGAACCCCCATTGCCTTTACGCATTACTTTTTTTGCAACTGTATGTTAAACACAGGAGTACTACTGCTTTAGTTACCAAACAAACCAGCAAAACATTACATTCGTCACTACCAGTGACTCACATTACTTAGAAATTAGCTGAACTCATCTGGGAAAAAAGGGGCTAAGCTTTCATAATGGTATAATACAGCCATCTAGAAAAAGAAACAAGATCCTTTATGACTGACAAAATAAATGGAGTGATGTTGAGGAAGAAGAGCTTCAATATTGTTTATTGAGTCCATGATGTCATTATCACAATAGTGGAAGTGGAAAAACAGAGTCTCAAACGTTGTATCCTACAAGGCCACCTTTACCGATGCACTCCCCAATATAAAACCACATAAGGACCTCTGTAGCTACCAGACCATTCCGCAGGGCCTCCTGTTAAGACAAGATTGAGGAAAATTAGACTCAGCATGTACTAAAAGTATAAAACTTTGTAAACCATTTTGAATTTATCCATGGTTCCTGCACACTTTGGTGCACTGAAGGTTGGATAGGAAGGTCCAAAGGGCCACTCAGGTGCCCATTTCAACAGCATCAACCTTTAATACCATCATACAGTTAAATTGCTGCTGTTCATCCCCATATGTGCAAGGATGCAGCATCAAAAGAACAGGTACATTAGTCAAATGAAAAAATGTGGTCATTAGTGAAAATAAACAATGTCAATTCACTTTTAATCAAAATTTGTACAATGGCACTTAAAGACATGCTGTGGACATCCTAAAACCCGTTCTTTTCAGTGATCAAGATAACATTCCTTCCATATTTCTTACCCGGACAGTGAGCTCAGACAAGCGGCCACTCTGGAAAGACTTGACCAGACCCTTTATGCTCTCAATAGCTTTGGGGACCTCTGCAGGACTTGGAGGGGTGAGCTCAACTCTGGCATAGTACCAGAATGTAGCAAGGCGTGGACGGGAGTAACCGACAGCAGCTGCAAAACAGAGAAGCAATTATTCAATTCGCACATTTTGCTAATCGTAAAATTTATTAAATCGATTTAGTTACTTTATAATAAAAGCAGAAACAAGCACGTATAGGGGGATGTGACAATTAGTTACAGAGCTTTGTCAGGTGTGGGTATATAAATCAATAGAACAAAACGTGGGTCATTACAATATTACAAATAAATTCAGTTACATTAAAGATTAAGTGCTAAGTGTCAAAGACAAGAGGAAAGAGGTCCCTGCCCCATACAGCTTACAATCTAAGTGGGTGATAAACACACAGAGAGGAAGTGTTGCAAGTTACAGTAGTTTACACAGCAATGTAAGTGCCAGAACTGTCCCCCAAAGGTAGTCTGAGTTTACTTCTGAAGAAACTGAGGGAAGATTCTCTTTGGAGAAATTTAGGGATGGCATTCCAAATATAAGGAGCAGCAAGTAGGAATGGTTTAGACAACTCTTTAAAAACTGTTGATTTACTTTATTACCGGAATTAAAGCATTTAGGAGACTAATCACCAGTGGTAGTGAAGATTTATCCCAGGCAACTAGTCTCCTCGTGTGCCAGTTGTTTTAAAGGAACAGTAATGCCAAAAAATGAAAGTAATTAGAATATAATGTACTGCTGCCCTGCACAGGTACAACTGGGGTGTTTTCCCCAGAAACTTATATAAATAAAGTTATTCTGTAGCAATGGGGGCAGCCATTCAAAGGAGAAAAGGCACAGGCACATAGCAGATAACAGATAAAACACTATTGTATTCTAGAGAGTTTAACTGTTATCAGCTATGTAACCTGTGCCTTTTCTCCTTTTTTCCAGCTTGAATGGCTGCCCCCATGGCTACACAGCAGCTTATTTATATAAACTATATTAGCGTTATTGTAGCAAAAACACAACTTTTACCAGTGCAGGGCAACAATACATTATATATTAATTGATTTAAAAAACTTTAAATTTTTGGTGTTACTGTTCCTTTAAAAGGAACAGTAACACCAAAAATGAAAGTTTTTTAAATCAATTAAAATCTAATGTACTGTTGCCCTGCACTGGTAAAAGTTGTGTTTTTGCTACAGTAACGCTAATATAGTTTATATAAATAAGCTGGTGTGTGGCCATGGGGGCAGCCATTCAAGCTGGAAAAAAGGAGAAAAGGCACAGGTTACATAGCAGATAACAGTTAACCGCTCTAGAATACAATAGTGTTTTATCCGTTATCTGCTATGTGCCTGTGCCTTTTCTCCTTTGAATGGCTGCCCCCATTGCTACAGAGCAACTTTATTTATATACGTTTCTGGGGAAAACACCTAAGTTGTACCAGTGCAGGGCAGCAGTACATTATATTCTAATTACTTTCATACACTTTAATTTCTTGGCGTTACTGTTCCTTTAAGGAAAGTGGTGATAGTGGAGGGGCCTGTGCCCTTTTGGATGAGAGGAGGAGAATCTTGGCAGAAGTATTTAATACAGACTGTAGTGGGAAGAGATGAGAGTTAGGGTGGCTAGTTAGTAGCAAGTTGCTAACCAGGGTATCAGAATCAGATCTAAACCTAAGGCGACGGCGACGGACGGGGAGATTAGTCGCCCCGCGCCAAATCTTGTTTGCAAGAATGTAAATCGCCGGTGGGATGGCATACGCGTCACTGCGATTTCTGGAAGTCACATGAAGTTTCCTTGCAAGGCAACTTTGGGAAATCGCAGCAAAGCGTATGCCATCCCACCGGTGATTTACATTCTTGCCGGTGGGAAGGCATTTGTGTAGTCGCCACAAAGACTTCTCGCGTGGCGACTAATCTCCCCGGCTGCCACTGCCCTAACAGTAACACCAAAAAATGAAAGTGCTTTAAAGTAAATAGAATATAATATACTGATGTCCTGTGCTTACAAAACTGGTATGCTTGCTTCAGAAACAGTACTATAGTTTTTGGAAACTAACTGTTGTGTAGCCACGGTGGAGACATTCAAGCTAGAAAAAAGGCACAGGTTGCACAGCAGATAACAAATACACTCTACAGAATACTATTGTACTCTATTAAAGAATGTATCTGTTATCTGCATTGTAATCAACGCACTTCCTAAATTTTTAGCAGTTACACAGTGGCTTGTTTATATAAACTATATACCAGTGCAGGGCAACAGTACATTATAATTTCATTTTTTTGGTGTTACTGTTTAAGGTGCCTGGATTGAGATCTTTATAATGTTTACTTCCTATCCTGAAGTATAGTCCCAGAATCTATGATTGAATATTAACTCTCACTGGATTTAGAAGAAATGCACCAATTTAAAAAAAAAAATGTATTTGCAGTCCTGAGAGTGCAATATTTATATTTTTTTTTTTAGATGTAATATATAATATAGTAACACACTTCCAAATATCTTAAAAGAAAAAGCAACACTAAAATTTTTTAAGTAAAAAATCTATTCTACCCTGCCCCAATAATTGCCCTATCCTGCAAACCATTTAGTATTTTGAATGCTTTATTAGAAAATACCTGTTAAAACTTCGATCCTAGCCTGACTCCTTCCTATACAGAAGGAAGGCTAGGCTCGATCAATCAATCGCCGCATAGTGGATGCTTCCCCTGCATCGCTGTATCGCCTTTTTTTCAAATGACCGGAAGCCAAGTTTTAGCAGGTATTTTTTAAAAAGGCATTCAAAATACTAAATGGTTTGCAGGATAGGGCAATTATTGGGGCAGGGTAGAATAGATTTTTTACCTAAAAATTTTTAGTGTTACTTTTCCTTTAAAAGGTCCTCATAGTAGGACCGAAATGTTGACAACCACCAACAAATAATTTCACTTGTTTAGAAGTCCCATGACTGCTCCATTTTTTGACATATGGAAATACACTTCAATATTTAGGTCAGCACTCATATATTAAGGGGAAAGCTTGCCTGGATGCAGTCTATGCTTGTATATATAAAAATATATATATATATTATACACACTTCTTAAAATACACAGACTGACTGGACCTTACTATTCTCTCCACTACACCTAATAATAAAAGTAGTAATTCTAAGCAACTTTCCATTGAATATTAAATTAAAAAAAAAAAATTAATTTTCTATTGCTGTTTTCTGGTTGTGACTCCTATAACCATGCAAGTAAGTAAACAGCAGTGGTGTAAAGTTTTAGGGTGAAGACACACAGAGCTACTAGTAGCAGCTACTAAAATAGACAATGCTGATCATTTACTGATAATTTTCTCTACATGAGTTTTAGCAGAGGCAATTCTTAGTATTGTCTATGGCAGGGTATTTTCTGGTGTGTAGTAGCTGTGACAAGTAGCTGCTACTAAGTAGCGCAGTGTATCTTGGCCCTTAGGAAGCAGCACATATCTACTGAAAGACAAGTGACCTGACATGTCACCAACCCTGCTGCACAAATCTGCATTATAAAGACACAAGGTGCAGGGGGCTCCATGCTGCAGCTGAGGAGAGGGATGGTCAGTACAGGGGAACACTAATTCAAATTTTACTTGAGCTCTCTTTAGTTAATTAATATTGTATATTTATTATTGCATATTCTATTTTATAATTTGAATGGCGTCCCTTTCAAATACTGACCTCTGAAGAAGAAACTTGAATACAAAAAAAGAAAACACAGTATAAATGCTGCTAAAAGCCAAGGATACACAGACCTAAATTAAGGTATGTGTAAATTTAAATTAGTAGGAGAGGAATATTGTCAGCAAATGACAGCAGGGATGTAAGACCAGCAATCCTACTACTCCGTGCCCTGCAAATAGCTAACCTTGACACCACAAACTAAAAGCCTAAAATAAAGCATTTACTACGGTACAGTGGCCAAGGTTACCGCGTTAAGACCATGCCTCATGCAGAACAGAATTAAACCCCACGTAGAAAGCCCACAGCACAAAGTTCGCCGATTATACGTTCTTACCGCCAATAAGCTGAGGAGTCTTTGTGGTTACGGCCTTTACAAGTTTTTGTGCTGCCTGAGCCATGATGAACGTCCGAGGCCTACCGCAGATCCCGTAGTAGAAATGGATGACTGACCTCCTTCTACCGGCTACGAGAAACAAGAATATCTGCAATAGCGCCGCCCAATGTCACCCTCCGAGAGCAGACGAGACTGAACTACTACTGAAAAGACCGCCCTGAGCCAATCAATGCAAAGACGATTTTACAGACCTCACACCATCCAGCTAATAGTTACAAAGTTCCTGCAAGCGTGACCTATCACAGGAGGGGCGGGGTCATAATATATATCTGCGCAGCTTTTGATTTGCTGCGGTATTGCGGAAGACTTTTGATTGGCAGACACCGAGAGAAAACGAGTGTCAAAACTACAATGTAGAGCGGCTTTCAATGTCACCTTCTGGTTCACCTAGAAATGCAATGTTTGTAGTTGCATCGGTGCGCTACATGTAACAGCGTGTAAGGGTTAAACTTTGGTACTGATACATTTATAAATGTTATCAGCTTTAAAGAGAAGACGTAATATGGACCTGTGCGTGCTTGTAGCTTAATAATTGGAAGACTACAATTAAAATGTTTTTTAGTGTGACGTGTTAGCGCTTGTTCTGCATAAACAGTGAATTGTAGCAACTGAGTTGTTGCTGGTTGAGAATTCGTTTCCGCAGTTTAGGACTTCTGTTATCATTCTTTATTTATACAGCACTGATAGTCTGTGACACACTACAGTTATACATCATTCACATTAGTCTGTGTCCCAGTGGCACCCTACAATTTAAGTTGCCTATCCCATTCATATACGCTAGTGAGGCTTCAGATGGGGTTTTTTGCCTTCCTCTGGATCAACTAGAAGTTAGGCAGGTGATATATAGGCATTATGGTTGAACGTGATGGATGTATGTCTTTCTTCAACATAACTTACTAAGAATTCAGATGCTATGTTCAAGTTTATCAGAAACCAGCTCACCTGCCTGTATATACTGTATTTGGTGTGTGGGAAGCCATACAAAATCCTTGTAAATAGTGCCTTGGATAGAATCCAACTTAGGACTCCCAATGTTGCAAGGTAGCAGTGCAGTCTGTTAATTAGAAATGACACCTGGCTGAAAAAATAATGTAGGTGAGAAAGTGAAAAATGTAGATAGGCTAGAATTTTTTGCAGCAGCTGTGGTAAATTTAAAGGAACAGTAACACCAAAAAATGAAAGTGTATAAAAGTAACTAAAAGATAATGTACTGTTGCCCTGCACTGGTAAAAGTTGTGTGTTTACTTCAGAAAGTCTACTATAATTTATATAAATAAGCTGCTGTGTAGTATGGGGGCAGCCATTCAAAGGAGAAAAGGCACAGGCACATAGCAGATAACAGATAAAACACTATTGTATTCTACAGAACTTGCCTGTTATCTGCTATGTAACCTGTGCCTTTTCTCCTTTTTTCCAGCTTGAATGGCTGCCCCCATGGCTACACAGCAGCTTATTATATAAATGATAGTAGTGTTACTGTAGCAAACACACCAGTTTTACCAGTGCAGGGCAACAGTGCATTATATTTTTATTACTTTAAAGCTCTTTTATTTTTTGGTGTTACTGTTCCTTTAATTTTAATTTACTAGGGGGCGGGACAAGCAAGATTGGGAGAGAGTAACTGGCCATAGGGGTGTGAATCCTGCATGAAATGATCCACTACTACCAGCGAGTTCAGTATCACATGGAGTTAATCAATAGAGAAAGTGGCGCAAATATAACGGTATGTTCCGTATATATACAGTACAGGTATTGGACCCCTTTTCCGGAATCCCATTATCCAGAAAGTTCAGAATCAGAGAAAGCCCATCTCCCATAGACTCCATTTTAATCAAATAATTCACATTTTTTATTTTTTTCCCCTTTCTCTCTAATAATAAAACAGTACCTGTACTTGATCCCAACTAAGATATAATAAATCCTTATTAGAATTTAAATACTGTTTAAATTTTTTTTTAGTAGACTTTAGGTAGGAGATCCAAATTATGGAAAGACCCCTTATCTGGAAAACCCCAGGTCCCAAGCATTCTGCATAATGGGTCCCATACCTGTATATACTTACACGCACTTATACATTACATTGTATAGTACCATCAATTTCTAATATTATTGTATTCATTATTCTTAATAATATATCAGGTTCCATTATATTTCTGTTGTTATTTTATAGATTTATCATGATTTCATTCGACAATACGAGTCACTGAAGCGCCACTGGTGGAAATGCAATGGTCCCTGTGCACAAGTAGTGAGGCGGTTTATGGACAGGACTCCATGCTCCAAGGAGCACAAGCGCAAATGCGGAGGAGAATTTATAAAGGTCCGAGAACCAAAGAGAATGAGAACCGGCCTATAGAATCACTTAAGGAATACTCTAGAGACTTTCTCCTTGGCTAATAACAGTTTTGCCAGCAAATAAGGCCATGGCCCAAAAATGCTTACCACTGAGTTATGGAATGGGCATGGATAACCATTGTAATGGGTGCAATTTTGGTCTAATATATTTATACATACAGTCTGCACGGACACTGTCCATCTGAAAAGACCACCAGGCTATATATTGTGTAAAGACAAAACAGTATTGGCCCCAATGATCTGCTAATATATGTGCTGGTCTGGCATTATGATGCGCTAGGGCTATACAGCCTGCTTGAGAGTGATATTAGCTACCAATTTACATATCCCACACTTACTGTTAGTAATTAGCGACTGAGGGAGGGAAATGGTGAAAATTCACAAGACGTGTTAAAGTCAATGGGTATTTTTTCTCTGTGATGCCAGCCCTGCCCTCTGCCAATGCACACCTCAACAGGGGCGGGGCCTACTAGGACAAGCCCCCAAGCCCTGCCACCTTGCACTTTAGACCAACAGTGGGGCCCACCAGCAGCCAACCCCGCCAGACACCCCAGGAGCGCAGCAGGGCTCACCCGGACTGGGGTATCCCGGTGGGACAAATTGGCCTGATCTGAATATTTGACACATAAGCCAATGATCACATTACCCTGAAGGCAAGCCAAATACATAGGTTGGTGGGGTCCTTGTCCTTTTTGCCTGTCCATATGGGTAAAGGGAGGGGGAATGCATAATACTTTATTAGCATTATTTTATATCTATTATTTACATTATTGCACATTTTGCATGTAATCAATACACTTATGGACATAAAGGATCCCCTTCAAGAACAACTCCTATAGTGCTCTAATGCTGGCCCGAACCTTCAGTTGCTCTAATGTTGGCCAGAACCTGCAGTTGCTCTAATTCTGACCAGAATCTTCACAAGCAACTCCTATAGTACTCTAATACTGCCCAGAACCTTCACAAGCAACTCCTGTATTGCTCTAATGCTCTTGCATAAAGACAGCAGGTATTATGGTCTGGTTGCTAACGTGGTGTAAATGGAAATAACTGAAGGAGAGACCACATTAAAGAAAACCACCAACAGTGGAACATTGCAGGTTGCAGCATGAACACCACCAAAGTGAGTAATGAAAACACATGTAAAATGAAACCAATCAGCAGGTAGCATTGGATTGGTTCCTATAGGTTACTAGACCTAAAGCAAAGCTGTTACCACACTTCCCTATAGGTTCCTCTGTCTGTACAGAAATACCATGACATTGGTTTTAGTAAAGTTCCCCTGTAGGGGGCACAAGTCTTCAGGATGGCATTAAGGTGGCATTTTAATGGCATCACATAAATCAATGGCAGCTCTAACAAGGTTCCTCTGTGCTTCAGAACTGAACAGCATGTTTCCAACTGCCTGTGATCATTTAATTGCCCTCACTCAAACACTGATTGGCTTTGCATCATGCTAGATTTACATGGCCACGATGGATCCTGTGTACTGATGGCCCAATGGGGGAATACAACGCCTTGTTAGTCAAGGATCAAGTGAGATTTTTAAGCCAGAAAAAAACAATATCATATACAGTTGAGCTCCAAACATCTCCGGACACGACATGCTGCTAAAACCAGGTCTTTATTGTTCCATCTAAAAACTAGACGCCTGACATGTTTCGTGCGCGAACGCACTTACTCATAGGCATACATATACAACAGTAGGAGGGTTTAAATAGTGTCATAAGCAATTAAACATGCAAATTAAGACATCAATACATACACCCCCATCAGTAAAAAAGCACACATAGTGGAATCTGGAACCTGTATAAATCAAAACTGTAGGCTATATTAACAAGGCCAATCATTTAAAAAAGACTTTTTTTTGTAAAATACATATGTAGAATACATCCAATCAATCCAAGTAAACTGTTCAATACATCAATATCAATAAATATAGTAAAAAGTAAATAATATTAATTTAATACATGAATGGCAACATTAATGTTAGAAATTCTTTTATGTACAAATAAATAGACTCATAAATTCAAACATAGCAGCTAATGTCAAAAATAGAATTGAGGCCATTAGGATATCGTGTATCAAGAGTAAATATCCATTTGACTTCAGAACGTAAGAGCCTAGCATATAAGTCACTGCGCCTTGCATCAGGAAGAATTTTATCTATGACTTGAATGTGCAAAAACGATACATCAGATTGGCAACATTGTAAAAAGTGTCTAGCCACGGGACTGTTGCTACTTCTAGCAGCTATATGTCTAATATGTTCCCTCATCCTGCTCTTAAGGGAGCGTGTTGTACAGCCAACATATTGAATGCTACATCTTGAACAGGTTAGAAGATACACAACATATCGCGTATTACAGTTGGCATAAAAATGCATGTTAAATACTGTCCCAGACACTGAACTACTAAAGGTAGTGGATTGCCTGATATGTGAACAAGTAACACATCTGCGTGCTCCACAGCGATATGTACCCTTTACTGTAAGCCATGTCGCTCTCAAAGGCCGGGACCGCCACAGAGTTGGTGAAAGTATATTACCCAATGTGGGAGCTTTTTTTGCAACAATATTGTAACCACCTTGTAATACCAATACAACGGACATGATTGTGTCCTTTCAGTCCCTGCTGCTTTGTGCTTGTTTTCTCCTTCCATAGTTAAAGGAATACTGTCATGGGAAAACATGTTTTTTTCAAAACCCATCAGTTAATAGAGCTTCTCTGTTTTTCAAAAACACAATTTTTTTACATGTAATTTTGAAATTTCACATGGGACTAACCATATTCTTCATTTCCCAGGGTGCCACAGTCATGTGACCTGTGCTCTGATAAACTTCAGTCACACTTTACTGCTGTGCTGCAAGTTGGAGTGATATCCACCCCCCCTCCCAGCAGCCAATCAGCAGAACAATGGGAAGGGAGCAAGATAGCAGCTCCCAGTAGATATCAGAATAGCACTCAATAGTAAGAAATCCAAGTCCGGCTTGGGACTCCTCCAGTTACATGGGAGTAGGAGAAACAATAGGTTACCTGAAAGCAGTTCTAATATGTAGCGCTGTCTCCTTCTGAAAGCTCAGACTCAGGCACAATGCACTGAGATGGCTGCCTACACACCAATATTACAGCACACAGTTGTGAAATGAGGTGAAACTTACCTGTGGTGTGTTGGGGGAGGGAGACGGGGGGATCGGATCTGGGCCGCCGGGGCCCACCGGGTTTTTTCTCGGTACCCCGGCTGCCCAGTCCGATGCTGAGTTGGTGTCATTAGAATTTTTATGTGGCAGAGAAGAAGTAGGGGATTATAAGAGCAATATAACCATCTGACTAAGGATAAATATATGTACAGTAAGTTATGGGAGAGTTAGTATGTTATTAGAAAAGGATAATCCATGACTGCTTCTAAATAGCTAGGCTAAATTAATCACTACATTTTACTAAAAAGATAATAGTGTGCAATTGAGAAGCTGTCCCTGTGCCTTCATCAGGCCCGGCAGCCATTTTCCCTCTGACACATCAGTGACATTTACACCTGCAAACTTCATGTGACTCCTAATATGCGCATCCTATACTCTGTTTGTGAGTGTATTGGGAAGTTTTATTTATATTAAAGTATTTAAGTTTTTACACATATGGCGTATGCATTTATCCCACAGTAAGTGCACAGAAGGGGAAGGGAAGCGGAAAGGTCGTGGAATTAACCTAAAGTTGTTTAAGTTGGAAATTTACCTATGTGAAGTGGTTCCTAACACTGCCTGAAACTAAGAGGTGGGAAAGCAGAGAGTCGTGAGCTACAAGTGAACCAATTGGATGCCATATAAACCCAAGGGGGTCTGTAAGTAGATTGGCAATCGGAAAGGGATATCACAACTGGGCACAAAAGGGTGATATAAGTAAAAGTCATCACTGGTGTTAAAAAGCACATGAGAGTGCACATTGTGAAGTAATAACAGTATTACACTATATATTTTTTTTTTTTTTTTTTTTCTTCTTTTCCTCATAAGACCTCATCGCTAAGTCTAAAGCAGAAGAGGGCACTTTGGAGTTATTTATTGAATTTTATCAATAAAACTGGTAAAACAGGAGGAAACTGTTGGTTGTTTCTTGTTACTTGTTTCCTGCAAGCTCTTTTGTTGCTGATGATGATGTTTATTGTGCAAAACTGACATATTTACCTAAAGAGGATTTCTGATCATTTTTTTCCCATAGACCTAATTGGTCAGCTTTGTGGCTCAAATTATTTTCTAATGTAGGAATAAATTCTTCTGTACTAGAGAGTAGCAAAGACCCACCCTGCATAGAATCAAAACTCATTTATGGGAATGTTGAGACCCAGCTGAGCAAAATGTATAGGGTTTTCATATACCTTCTCTTGTACTATGGGAAATCTCCTATTGACATTTGCCCTAATGGTAGCCTCAGCAACTATGATTCCATAAAAGACACTATTTTTGACGAGTCTTGTCGCCCAGAGCTAGAGGAGGAGCTAGAGCAGGCACTCTGTTGACTTTATTTGTACTTTCCTTTTTTTAGATTCCCAATTCCTGAGATTAGACTTACTAGTGGAATTAATCTTTCCTGCTTTTCTGATTGACATTTTGTCCTTTCATTTTATACCTTTGTTTTCCAATGTATATAAACACTAATTATACAAAGGTCATTGAATGAATCCCATGTTACAAGATACCACTTTAAATCTTACAATTACATGTCAGCTTGCAAGACGGGAGTTCGAGAAAGAAAGAGCATGACTTACACTATATTCCTTCCCTCTCTACCCCCCTTCAACTTTTACCTTCTCCCTTCTTTCTCCTCAATAATAAGACACAAGAAACAAAACTTGTTTGTGTTGATTTGCAGTTTATTTACATTGCTCAGTACAATCTCTTGTAAAACTGTACCTTTGTTATGTAATATGACATCACAAATAAAAGTTTAAAAATTTAAATTAAAAAAGAAAACCTATACAAGATTCCTGACCAACTGGTTAAGTATTTCTTATGTAAAATGGATAGTTAAGGGAGAACTAAAGCCTAACTAAAGAAGTAGGGCAGAAATGTTGTACATTATGTTTTGGATTTCTGTACCAGCCTAAGGTGACCACAACCCTTTAGCAGGGAAGATCTGTGCCCTAAAGATGCCCCAGTAGCCCCCATCTTCTTTTCTGCTGATTCACTGCACATGCTCTGTGCTGCTGTCAGTTACTGAGCTTAGGGACCGACTCAAAATATACTGCATTAATAGAGTATAAATGTAACAGTAAAAAGCTGATTAGTAATTCATTCAGATTTACATTACATGACAGATCTAAAACCAGGGCATTTGCATCAGAATTGAATAATTAGCCATGTAGCATCAACTTATATGACAGACAAACCTCATTTTCTGCTTGATAATTTGCAATGACCCTTAAGCTCAGCTTCTCAGCAGCCGCTCAGACCACATTGAGCATGTGCACTGTCCCGGACAGTTCCAGGAGGGGAACAGAATCCAAGATGGGGAGCTCCTGTGACACTGTACCATTGAGATGCTGAAACTTTAAGCCAGTGCAGTCAGTTTATTATATAAAATATGGCATTTCTAGCCATAATCATTTTTAGGGTTTAGTTCTCCTTTAAAGGGGATTTTCACCCAAATATCTTTGCATAGTGAAGGAAAATGTAATTATAAGCAGCTTTACTACATAGATTCAACTTTCAATTAGTTTTACAGTTATTTATAAATATATTTGCTATTAAAAGGACAAATTAAAAGTATTGTGTGATTCTCTTCTATATACTCATAGAACATGAGAGCTTGATAATTTGCTATGACCCCTAAGCTTAGCTCCTCAACAGCTGCCCAGAGCACAATGAGCATATAAGTGTTGTAGACACTTTGCAAGATGGGGCACCTCATTCTTATCTTGCTATATCTGTGAGCATGGGCGTCCACAGAAGGGGGCAAGAGGGGGCACTTGCCCCCCCCTGGAAAAGTAGCAAAAAAAACAAAAACCTTACTCCGTTTCTGCACTGTGCCCTCAAGCCCGTTTTTGCTGTGCTCTGATTGTGCTCTTCTTGTGGATTCTCCAATCAGAGCACAGCTTCCTTGACAGACAGTAAAATTGACCAATCAGAGCAGAGATGCACACAGGGATCGGGAGATTTTGCAAACTGGAAACAGAAATAAAGACTGAAAAGAAGAATCTGCCCCTGTAACTTTACCTAAGAACCAACTCTCAACTTTTGCTGCAGTTTTCATCTCACAGGTACTATACAGTTCTAAAGAATCACTAGCTGACATTAAATTGTTTTTTGCCTGACATCTATAATAATTTATAATCTATCCCCTACCCTAACACATGGAGGGTAAGTTAACTCTTTCCCTCTGAAAAAGCTCATTGTGTGTTTATATATGTGTTGTTGTTTTTTGCACTTACTATTTTTTTTTTTTTTTGTCATTGTTTTGTTCATTTATAGTAAGTTACAGTGGGGCCAATGTTGTGTGTCAGTGCCAGTGTTATAGTGCCAGGGCCTGAATATCTGCCATCAGTACCCACTGCTCCTCATGGCATATAATGTGCTGGGTTTGTAAATACGGACTGCATCTCACTGTATATAATGGGGAGTCAGTACCCACTGCCTTTCTTGCTATAAAACTAACATAAACACATCTAAAGGGGTGGTTCACTTTTAAGTTAACCTTTAGTATGTTATAAAATGGCCTATTCCTAGCAACTTTGCAATTGGTCTTCCTAATTAATTTTTTTGAATAATTTGCCTTTCTCTTCTGCCTCTATACAGATTTCAAATGGGGGCCAAAAAATATTGCTCTGTGAGGCTACAATTTTATTATTATTATAATTTTGTATTACTTATTTTTCCAAGTAGGCCCCTTAACTATTCATATTCCCATCTCTTGTTTAAATCACTACCTGGTTGCTAGGGTAAATAAGACCCTAGCAACCAGATAGCTGCTGAAATACCAAATGGAGAGCTGCTGAACAAAAAGCTAAATAACTGAAAAACCATT